>NC_086444.1:578308019-578670519 GCF_028390025.1 Pseudophryne corroboree | reverse complement strand
CCATTAACATCAATGTTCCAGCAGCATACAGATGACACAGTACTGTAACTCATTTCAGCAACTACATGTATGCAGAGTAAACATCAGTTTATAGTGTATGGAGGTAATGCATGTACACAAATGTGTTTTTTGACAAAAACTATAGCACCTATCAAGTACTGATGATGTTCAGGTGGTGCTGCTTAGTGTCAGTGGGTACATAGTACCAGTTTGCACAGGGTGGGGGCACAGAGAAGATGCACGGTGTCAGTGAGCACAGCTGGGCTGCATAGTATCAGTGTACACAGGGTGGGGGCACAGATAGGATTACACGGTGTCAGTGGGCACAGGTGGGTTTGCATAGTACCAGTGTATACAGGGTGGGGTCAGAGGGTGGCTGCACAGTGACAGAGCATACAAAGTGTGAGAAGAGATGGGACTGCACAGTGTCAATGTTCCTAGGGGTAAAGCTTTATAATAGCAGTGTCTACAATGAGGTGGAGCTACAGTATACAGCACAATACCTGTTTGTTTTTTTTAAATTGAGTTTTATTTATTGATTTCCACTTTACAATACATATATTGCTCAGACAAAAATAGAATACAGAAAGAGTACCCTTGTAATTACCCTACACCCAAGGCAGTCTTTTCGTAAGGGCTCAATGGGCTCTTGCCCAAGGCCCCAGGAGTCTAAGGGCCCTAGGCTGGTAGCTGAGGGTCCCCTCTTTCCAGGGGTACCAGAATTTTGAAAATTGGCCCTGGGGAACCAAAAATATCTGACTTCGAAGCGGTGGTCCCCATCCAAGACTGTTAATTGCTCTTCCCAGCCAGATATCTTGGGTTGTGTCTGACTTATAGCTTTTCTGAGGGGATTCTCCAAAATATGGGACCCCTTCCCTTTCAGTGGACACTGGCAGCTTGACTCTACTATGCCCAGAACCGGTGATATAAGCCTTCAAGCAGCTGGTCCCTGCTCCAGCTTCATACATCTAGTTTGCAGTTTTATATTTTCACTGGTGGATTGCTCTGGATCCTGAACTCTGATCCACACTCAAAGGTGGGACTCTCTAGTTTTTTTTATCACAATCAAAGCTTAGAATTTTTTTTCCAGGAACTGGAGATATCTGCAGTCAAGCAAGCTGCCCTCCCACCGGAAAATTATGAATATTAAGCCCACTCCACTATCCACCCCCCTGCGTATTACACCCCCCCCGACCACCCTGGAAGTCATGTACCGGGGCCCATTCATTCAGCCCAATGCCTCTTCTACAGTTTTGTGTTCTCTCTCCCACCATCATCTTCCACCATCTGTGCAGTAAAGGAGTAATTAGCAGAAATGAATGCTCCAGGTCCTACATGCCTACCGCCCGATAATAGCACCCCCCACACCTACCACTGGAGGATGGGTTGCTGTGCCCAGGGGCCTACACTGTTGTTAAGATGGCCCTGCCTACACCCCCCTTACCTTCATTCATACAATACACTGAATATGTCCTTCATTTCATGCCATCCTAGCAGATTATTCCCTTCTATTTTACTCACTTTCTTTGCATGGTGTTGATTGCTTTCTACTTTGCACTGATCAGTTACCGTGTATACTAACAGGAGAGAATAGCAATACAGCTAACATCTACCTTTACCTTACTACCTTATCCCCCTACCTCCCAATGTACATATGTGACATTTTTCTACTCTTTTACATACGTGCCTATACTTAACAATATTACTCTCTCTAGTAAGCTTACTTGTTATTCTAAACCATCCACATATTTCATATATTGTGAGTCCGTGCTATTTTTCCCCAGTAATTAATTTATATATACAGTATCCTTTTTTTCATCTTTGTTTTGCATTGTTCTCTCCCCCCCCCCCCCTTATCCAACCTTTCCCCTCACCCTCCCTTCCCGCCCCCTACTTCTCATTGTTTATACATTAAAATATCATCTTTCCTTTGTGAGAAAAAAAAGGTAATCATTATTGCATATTCTCTTCTGATCTGTGCAACTTTTTCCATTGAGCTTTTTCTTTACTTAATCAGTACCAATATGGTTCTTATAGGCGTTTTTGTATATTTTTCATACATACAGACTCTCACGCCCCCCCAAACCTCCCCCCCCAATAATAATCAAAACTCTCCCCCTCTCCTCCTCCTCCTCCTGCTCCTCTCTGACATAGAAAGCACATCCTTCAGTTATTTATCCATATTTTACTCGTCTGATTTTCCAAGCCTTGAGTATCTCCATCTACCCCATTTACCACTTAATTTAACCAGTGCATTCCTGGACGCAAACAAACTTCTCGTGCCTAATTGTTTTGTTGACCAATGCCCTCCACTTAACTATTTCTGGCGGACTGCATGAAAACCATCCGCGCGCTATAATTACTTTCGCCAATGTGGAGAGACTCATTAAATAACTATAAATTCCATATGAGTATGTATCCACCACACCCATTTCATATAGGCATATTTGTGGATTCATCCCCGGTAGTGATGGAACCGTGTACTGAATATCCCTCCAAACTAGCTCCCAGAAGTAATGGACCAGTGGGCATTCCCATAATAAATGCCAGAATCCTGCATTATCCACTTGACATCTAGGGCACAGAGAGTTATCCCGTATACCTGCCCGTTGCATTATCACTGGAGTATAATAAACCCTGTGTGGCACATAGAACCTCACAGATGCTGTGGCTATATTAATTGAACTCAGAACCTGTTCCCATTGTTCATCTGAAATTCAGCCTACATCCTTCTCCCACTTTGCTTTTAGCCATGCGACAATCTGTCATTTAACGCAGCATACACAGCAGACATCCGGCCCTTAGGTATCAATTTAGCCAGTAACATTTTAATTGGAGAGTCCGATATTACTAGTATTTCTTGAAACTGGGCTTGCACAGCATGACGCATCTGTAAGTACCTAAAGAATACATTCCTTGGTACATTGAATGCGTTCTGCAGTTGTTGAAACGTTTTGAAGATGCCTTCTTCATACAATTGTTCCGCCATGCATAACCCCCTCAATGACCATGGGGGTTATTCCAAGTTGATCGCTCGCTGCCGATTTTCGCAGCGCAACAATCAGGTGAAAAAAATGGCATTTATGCGCATTCATATGGGCCGCAATACGCACGCGTGACGTACGGGTACAAAGCCTGTTGTGGTTGTGCACAGGTTCTAGCAAAGTTTTTCTTCGCACTGACTGCCGCAAGAAGATTGACAGAAAGGGTGTGTTTCTGGGTGTCAACTGACCGTTTTCAGGGAGTGTTTGCAAAAACGTAGCGTGTCTGAAAAAATGCAGGTGTGGCTGGGCGTTCGCTGGGCGGGTGTATGACGTCAAATCCGGACACAAATAGGCTGAAGTGATCGCAAACGCTGAGTAGGTTCAGAGCTACTCTGAAATTGCACAAACTTTTTTTGCAGAGCTCGGCTGTACATGCGTTCACACTTCTGCTAATCTAAAATACACTCCCCAGTGGGCGGCGGCATAGTGCTTGCACGGCTGCTAAAACTAGCGAGTGATCAACTCAGAATGACCCCCCATATATTGTCGCATGATATTTTAAACAGCTCAGGATAAGCCTTATTAAACCAAAGCGGGGATTCTGCATCTATATCTATCCATTCATACATCGTATGCATGAATCGCCAAACCAGTAGTACTTGACGAAGTAAATGTGGTAAACTCTTATCCGTTGTCCCTGACAATAGAAACCTTAATGGCTCAAAAACATTCCCCATTTGTTCAACCAATAGGCCATGTAGTGCTGATCCTGTTGAATCAGCAATCCATTCCCCTATTTGAGCCAACTGTGCGGCCACATAATACAGCCTCAAGTTGGATAACCCCAGCCCTCCCATAGTCTTGTCCCTATACAGTGTTTTTATAGATACTCTCGCCGAGCTTTCTCCCCATATAAATGATGATACTATGCTCTCAATTATTGTAAACACCTTTTTTGGGACATACACTGGAGAGTGCTGCAATACATCAACAAACTTTGGCTGAATACACATTTTGAACAAATTGATGCACCCCATCACTGACAACGGTAGCTTTTTCCACACGTGAGCCTTTGCTTTAAAATGCACTGTCACTGGGTCAATATTTTGCCGCACATATTCTGTGGCCTGTGGTGTAATCCATATACCGAGATATTTAAATTTTACTGTCCACCGCAACAGGCAGTGATCCTGCCGCTCCTCCAGTATAAGAACTGAGATGGGAAAGATAATTGACTTTTCCCAATACCTGTTTACTAGTTTTTATCTGCCTTAGTTTGCAGACAGCTGCTGACTCCCACTACAATCTCTCCAGAGGTGAAGCTGGCCAAGACGTTCATTCTTTATGCAGGGAGTTCACATAGCAGTATTCTAGGCTGCTCCTAACTGTACTAGCCTCTGTCGCCCCCTCTCTGTACATACTCCAGCAGAAGGAAGAGCAGCCCAACTCCTCCAATAAGCCCCAACCTCTTTATCCACTCTGCCCCTATGGTCCTAGGAAAGGACACCTGGCTTCCCATTGGTCAGCGGTGGCCATTTTCTTATAGCCCGCTATGGGGGCAGTCAATTTCTGCTAGCCCTTGCTGTTCAGCAGCTAGGCAGGGGGGTTAAACGTTATAACTCAGAGCAGTCGGAAGCAGTCAGACCTCTGTTTGCCTCCCGCAACCAGGAGGCCCTGGATCACTTACATTTTACATGCCTATGGGGCAGATGGCATCCTGCCCCCCCTTGCCAGACAGCCTCTGGTTTGTGGGAAGAAAATGACAAAAGTTGTTCTTGGTGGGTACATGCATTATACTAGGGGCAGGCTGAAGCACTGGCTGTACTTTAACATAAAGTGTATATCCGCATCTATTACATTTAAGAAATTCTGTTATACAAGGTAACAGGGACCTACAGATCGCACATGTGCAGTAACACAGAGCCAGGAAAGAACCTGGGTGGTTTGTCCTATTAACCAGGATAGCTGCTTATGAAGCAGCTGTCACTGAGTGAGTAAAATGATATATTGACCAGAAACTACATCTGCGAACAGACCCCTATACTGTATATCACACAGATTTAAAGGGGCATACTGTATACATTAACAAGTGTTGATCATTATCCAACATATTCCACTGTGGTGGAATATTACACATGCTATAGAGAGAATTTTCATCCAGATATGGTAAGAATGTGCAGCACAGCAACGCAGTGTTATTTAATTCAAATAAAAAACTCTGTAGACAGACTTACATAGCAGGTTGTCATTGTCACCTTGGATGGCGGGATGCAGCTGTAACACTTGCTGAGACATCAGAACATACTAGTGAAATATATCTTTCTGGTCACATGGTCTAGTCACACGCTAATATTTAAAGTATGTTGTGGAAGGTATAAAAGAAAACAACAGTTTGCTCATGTCCTCTGATAGTGAAATTATATAACATGTAGGAAAGAAACGTACTGTAGGAGATGTAAAATGCAGCAGATGAGGCTCACTTACACACAATATTAGCTCATTATTGGGTTTATTATTCAATATTTGAGATAAACTTCACCAAACTATCTATATTAACAGTCATATACCGCTAATCACTTACTGTACATAGCTATTTATCATCCAACTGTAGCAGGGACAGCATTTGCGAGAACCAGCATTTTGCATTCAATGTGCATATGCTTCCACTTATTTTTGGGCATGCACTAACCATTTTGGCAGTGTTTTGGCACATGTGAGACCCTTGGCTTGTTTTCCCCCCCATAATGCATCCCGGTAAGCGACACATACAGTATATACACTGTCGTCCACATGATACCACAGAAAATGGGATTCATAGGACCAGACAACATTCTTTCATTTATACAATGTTCTGTTCCAATGCTCGCTTACCCATTGTAGACACGTTACACGGTGGACAGGGGTTAGCATGGGCACTCTGACTGGTCTGTAGCTACACAGTCCGGTGTACAGCAGAGTTTAAAGCACTGTGACACATTGCTCCCATCATGACCGTTAACATCTTTTGAGATTTGTTCCAGTTTGCAACAGTAGACTGTACTAAGTAGCAAAAAGAGTTGAGAAGTTGCCCATGGCAACCAATCAGCTTCTCTGTATAATTTTATAGTATGTAAATTATAAATGTCACTTCAATGCTGATTGGTTGCCATGGGCAACTTCTCCACTGGCTCACTTCTCCACACTTTTCACTGCTTAGCCCCTCCCCCAGCCCCTGGGCGCAATTTAGAGTAAATGTTCCTGCCCTGGAGCTGTATCTCTCTCTCTCTCTCCCTCACTTCCTGTCAGCGTTTGGACGCCATTACACACAGCTGAGCTGATTCTGGGACTGCTGGGTGATGCCTCCTCTGTAAAGCCGCCTGCATCATCAGTGCTGTGCATTTACAGGACACTTAAGTATTCTACATGTCGTTTAGACAGTGTTAGCTAAGAACAAGTGCATACTTCAGGGTTATTTAGTACAAGTACCCTGTGATATTCATCCCGTTTTTACTGTGCATTGATATATCCATACATCCCAACTTCTTGGTTTTCTAAACAGGGAAACAACGCGTTCCCGAAAAATGGGCGTGGTCTAAGAAAAAGGGGCGTGGTTTCGCGGAGGACCCGCGATCGCGAGCCACGCCCCTGTTTTCGTCACTGAGGGGGCATGCCCAGCGCTCTGTGAGCCGCTGGCATGCCCCCTCTCCCTTTTACTCAAGAAGTGAATAGACGCTGTGCGCATGTGCACAGCGTCTATTCACTGCTGCTCTGCTAAGCAGGGCAGCGAGACACAGAGCCTCCCAACTGCCCCCCCCCCCCCATCGCGGGACACTGCGGCCCGCGGGTGGGACAGCGGGACAGTCCCCAAAAAACGGGACTGTCCCGCGAAAATCGGGACAGTTGGGAGGTATGATATATCTATTTATATACATAGCTTTACTCAGTATTAGTATTGGTAGTCCAGTGCAGTTTTATTGTTTGTCATAATTCCTGCATTGTACATGTGACTGTGTGTGTGTGCATATAGCTGCTGGGTGATCTCTACTCCGTGTAGCTCACTCCTACTGCTATCCCTATATTCTGTAACCTGAGGGGGCTCTGTGCATCAGAGTTATTAGATAATATAGGTTTTTCACAGGATTTACATATTTTGTATTTTTCTCTGTGTATTTCAGTCACATTTTACCTCAGAAATCCTCTGTTTGTGCTGTCACACTGCACAGGGGGTTTGTGCTAGGTATTCTATCTCCTGACATTGTACTGTGTCGCCCGTGGTTTACGCTTTCATATTATGTCAGCTACAGGGGGCGATGGGTCTGGGGACTGATTCCGCCGTGCACAGTTATGATATCCCAGATACATTTGAGGATAACATGGCTGCGGAGGGTTCAGGTTTTGGGGGTTCTGTACCCCCCAGTCGGTTTGTAACAATGGGGGCACATCAGGGCCCGCCTTGGGCTCCCTTTTCTAACTTACTGACTATGCTGGTAACTAGACTTGCGCCCCCTATGGGACCTCCTGTGCCTTATCAGCCTTATATGGTCCCAGCGGTTAATCCGCCATGGATAGATACTCTGTCCACTCAGTTACAGTACTTGAATAACTCTTTGGATAAACGTATTCCTGACCTTGTCCCGCCTAAGACTAAACCTTAGAAGTTCTCTAAGCGGGCTGTTACTTTCTCTCAATCCACGCATGTTCCATCTTCCAATGAAGATGGCGTGTATACTGACCCCACAGACGCTGATCATGACGTTTCTGATGGGGAGTCTGTTTCACAGGTGGAAATTCCTGATCTCTTGGGGGCTATCAGGCTCATTCTTCAGATTGATGATGATCCTGAGCCTGCTACTACATCTAAGCAACCGGACAGGTTCAAACGTCAGAAGGTTACTAAATTGGTTTTACCTCATTCTGACCACTTGGTTGACATTCGTCAGGAATCCTGGGAGGGGTGTATTACGGTATGCTGGTGGTCGGGCTCCCGGCGACCAGCATACCGGCGCCGGGAGCCCGACCGCTGGCATACCAACAGCGTGGCGAGCGTGCCACACTATTTTATTCTCCCTCCAGGGGGGTCGTGGACCCCCACGAGGGAGAATAGTTGTCGGTATGCCGGGTGTCGGGATTCGGGCACCGGTATACTGTGCGCCGGGATCCCGACATTCGGCATACAGAAGACCACCCCCTGGGAGAACCCAGTAAAATAAATTCACCCCGCACAAGAAGATGCTAGCTTGCTATCCCCCTGTGGCAGAATTGAGTAAAAATTGGGAAACGCCACCGCGGTGGACTCACAAATCGCTCGGCTGGTGGTGTCATCTGCTCTGCCTGTCACTACCGTCACTTCTCTCAAGGAGCCGACAGATAAGCGTTTGGAGGGCTGCTTAAAAGCTATCTATACCTTTGCAGGGGCTGCACATAGGCCCACTATTGTGGCTACTTGGGCCGCAGAAGCTATTGAGGCGTGGGCTCAGGAAATAGAGGCGGAGTTTCCATCCGATTTTCCTGAACATGCCAGACAATGTCTCTCTTATATTGTCATGGCATCTCATTACATTAAAGAAGCAGCTTCAGATGCTGGTGTTCTGGCGGACAAGGCTGCAACGACATCCATTTTGATTCGCCGTATTCTCTGGTTACGGTCCTGGTCAGTGGACTTGGACTCTAAGAAAACCCTGGAGGTGCTCCCGTTTAAAAGAAACATCCTCTTTGGTGAGGATCTCAAAAAGATTGTTGCTGACTTGGCGTCTGCTAAGACTGCATGTTTACCTAGTACTATTCCTTTGGCCCAGAAGGCTAAGAGTACTTCCTTTCATTCATTTTGCCCTCCGGGTAAAGCAAAGGGTCAGGCGTACCTGAAACGCCTAAACGTGCCTGGGCTGCCCGTCAGCCTGCTTCCAAATCTGACAAGCCTGCGGCATGATGGGGCAGGCCTCCCCCGGGGGGGATCCCAGGGTGGGAGGCTGACTTCTACAGTTCACCCAGGTATTTTTGAAGACCACTTCAGATGCTTGGGTACGGGAAGTCGTCATTCACGGACATGCTATATCCTTCAAGACACGTCCCCCTCTTCGCTGTTGCCTGATGGACATCCCTTCGGATCAGGTAAGGGCAACAACTCTCCGTTCAGTGGTACAATCCCTCCTGGACACCGGAGTCGTAGTGCCGGTGCCACTGGCTCAGAGGGGCAGGGGGTACTATTCAACACTGTTCTTAGTCCCCAAACCGAATGGTTCCTCCTGGCCCATTCTCAACCTCAAATCTTTGAACAAGTTTGTGAGGGTCTCCAAGTTTCATATGGAGGCCCTTCACTCTATTGTCCTGGCTTTGGAACCAGGAGACTATATGGTATTCCTATATATACAGGATGCTTACCTGCATACCCCTATTGCCATGTCACATCAGCAATACCTGCGGTTTGCTATTGGCAATCTCTATTACCAATTCCGGTCCAGTTTCTGCAAGTCCGCGGGTGGCTCATCAACTGGAAGAAATCATCCCTGGTCCCTGCCCAGAGCATGGTGCATCTGGGAGCGTTGTTGGACACACACAACCAGAGGTTGTTTTTGTCAAAGGAGAAAGTCCTGAAGCTTCAGGACAAGATATGTTGCTTCCTCTCTCGTCCGCGTGTGTCGATACACTCGGCGATGCAAGTACTAGGCCTCATGGTGTCGGCTTTCGACATGGTGAAGTACGCTCAATTTCATTCCTGCCCTCTGCAGAAACTGATTCTTGCCAAGTGGGACAGCCTGCCTTACTGGATCAGGTCTTAAATTATCTCCTTGTCTCCCGAGGTCTGTTTGTTACTGACCTGGTGGCTGCAGGACCACCGATTGGGCAGGGGCCGTCCCTTCTGGATCTCCAACTGGGTCCTTCTGACGACAGATGCCAGTCTGAGGGGTTGGGGCACGGTGTTGGAGCAACACTCTCTTCAGGGTTGGTGGACCAGGGAGGAGTCTCTCCTCCTGATAAACATTCTGGAATTGCGGGCAGTGTTCAATGATCTGAAACTGGCCAAGCATCTGGTACTGAACAGGCCTGTTCAAGTACAGTCAGACAACGCCACCACAGTGGCGTACATAAATCATCAAGGCGGCACTCGAAGTCTCATGGCAATGATGGAAGTGCCAAAGATTCTTCAATGGGCGGAACGCCATCTGCCAGCCATATCAGCAGTGTTTATTCCGGTGGTCCTCAACTGGAAAGGGGACTTCCTCAGTCGTCAGAACGTACGCGCCGGAGAGTGGAGCCTTCATACAGAAGTATTTCAACTCCTAGTAGACAAGTGGGGCCTACCAGATGTAGACCTGATGGCGTATCGACACAATCACAAGGTTCCGGTCTTCGGAGCAAAAACAAGGGATCCTCAAGCGGCGTTCGTGGACGCACTGGCAATTCCATGGAACTTTCGGCTGTCGTACGTGTTCCCTCCGGTGTCACTCCTACCCAGAGTAGTGAGGAAGTTCAAGCAAGAAGGAGGAATCCTTCTTCTGATAGCTCCAGCGTGACCCAGACGGCATTGGTTCTCAGACCTGCAAGGTCTCTCGCTAGAGTGTCCTCTTCTGCTTCCGCAATGACCAGACCTCCTCGTTCAGGGCCATTGTGTTTTCCAGGATTTGGCCCGACTGGCTTTGATGGCGTGGCTCTTGAAGCTTCTGTACTGAGGGCAAAAGGATTTTCTGAGGCGGTCATTCAAACTATGTTGAAGGCCTGTAAGCCGGCTTCTGCTCGGATTTACCATAGGGTCTGGAATTCTTACTTTGCTTGGTGTGCATCTAACAATCATGACGTTTACAAGTTTAGTACGGTCAAACTTTTGGCCTTCCTACAACAGGGCTTGGACTTGGGCCTTCGGCTGGCCTCCCTCAAGGTTCATATTTCTGCCTTGTCGGTATGGTTTCAGAGAAAAATTGCGATGTTCATAGATTCACTCAGGGTGTTTTATGGATTCAACCTCCCTATGTCCCACCTGTGGCTTCTTGGGATTTGTTGTGGTTCTGGAGGCTTTGCAAGAGTCTCCGTTCGAATCTCTTGAATCTGCGGATCTTAAGTGGCTTTCCCTCAAGGTCTTGTTTCTGCTGGCTGTTGCCTCTGCTAAACGGGTATCAGATTTGGGTGCCTTTTCTTGTAGGTCCCTCTATCTGATTTTTCACCGTGACCGGGCGGTTCTTCGGACGCACCCTGGTTATCTACCTAAGGTGGTGTCTTCTTTCCACCTTAACCAGGAGATTGTGGTTCCAGCCTTTGTCTCTCCGGATTTAACCTCCAAAGAGCGGTCTTTGGATGTGGTATGGGCTCTCCGTGGCGCATCCCTCAAACAATTGTGCAAGGCGGCTACGTGGTCCTAAGTGAACACGTTTATAAGGTTCCATGCCTTCGATACTTCTGCCTCCCAGGATGCTTCCTTTGGACGCCGGGTTCTTGTGCCCGCTACAGTGCGTCCCCTTCCCTACGGACCTGCTTTAGGACATCGGGAGATTATGGTAAGAACTTACCTTTGTTAAATCTCTTTCTGCAGGTACACTGTATTCCACAGGGTGCCCACCCTGATGCACTTAGCTTCTTTGGGTTGGTATGGCATTAGCCACTTATACCTTCTCCTGTCGTGAGAATGTGGTGTCTGTGGCTACTAAGTGTTGTCGTCTCTTTTGCCTGCTACTGCATTGGACTGGTTAACAAAACTGAGCTCCTGTGCACGGAGGCGGGGTTATAGAGGAGGCGGCGCTGAGCATCTTGGGAACAGTCAAGCTCTTAGCCTGTTGGTGCCTCGGATCAAGATCCTACTCTACACCCCGATGTTATTCCCTGTGGAATCCACTGTACCTCGCAGAAAGAGATTTAACAAAGGTATGTTCTAACCATAAATCTCCTTATTTTAGTGACTGGAAAATAAAATAAAGTTATTGTACTCACGTCTCTTTAGTTATACAATATAGAAAAGAGAAAATAAATAAATAAATAAATAAATAAAATTAAGCAAATAGTGTTTAGCATATCTTGTAAACTTTATACTTAATTCAAAATCTATTGAGTCTGACTCTAAATCAGTTATTTCTCTACTAATCAAATGTCTTACGAAATAATTAAAAATGTTTTTTTTTCTCTATACATTCAGTATACCTGTATTTTGAAAATAAACCAAACGCTTATAAGAGAACCAAGACTATATACAGTAGGTTTCTGAAAAAAGCACCATATTTTTACACTTTGTTTGCCTAATATAAATTAGAGTGTTATGGTGTGATAAGAAGCTAAAATAAAAACTCATATCATTATGATATAACAAGTTGGAATTCTTTTTGGGAATGCAGTACTGATTGGTATGAATCTACCACAGTGCATAGGTCATTCAGCGGACATGCTGTGAATTGTTATGTTGATACAGTAGGTTATGGGTGTTGTTGCTCAGAGTCGTGTGGCTGGGAGCTGCCAGGTTTGAAAAGGTGTCCAGCTATTGTAGACTATAATAAGTAACAACTCTACAGATTATTTGTCACCATTGCATGGGAATATCTTTTCTGTGACATGCAACACGGATTCTTGTCTGAATGTGAAGACAGCTCTTTCTAGTTTCTAAACTTTTCTGTATTAAAAACTGTTTCATCCCTGTGGACCACATCCAGAAATGGGTGTGGTATTGGAGATCAACAGTAGCCAAGGATCTGAGGTGGAAGTCTAACATTGATGGCATTGTGGGAAAAGCCCAGCAGAGGTTGTACTTCTTACGACAACTTAGGAAGTTCAAACTGCCGCAGGAAATTCTGATCCTCTTTTACTCTGCAATTATTCAATCTGTTCTCTGCACCTCGATAATAGTGTGGTTTGGTTCGACCCCAACCCATGACAGGAACAGACTACAGCGAATCATTAAGGTAGCAGAAAAAATCATAGGGACAAACCTCCCAGCAATTGAGGATATCTATCGGGCAAGGGTCATGAAGCGGGCGGGAAGGATCATTGATGACCACTCCCACCCCGCTCACATCCTGTTCCGTCGGCTGCCATCGGGCAGACGGTACAGCTTGAGGCTGGCGAGAACTGCTAGACACAGGAACTGTTTCTTCACTCAAGCAACTATCTTGGTTAATTCGATAACTGCCTAGCCCATTTCATACCATACACGTAAAATGTACTCAAGTATCCGTCATGCTTCTTTTCCCTATGTTGTGTCATGTGTTGTATCTTGTCTGAGAGCTGTGGTCATCAGAAACAAATTCCTTGTGTATTATGTACTGATATACTTGGCAATAAACTGATTCTGATTCTGATCTAATTCTGATTCAACAGTAATAAGATAGATGGTCTATAGGCTGACCCCATATCATCAACGTGCATTAGGTCAGCAGGGTCAAAAGGTTGACATAGAAACATGCATTAGGTCAGCAGGGTCAAAAGGTTGCCATGTTAAAGCTAGCCAGTAGAAAAAGTTGTCAGGTAAAAAAAAACTTTGACAGGGTCAAAAGGTCGATGGGTCAAAAGGTTGGCATGGAAATGGTTGACACAAAAAGATTGACACAAATTTTGAAATTTTTTTGGGTGTTATTTTCTGTGTTTCATCATAAGTGACCACAATTAGTGCAGACATATACCCTCGCAGGCTCGCTTCACTCGCCATGCTTTCTATTCCCAATCATAGTCCACAAGGATGGTAAATCAAGCAAATGTTAAAAAATATGTCAGACCCCCCCCCCCAAACAAGTGTGTCGACCATATGTGTGCCAACAATTGTCATGTCGACCTTTTAAAACATGTTGACCTTTTGTACCTGTCGACATTAAGCACTGTTTACCTTTACCTGTCAACCTTTTGACTCTGTCGACCTAATGCACGTTAACCATGTGGTGTCAACTTGATTGTCTATCTAGATACTGTTGATCTATTATCCGGATACCTCCAGAAATATATTGGTTCCCTCATGTGAATTTCATTATTTGTTTTAAACATATGCCAGTCCTAAAGTAAGTTGGCCGGTAATTTATAATGTACGGTATAAGAAACTATGATGGGAAACACCAGCTTGACAATTTGGCAACCAACACTAATGACTCTAACTCCGTAGATTGTAAGCTCCTAGGATCATGGCCCTCTTCCTTCCTGATCGCACAACCATCTTTTCTTGTACTTCAATTACAATTACAGCTCTCTCTGACTCAGCAACCATCTCCTCTCGCTCATAACCGTTCATCTCTTACAACCTGCCCCATTAGTACACAGATTATTCCTTTGTTTACTTACATCTTAGCTGTATTGTGTCCTGAGAATTGTGATGCTAATTGTTACCTGTGCTCTGTTTTAGTTTTAGAGAAGAGAAAGATAGTCTACAGTAACTTTGAAAGAGCTTCCGCATCTCTGCCAATGCCTGTACTATAGATATTTCAATACATTTAAAATGGAAAACTTAGAATAAAATGTTAATAAAATAACATATAGGCCTGTAAGTTAAAATAGTGGTACATACGGGGTCATTCCGAGTTGATCGCTAGCTGCAGTTGCTCGCAGCGCAGCGATCAGGCTACAAATCAGCATTTCTGCGCATGCGTATTCCCCGCAATGCGCATGCGTGACGTACGGGTACAAAGCCCGTTGTGGTTGTGCACAGGTTCTAGCAAAGTTTTCAGTCGCACTGACGGCCGCAAGAAGATTGACAGGAAGGGGGCATTTCTGGGTGTCGACTGACCATTTTCAGGGAGTGTTTGCAAAAACGCAGGCGTGTCTGAAAAAACGCAGGCGTGGCTGGGCGTTCGCTGGGTGGGTGTATGACGTCAAATCCGGACACAAACAGGCTGAAGTGATCGCAAGCGCTGAGTAGGTTCAGCGCTACTCTGAAACTGCACAAACTGTTTTTGCAGAGCTCGGCTGCACAGGCGTTCGCACTTCTGCTAAGCTAAAATACACTCCCCAGTGGGTGGCGGCATAGCGTTTGCACGGCTGCTAAAACTAGCCAGCGATCGATCAACTCGGAATGAGGGCCATAGTACACATGGGAGGGGGCAACCAGAAATTCGGCAACTATGATGTACACACGTACACTATTACATTGTTATAGTAATAACTGTATGAGAGGTAAATTCACTTACAGTATTTTCATGTTACCCTACCGTATGGTATGGCATCAGTTTTAATTTGGCTCCAGTCTTGTTATATGGGTAGCCTGTACCAGTTATATATAATGTTGATGCAGAATAGTCACACAGGGGGTCATTCTGACCTGATCGCATACTGCCGATCAGGTCACTACTGCGCATGTGTATGCACCGCAATGAGCAGGCGCATCATATGGGTACAAAGCGGATTGTTGCGGTGCGATGGATTTAACGAAGAATCCATTCGCACAGCCAATCGCAAGGAGATTGACAGGAAGAAGGCGTTTATGGGTGTCAGGTGACCGTTTACTGGTAGTGTTTGGAAAAACACAGACGTGACCAAGCGTTTGCAGGGCGGGTGTCTGACGTCAATTCCGGGACCGGACAGGCTGAAGTGATCGCAGCGGCTGAGTAAGTTCTGATCTACTCAGAAACTGCACAAACTATTTTTGTACTACTCGGCTGCACATTCGATCACACCCTTGCACAGAAAATATACACTCCCCGGTGGGCAGCGACTATGCGTTCGCACAGCTGCAAAAAGTAGCTAGCGAGCGATCAACTCTGAATGACCCCCATGTCACTTGACATTTAAAGGCAACATAATATTGTGAAATTCAGACCTCAGAAACTTATGTGCAAATGGAGCAGTTAAATTATTCTTTATTCATTATTCAGGATGCTACAATTTATTCTAATTACTACTAAAAGCTAAAATAGGAACTTACCCTGAATTTGGGTGTTAAAGAGGCCACATCTGCAACCAGTCTGAGAGGCATATTGAGTTAGGTAATTGTTGGCACTGCCCTATTGTGCTTATTACCAGAGGCAAAAAAATTTCTCGCAGCCACACGCAGGGAAACCCAGTGATTACCGTACATGGAAAAGGCTAATTAATTGAATAGCTTTTCCCGGTGAAATCAATTAGCTGCAAGGTAAACCCCGTGGCTATTTTAATATGCCCCTGAGTGCTTGAAAATAGCTGCAGATATCTGTCTGTATTCAGAGTAGGCTGCATCTATGTCATACCTCTCAACTGTCCCGCTTTTTCTGGGGATGGCCTGATGACCTGTTCTTGGGCTGCAGTGTCCCCTGCAGGGAAGACAAGTTGGGAAGAACGCTCTCACAGTGTGGGAAAGAACCCGGCATGTGCCAAAAGTGATCAAAACAGGGGCAACTCCAATCCAAAGAACAACTGGCACACTCACGTCATATACCACAGCAACTGAGGTGCTTCCAAACTCAATGGCAATCCATGTGGGTTGTCACAATAAAACTCTAAGGTAGTTACCAAGTATTTGGGGTGCCTGGGTTGTGATCTTCCCCTGTCCTCCTATTGGATAAGAAATGGTGGAGGATGATGGGAGGGAGGGAGAGGGGGAGAATGTGTTGGGTGCTGCATGTTTCATACATACTGTATATATGGATAAGCAATGCTTAAAATTTGTGACTGATGGGTACATCATTGTGTAAGTGCTGGAGTAAAGGCAAAGCAAATGAAAAAATGAACATTTGGTCAATAAAAATGTAATTGAGAATTTCTGTGTGTACGTTATACTTGAAGTTTTGGTTGACAGGAGTCCCCTGGTAAAGGATGGGTTTCAGGCAATAGGTCAGTGTGATAGATGGGAGCTGTGGTTGCTCCAGAGGGAGAGAAGGGGGGGGGGGATCTGAATGTGCAGTGATGTAGTGATGTAATGCTCCTGCTGGTGCTGTTGTGATGTTGTTTTTTTATCACTCGTGTGGGTGTTAATGTTAATATGTTCGGATAATAATCTCACTCCTCTACAGGTCACTCGGGTAGTGTAAAAAAGATACTTTGTGGCTGGTGTCATTATTTTGGATAGTAGATAGGAGTATTCAGTTTGACTTTTGTACTGATGTTCTGATGTATGGTTAGTCAATGGTGGATATTTTTATTGTTTTGGAAAACGGGAAAGGAAGTAATCCTTGTTTATCAGAGGAAGATCGGGAGGGAAGGGAGGGAGGAAGGATCAGGGAAGGAAGGATAGGGATATTTGGGATATATGGTGATATGAATGGAGAAATGGAAGAAAAGCAGGGAAGGGGGTGGAGAATTATGTCTGTGGATTGTATGATGAACCCAATTTGTGTGAGTGGTAGGTCGGGGTATAACTACACATGGTACAATAGTACATTTCATCTCCATACAGCAAGGACTGCCATGGGAACAAGGTTTGTCCCTAGTTATGAGCAAGTAGGAAGAGGAAACAATATGGCAGATGGCTTTGAGTGCAACCTCGTTCTTTGCCGAGGTACATCAACAACATTATCTTAGTTATTTAGCGAGATACATCAACAATATTTTATCTTTATCTGGAATGGCCCCAACGACACCCTCAACCAATTCATTTCACACATGGAAAACAACCTGCACAACTTGAAATTCACCACTAACCTCATCAAAATAAAAGACTTCTCTGATCTGGAAATATACATCGACAATGGCAATTTCACACTCTGAACTTTGAGAAACAACTAAATGTTAACAGTAACATACTGGCCACTAGCAGACACCACCACAAATGGTCAGCAAACATCCCAGATAGAAATTCAAATGCATGAGAAGATACTGCACCAAATTGTAAGACTACACATTTACTGAACAGTTAATTGGCAAGAAATACAGAGATAGAGGTAGAAAACACATTTTACAGAGAGTTAAAAAAACACAGGACACACTCCTAAATCCAAATCAATAACAGATAACACACAACAGAACAAGATATATTTCATTATACAATATAACGAAGAATGAAGCAGTGGCAGACCTAAGGATGATCCTCAAAAGACATTGGAACATTCTACTCAATGACCATGGCCTCAACACATTATTAAGGAAATGCCAGACATAGTCTACATGAAAGCTCCGCATTCTAATAAAAGAAAACTAGTTAGAAACCACATACGCTCAAACAAACAGACACAAATGACAATCACACAAAAAAAACCCACCTACTGGCTTTACTGTGGAAAATGTTAAGCATGTAAGACCCTCATCAAACCAAACCAAACACCAAAGCCATCTAGAATTACACATCCACCACCACAGGACAGGACTTTGACATCCAATCACGCATTTCATGTTACTCAAAAGGGGTTAAATAACTACTGAGGTGAGGTGCCCTTGCGACCTAGAATGGGGAGGAAAAATAGGCCACTCAAAACCAGGCATTATGAACACAGAAAGATAAAACATGGCTACAAGAATGAAAGTGTCTCTAATCATATCAAGGACATACACCACTATAATCCCTCAGCCTAGATTTTCTAGCCATGGACACACCAGGTCAAAACTGGAGAGAGGTGATTTTGTATACACCATCAATAGAAATTAAATATACAGTAGAGTATTTACACTCTAAACTACACTAGAATCCAGAGGACTCAAACATTGACTTCAACATCACCATATTAATATGTAAGACATAGGCACTACATCCAACTCTAAACTCATGTGACCCACAAATGCTGGGCAGTTTTAATTTTACACTGGAATTTAGATTTGAACTTGAACACACCCCTCTCAAATATAAAACTCACTGCACCTTAAATCTGCCCCACTTTCAGTGTAACATGGTTATGCCAAGGTGCAAAGTAATTTGCTCTTTTTTGCTTTGCGCTCAGTCCAGAATCAGCCCCAATGCGGCAACAAGTTTTGTAGGCTGCATACATTTTTTTATGGCCTAACGGTTAAATGTTAATGTGCAAGAACTTCCGGTTCTGGTCTCATGCTGTGAGGGCGCACCACAGCAGAGCTCCGTTAACCCCGACAAGGGAATCGATATAACGACTGTTCTACAGTCTCCCGGGGACAGCCACCCACATCAGCCCTCACCGGTAACCGTCCTCAGTGTGCCGCAATCAAGATCACACCATACGGAGCTGTATCCTTAGCACCGAGTGTTCCCGCCGTATGACCCGTCGCAGCACGACTCGACGCGACAGCTACGCTTCCGGGCCTGCCAACAGGAGTGGACACACACCCCGGGCTGCACCTCACTGTAGCGTCTCCTTCACCGCCGGAGCTCACCACTCAGTGACGCTGCTGCTTAACCGAGGGTGCTTACCAGTGCAGCTGACCGGGACCAACACAGTGTTCCCAGACCCGCGAACGGAGACCCCGGGTGACACGGTCAGTGTAAACAACCTCTGCTGGTCGGATTAACAGCTCCGTACTACTACCAGCATAAGGTACAATACCCACTCGCCTGTCACACACAGTAAAAGTCCAGGGCTGCACTGCATGCTGCACACTCACCAGGATTCCTATCTCTAAGGCTTATTCAGCCAATCTCCACTACCCCTTACACTTGCTACAAAGATATTACACAAACCTCCACTGCTGCTGATGGACCGTTTCTTGTCCCCCAGTACTCAGGTTAAAGCCTCTGCTTCATCCTTACCCGTTAGACAGGAAAAAAGGAGAGCAAACACATCTATGGCTCCAGGTATTACTACTCCCCCTTCCTCTCCAGCTCCCAAAAAACTAATTGCTTCAGCGTCTCTAGTCTGCACACCAACATCAAACCGCTCTCCTGACACACCAATAACTTTTGCAGATTTGACAGAAGCTATAACGCAAGCCATGTCACCGTTATTATCTAAAGCGGTTTCAGATATCACTCTTCAATTACAACATCTATCCCATAAAGTCTCCGTTAATGAGAATAGAATTGGAGGTCTTTGTCATGATATGGCTACTGTGCAAGGAAATATGAAACGTCTTGAGAAAGAAAATTATCAGTTATGGATGAAACTAGATGACGCAGAAAATAGGTCCAGAAGAAATAACATTAGGCTGATTAGCTTGCCAGAATCTGTCAAGGGAGAAGACCTCACACAATTTGTACGATCCTCCCTACCCGACTTACTCGGTATCACTGAATCGTGTAAAGATCTAGTAATTGAACGTGTACATCGAGTAGGTCCTCCTCCTCGCACTACCAATGGCCGTCCACGTGTCACTTGATTCAGATGCCTCAACTATCTTCACAAAGTGGCCTTCTGGACTGCATCTAGAAAGATACGATTCCTTCATTGGGAGAATAACCGTTTGCTCATATTTCAAGACTTTTCAGCCGAGCTAATGAGAGCTCGAAAGGCCTTCAATCCTATTTGTGCGAAACTGGTCTCAATCAAACGTAGATTTTTCATGCTCTATCCGGCTAAGCTTAGGATCTACGATGGAGAGAAGCATTTAGACTTTACCAGCCCGGATGATGCAGCTGCATATCTTCAGGAGGAATCTGTGGATGACCACTTGGACATTACTGATGATGTCACTACCGCCAGTACCTGAATTACAGTTTAAATCTAAAACCTGTATCCTTCTTTCATTGTCTTATTTTTCAAGATTTAAGAGTACAAATATGGTTCCTGCTTAGTTGTTTCCCTGTTTAATTGAGGTTCATCAGTAGCATTCCTCACGTCTCACTCACCTGAGTGCCATGTTTGGAGTAAATTGTAGCCTACGTGGGCCTCTTTGTTATACTGACCTTCATTCGTCTCTATGGTTTACATTTACACATAAAGATGTTTGAATACCTATCCAGTGTTTTAAGTACTATTTTACATTGGTTTCTTTGTTACTGTTGGTATGATTCCACTATATCTCTAGGTTCAATAATACCCAGATCCCATTGTCGGGGGATTATCTGGAGTACTGCACTGGATTGACATTTATGCAAAGCTTAATATTTGTTTCTGTCTTGCATTTAATATTCGGAAGTTTATTTGCTTGTCAAAAAACCATTTCATTTTGTCATGTGCTCCCGCATTGTTCCTATGTCCCTCCCCTTCCTATCCCCACTTCCCATTTTTCATTTCTGATCTTTGATATTGTTGTTGTCAACACATTACTACTTCTTTTATACCCGCTTGTAGTTTATGAATGGCTGACCTAAAAATTGGCACGCTCAATGTTGGTGGTGTTAACTCTCCTGCTAAACGCCGTAAAATTCTTATGTATTTAACCAAGACAAACATTAACATTGCTTTTTTGCAGGAAACTCACCTAACACTACAGGAATCCATGAAATTGCAGGTGTCGCATTGGTCCCTTATAGCGGCTGCCCCATTCAGCTCTAGGGGAGTTGTTCTATTAGCAAAACGTAACCTCAACATTCAAGTTCTTACCTCTGATGCAGACCCTGCTGGTCGTTTTCTTATTGTCCAAATTTCTCTCAACTCCCGAGTCTTCACCCTTTGCAACATATATGCCCCGAACATTTATAACAAATCCCTTTTTTAAGAGACTCCTGGCCAAACTAACTCCCTTCACCGCTGAAAACCTTATTGTATGTGGCGATTTCAACTTAGTCTCTTCTACATATTTAGACCGTTCCAACACTTATAAGACACCCCAACATCTCCCCAAACTTGGTATCCCACATTTCTGTAACAGTTTACAATTAGTTGATATTTGGCGTGCACTTCATACTATCGATAGGGAATTCTCTTGTCATTCCGCTGCCCACGACACGTTCTCTAGAATTGATTATGTATTTATTTCACAACATCTATTCCAACAGTAACAGATACGGCAATCGAACCTATTTGTATATCTGACCACGCATTGATTTGGTTCTCTTTCATATTACAACCAAAACACATTTCGTCTCCTCAATGGAGATTTCCACCTCATTTACCTAACTCCACAAAGTTTTGTGATTTTCTGCAAGGGGCTTGGGATTCCTTTTACTTTTCAAACAAACAACACTCCGATACAAACCCCCCTTTGTTTTGGCAAACGGCTAAATCAGTAATTAGAGGTGACATTATCTCCTATTCTACTGCTTTAAGAAAGAAATATGCTCAATCTTACCTAGAAATGCAACTTTCTCTTTCTGAAGCTTATCAAGTTTTCAAAGCACACCCTTCACCATCCACGAAATCTATTTACTTAACGATAAAACTTCAATTCAATGAATTTCTCTCAGCGATGGGAGATAAATATAAATTCAAAGTCGATTTTCGTTTTCACAAATTTGAGAATAAAATAGGTAAGCTCCTTACAAACATTCTGAAAGGTACCTCTCCTCCTATGATAGTACACCCTTTAAAACTCCCTGATGGCTCCTTAACTAATGATCCTCAATGTATTGCTAATATCATGAAATCATTTTATGAATCTTTATACTCTGGCGATATTTCCCCCTCTGGTGAGCTCTTTCATTCCTGGTCTTTCCCTCAACTCCCCCAATTACCTTCTGACTTTCTTGATTCTCTCACTAATCCTATTACTTTAGAAGAAGTTCGTTACACTATCACCCATTTAAAGCCCAATAAAGCCCCTGGACCTGACGGTTTTTCTAGCGAATTCTACATGTTATTAATGGACAAAATTGATACTCACCTTCTGGCTTTGTACAACTCCATCATTAATTCGAAGTCCCTGCCCTTATACTTCAATAATGCTATAATAAAAGTTCTTCTAAAACCAGGTCGTGACCCCTCCCTTCCAAGCTCTTATCGCACGATCTCTCTCTTAAATTTAGATTATAAAATTTTTACAAAAATCATAGCCGACCGTCTCAAATTTTCTCTCCCTCACATAATTCACCCTGACCAATCTGGTTTTATTTGGGGTCGTTATTCTGTAACTAATGTATGTAAAGTTCTCTCTACAATCCAATATTTAAAAAATCATTCCTCACCTGTTCCCAATGTAGTTTTAGCTTTAGACGCAGAAACTGATTTGGTCTCGTCTTTTTAAATCTCTGCAACTGTTTGGCTTTTCCTCTTCCTTCATCTCTATTATACAAACTCTATATACCTCACCTATTTCTCAACTCTATTGCAATGGACAGTTATCTGCGCCTTTTGCTATATCTCGGGGAACCCGTCAGGGCTGCCCTCTCTCACCGTTACTTTTCGCTATAGCCATTGAACCTTTAGCAATCTCTATCAGAAACTCTTCTAACATCCAAGGGGTGCTAATCGGAAATATCTCACTAAAACTTGCCCTTTATGCAGACGATCTTTTACTATTCTTGTCTAATCCTTCTACCTCCCTGCCTTCACTACTTTCACTAATTTCTAATTTTGGCACTCATGCAGGATTTAAGATAAATACTTCTAAATCGGAAATTTTAGCAATTAATGACCTCGACACATTTACGCAGTCTCCCTCTGAATCTTTCTCTTCCTCTTTAATCAAAACTGATATCAAATATTTAGGTATCCAAATCCCTTCTGATTTTTCTTCCTTATATAAACTTAATTATACACCGACCTTATCAAAAATATTTTCACTCTATGATTCCTGGATGGATCTCCCACTTTCTATCCTGGGAAGGGTAGCAATTGTTAAATGCATTATCTTTCCAAAAATCTTCTATTTATTACAGATGTTACCGATTGGCCTTTCCACCTCTGATTTGAAACGTTTCAATCAGCTCACCTCCAAATTTCTATGGCAAAATAAAAGACCCCGAATTGCTTTTCATAAATGACAGACTCACCGCTCTCATGGAGGTATGTCCCTTCCGAATCTAAAACTATATACTCTAGCTACACATTTTAGGTATATTTCAGACTGGTTGCTTTCTAAATCATCTTACACTTCGTACTCCTTAGATACAGCTCTCTTCAGTCCATACTCTCCTAGCGCTCTTCTTCATTCCAAGAAATCTGATATCCCCACGCATATTTTGCACCACATACTATTCCATGACACTTACTCAGCATGGTTAACGATTAATAAAAAACTAATGAGAGATCCGTCTTCTTCTCCGTACAATACACTTTGGGGTAACCCCTCATTTTCTCCATCACTCTACAATCCAATCTTCCTCTCCTGGAAAGACAAGGGTTTATCCCTTACCTCATAAGTCTTTGACCCTGGAGGACATATACTGACTTTCAAAATGCTTCAGGAACAATTTATGATACACACTTCTAATTTTTTTCATGTTTCTACAATCACGACATTATGTTCTCTCCTTGGACCCCAATACTAGGTCTCTGAATTCTACTGACTCTATTAACTCCCTTTTACGATTGCTTAACACTGTCTCCTACCGTACTAAACTTCTCTACTCAGCCCTTTTGCCTACTTCTATCACGAAACTGTGGCAATTACTGACGGGCACTTGGCAAGTTGACATCCCGGACATTCATTCCCCTTTAGTTCTCACTAAACATTGCCACAATACCCATACATTTCTGAAATCCTCCTATCTCCAAGAGATGCATTGGAAAACTCTACACAGAGCATACATTTCCCCAGCACAAAGACAACATATGATGCCAAATACATCTGCCACTTGTTTGAAATGTCATTGCTCACACGCTAATTTTTTCCATTGTTTTTGGGAGTGCGGTAAGATTAGGCGTTTCTGGAATAAGGTGATTGTCTATCTAAATTCTCTATTTGCCACACACGTTCTCCCCGACCCATTAGCATGCTTATGTGCAAACTTCAAAGATTGGCTCCCAAATCAGGAACTTTCCCCCCATATACCGTTGTTGGTGACCATTGTGACGCTTGCAAAGAAAATTATTCTTATGCATTGGATTTCCTCCTCCTCCCCTACATTACAAGAACTTAAACTAAAATTATTGCAACTTCTTTATTTTGACAGGAACAGTACATTCCCTGATATAGGCAAACATGTAGAAAATTTTTATGCTAAATGGTCTCCTTTCATACAATCACTTTGAAAAAGTCACGGGTCACGTGACGAAACGCGTCAGGACTCCTCCCCTTCGTTTCTTCACTGAACACCTGCATTCAGGACGTTTCCAGGCCACAGCTACTTCACCTGGCATTTACCCACGGCAGCTACGGGCGGCCCCTAATTGGCTTTACATCCAGCCGTAGGCGTTGTGAGGTCACGATCACCGTCTCCAGTACCTTCCATCTCGTCATCTACCGGCGGACGGTGCACGTCCAGGTAGATTGAAAGGAAGTTTCCTTTATAGCTGGATACCTCAGACGGCGTTTTGATTTAGCAGCCACACGCCCGCCGCTCCTCATTGTCTGCACAGCCATAATAAGGTGAATACCAGCAGGCCAATACAACATATCCAGCGGCTGGCTGTTATATTTAAACACGCAACGTACCCTCCTGTTTCACCATCTATTGGGCATTTTCTGGACTTACCCGGGGACGCTCGGGTCCACCAGCCCTTATGGAGAGGTAAACTCATTCATATATAACCCATCCATGCGGGTAATCTCTATTACAGCAATTTTAGCAGCTGTGGCAACAGTGTTCTTAAAAGGATTGCAACATTCTGTTACATTTTTGAACTCTTATAATATCTAGTTCAGTGAAACTTTATTTGATATTTATTACAGTAATCAAAGCTCAGATTATTCATGTGTTTTTAAAAAAAAATTTTTTGTATTTTATAAATCAAGTACAGAGTATTGTTGTTAATAAATACACACACTTATTATTAAATTCATCTGATTCCTTGGTTGTTATTGAACCCGTGAAAATCTGGTGTGTGGTTCTACATGAGCGCCTCTATTAATTTTTATAATTTAATCACTAGATTTGCCTACTCAGGAACGTATAATGAAAGTATATGAAAATACGGAGTGGCACCTACTTCGCATTCTTACTATCTCGTAATACCACTTTAACATTGACCTAATATACAATTTCATACATATTCTAAAGTTCGGTATAAGATTTCCTTTTCTATTTTGAGATCAGATACCACCCTCCCCTTCCCTCTCCTTCCCCTGTCTCCCCCCCCCCTCCTATTATTTTCATTACTAAAATTGTTAATGTATCCAGGAAGTTAGTATGTCTTGATTCTCGAGCTAATCTCACGGTTGATATATATTTATGGATGTTTATTACAGGCTTCTTACATTGTTCATTGTTTGTATAAACTTCCTGATCTTGTCTATCCACGTGAACTCTCTTACCGTGACTATATAACAGCACTCTGGTTGTTCTATGTATATCTATGTCTTTAATCAATAAAAATTGTATTGAAAAAAAAAAAAAAAAAAAGTTAATGTGCAAGATAAAAATATAAGTTGCTGAGTAGCGTAAGGCAGCCGTATGACAGTATATATCTTTTTTTGTACAGCAACTTTTTTTATTATTACAGTAACTTTCCAATGCTATTCTGAAACTTACTGGAGAATTGTTGGGAACATTGGAAAAGTCTGTTTTACTGTTTGGATCCAGTACAGTTGGTTAAATTCTTGGTTATGTAACAATCAGAAGATTACAGAAAGATGAATTAAGCAAATGTAGATGCTTATTGGGGTGTAAAATAGTATCTACTATAGTCAGATTCCTTCATGGCTCTTGGCCATGTTATAAAAGCAAGTATTTCTAATTAAGAACAAGTATTGTATCCATTTACTCATTCCAGATGCACAACAGAAGATATGACTTTTATGTAAACTGCACCAGTCTGGAAATCTTTGTGAATAAACATGTGCAAATGTTTAACTTCAAGCAAAATACTTCAAAAAGCAGAGATCAACAAATAACCCTTTCATGGAGCTATCATAGTAGCATAACAGTATTACATTAATGGGGGAAATTAAATAAACCCTCTTTCTAGTAGGTCCAATCTAATGCACCTGACAATGTCTATAATATTTGTCCTATTAAAAACACGTTAAAGGTTAAAGAACACAGTACGCAATTGGCGTAAAAAGTACCGCAAGGGTACTCCCTTAACTATACCTTAAGGAATGTACTTATACTGTAAACCTCTGTGTAGTGGGAGAGTGTAGATGCAACACAGTATAACCTTATTACCTTTAAAGCTGTTCGAGCATCACTGACGCTCTGAGATTACTTAATACTATAAGAAATACACAGATACCGTGCTCAGGGTCCAACGCCTAAATATATATTATGAATGATATACTTGCAAAAGAATTTAACACAATACAAGTCATACACTACAATATAACATAGACTACCTAACCAGATAACTACACGGGAAATACAATACAATACAATTACGTTTAAGGGAAAATAAGAGGGGAAGAGAAGAAGAGAGAGAGAAAGAAATGGCTCACAATAACAAGAAGACAAATATGATTGCAGAGAAAGCTTACACATGTGAGGAACAATCGCTGCGCAGTCAGTCAATGCTGAGAATCTTTGTTTAGAAAGTACTTGAGCTTACCCATGCTGCCTGTCCCTATATACACAACACCCAGCAACACAATTGTCCCTACAATGCCGCATGGGGCAGAAGCTAGACTCCATTTTGGGAAAACTCCACTTGATTCCAAAGACTACACCACATGGCTGAAAGGGGGAGGGGAAAATACCCGGCAGCAGCCATTTTAGATTTGCAGGTCCAAACACATGGCACTCTCTACTACACCACAATCACATAGCAGAAAACACAAGACTCCATTTTATTCCAAAATGTCCAAGCCTCAAAACAATGCATATGTTCTGATTTTACAATTCCAAACAATCTAAATCACCTTTCACAATTTCAATCCAACTTCCTAGAACCATCTTATTAAATCTCCATAGGCAAACAAATACCACAAATGCTATGCTACAGGTTGTCTAATGTTCCACTTCATCACAGACTTCACAGAGTATTCAGCACAAACAAGTTACAATCACACAGCTGCGCAAGCCTCACCATCCCCAAGCCATTTGTTTCTCCAAACCAACCACTCTATGCTTACCCATCATTCCACAACTACCCCACCACAAAACACACATTTAAAACTACTCTATGCCAATCAGCCATGAGATATTGAAATTATGATACTTAGCCTTTCGTAAGGAGCTTGGTGATGATCCAGCCATGCTTGCTGTGTGTCAGGTAGCTGTGTGAGTGAGTGAGTGAGTGAGCCCTGTGATCTCCAGTGGGTATATCATACCCTCATTCCAGCTGTGGGGGTGTGTCAACAACAAGATGTGTGTGTGTGTCCCTCACAGCATGTGAGCCAGCTGCATCAGTGGCCTTGGTTATGCAAAACAATGGGTGATGACCGACACATTCCTGTCTTGTGGGAAGCTATTGTTTGGCGAATACTGTCCCACTGTCCACTCTCAGTTGAGACAATGACATCTCAGCAATCATTCTTCTGTATACAAATCCAGCCCCATTTCGTAAACACAGGTGTTGGCCCTCCTCATTGAGTCTCAAAGCTCAGTGTAATTAAAGGCTATTGTACTCTGTCTGCGGGAAAGATACTGATTCGGAATACAATTAATCTTCAATTACTATTCCTGTGCTTTAGCTATGCATATGAAGATGTGAAGCCCTCACAACATGCAAACTATTGTTTGGGGGATCTCTAAGGTCAAAGAGCCATTTGAGACCCACTGATACCTGTTGGACTCAGGGGAATATTAACTTATAAAATACATTATATGGTTGAATTATGTAACGATTGAGTCGCACGCTGGGCACACAGAAACTCTACCGTAAATGCGCATACAGTGCACGTAACAGCGGGTATGCGCACGCACGGGAGAGCGCCCGCATGCGCAGCGCGGACATGTATGAGGTGCAAATATGGCAGTGTGCATAGTGATATTTTTCTGACTTTGACACACCACTCAGCTCAAAACTGAGTATCAGATAGATATGCATTAGGATGGTAAAAGTCAGGGCCGGATTAAGGGCCACATGGGCCTGGGGCTGGTAATTATCAAGACCAGTGGAGGGTGTGTGACTATAGCTGTGTGGGTGTGTCCGGTGTGACCAATTCCAAGTGAGTGTGTACACCCCCTACACTATTTGCCCTAATGTCTCCCTAACTATGTAACAGTAGAAAAATTGCATAATATTGTGAGGAAATACGTTTCTAAAACTTGATTTATGGCTGACCGTGTGGTCAGCTGGGCAACTGGTCATCATCATGTTGCCATGGTGATGTGCCTATTTTTATGTGGAGGCTTAGCGCTGTAGCACCATCCGCCTCATTGTTAACCTGGCTCTGATAAAAGTGAAGTTTTACCTCCAGTGTATTATGGACACCTGCAGCTCCTTCTGCAGCTTCATGACCACTGGCGTATTTATAATGGGTGCACTGTGTGCGGGGCACACGGGGTCCAGGGGGACCCACACCACACACCCTGCATTATTTGTAATACTTACCCTTGGCTAAGCAGCAGCGCTGCAGGAATCACTGGGAAAATGGTGCAGTGCCATTTTCCCAGTGTTTTGCGTTTGCGCAGTAGGAAAATCACTGGCAAAATGGACAATGCGCCATTTTCCCAGAGATCTGCGCATGCGCTGTAGACTATGGGACAGTGCTAGGGTCCCCAAAGGACCTAGTGCCCAGTCACAGTGCTGCCGCCAGCTAGAGAGGAGGGGGCCCTGACAGAGCCTGCACATGGGCCTCCTCGGGCAGGATGTACTATCCTCTTCCGCCGCGTTACCTGCCTTTCTCTGCACTCCCTGTAGTTTTTGGATAACCCTATAGCTATAGTGGGTACTTTCTTCTTTGGGTTCCATAGGGCTCCACAGGGATAACATTGGGAACACAGCCTTTGATTTTTATTTGTATCAGATAGTGACTTTACTTGCTATTTAGCTTAAATGATAGGATTGTTCTGAAGGACAGTGTCAGAGGTTACAGATGGGATCACAAGGGCAGGGAACTGTTTGTTTTCATCACAGCTACCGTAGATCTTCTGAGAGAGACATATAAGTGGGGGGAGGGAACACACATATATATACAGTACAATGCTTTTATAAATTCAGCCAAGAAATACAAAGAAAGTCGGCTGGAAATCTGAAGGTGACAGACAGAAAGCATTACACAGTTTTAATATTTTGATGAATGGTGAAAATAATTCTTGTAGCAGATCTCTTTTTAAAGATACATTCAATTAAAACATTTCCATTGTTTCATGTTTACAGTATTGTTATATATTTTAAATATTGTTCATAATTGTAAAACACGGGAGAGTATGCTAGTGCTGTATAAAATAAATAATAATCAAATCAATCAAGTTATTTATCCATTCATTCATTCATTCATTCATTCATTCATTCATTCATTCATTCATTCATTCATTCATTCAGGTGACCAACATTGGACAAGTTTTTTTTAGAAGCTGGCCCTGCATTAAGTCATGTGACAAGTAACAATGTATGCCTAAGCAGATAAATGGACAGTATGAACAAGGCTATAATAGACAGGATACATAAACATACATGTGAGCTCAGATAAAAGATACGCTGTAACACTCTGAGGGCCTCATTCATAGGTGGATGCAGCGAAACTGCAAAACAATATGCCAGTGCCGCAGCTGGGATTTGTACAGAGACGTCTGTGATCCGCCACTTGCGCACAAAGACGCACCATCAGACTTCAGAGCAACCGTATATTTCTTCAGAATGTCTGTCACAAGTATGCCACAGGAGCGTTTACAACTGCATTCAAGAAACATGCGCAGTACAACAATAATCGCTCAACTACGCAAACATTGGCATGGCAAAGACAATGGGCCGGAGTCAAATGTTAACATTCCCCCTGTCTCCCATCTAAATTGACAGGAGATAGGGGGCCGATATTGAAATGTCCCCCATTTTCGCCCCTATTGCGCCCAGTACAGTCGAGTTTTGGCGCGCAAAGCGCCTAAACCCGACTAAACTAATGGGCGTGATCATAAAAAGACCTGTTTGGGTGGCCAAATGGGTCTCTTTACTCACATGAAATGATCTTGTCGTACTCATCGGCAGTAACATTAGAATACCACCAGCGGGCACGATCGCGGCCGGGAGGGGGGAGCGCACATTTGAATCCGTCCCTTTGTGTCCTCTTCTGAATCAGGCCTTTAGAATGGTTACAGAAACCTTTTACCAGACTAGTGCTGGTATCATCCACTGCATGTCTCTCCATCTATAGAGTCAATTGTGGGGCACATATAACAGCCTCCGTGATGCAGGCATTGATGAGTTCCCGGTTAGTCTGCCCAATTTTTTAAACGGGCAATAATTTAAAAGGCAAAGCCAGGCTTTTATCTTATATAAGTGTGTAAGGGTAGTGTAGCAAGATAGATTTTGTAATGTCTTTTGGAAATAGTAGGCAAAATTATAGCATACTTTACATGACATTACAGAATGTTGTTCTCCTATCCATATGCAGAGCTTGATTATAATTATTGCTAAATAGACAGCCAGCCAATCACAAGCGGTCTCTCACTTCAACCCCCTAAATAAATACCATGCTGGTTCTCTTCTTAGCTACAGTAAATAATGTCATTAAGGTCCTAAGTAGTGGGTAGATTTTTGATCTCGCACCTACCTTCATGTATTTAAGATGATTGCTATCATGTTTAGCAGTATTTATGTTGCTGTTTTTGAGATATGTGTATGTGGCAATTAACTGTTATGTGCTTTTTTACGTAGCTCCTTTCATTACCACGCCCCTTGAAACACTTGATGGATTAGTGGAAGACGTTGCCACTTTCATGTGCGCAGTTGATTCGAATCCGCAGTCAGAAATAACATGGACACGTAATAACATTCCTATCAGGTCTGTAAGATATCATGTACAAATGCTTACAACTACAGTATGTGTATAAACTGTACAGTGTTGCTAAAATAAAACTTTAGGTGCTGTAGTGCATCAGACATGAAGACAAAACAATGATTAAATATATAGGGAGATCAATATAATGAACGGGAGGTAGTTAATATATCAGCTGTCGAGATCCCAGCATTCAGGATCCCAACGCCGGAATCCCAACAGCCGATAAAATGCCGGAGGTCAGATTATACCCATAGCGAGCAAAGCTTGCCACCGGGCCTGTAGCGCATTGAGCGCAGCAAGCCTGTGAGGGGACTTGCTGCACTTGCTGCCGGTATTCTGGCCAGGATATCATACTGAATACTAATGAACACAGTGGTTTTAGTGGGATCGGTATTGGTTCCTCGCGTCGAGCCTGGCACACTAATATATTCTTCCTCGGGTGGTGGCCTGGACCACCACCCAAGTGGGAATACTGGGCTTGGGTCGGTATTCCGACCACCAGATTTTTACTCGGCTGTCGTAATTCCAGCGTTAGTATCCTGACCGCTGGGATCCAGACAGACGGTAATTTAACCGCATACCATTTCAGTAGATGCAGCTGGAAGCATTTTAATAAATGCAGTGCCTTGTGTGCGGCAGGCCTTCTTCTGAGCAGACAGCTCTAGCTCTGCACAACGGCCAACTGTACCTGCTACAGGTGGTGATATCTTTCTGACAATGTCTTAGGAAACAACTCTGGCACAGTTCCAAAGTCTTTACTAGCACATGTGCCAGGACCATCTTTCTGAAGACATCACTGGAAGATAGAGCTGGTGTAATTCAGTGGCAAATTTCCCATTAGGCACGTGAGGCATGTGCCTAGGGGGGTACTTGTATGTTTGTGTTGGTACTGTCAGTCCAAAATGTACAAGTGACTGCTAAGCATTTCCACTGCACTGTACCATGTACCATCTTGAATGGAGTGTAAATGGGTAGAACATGCATATACTACCCTATAAGCTGTCCTGCTTAGTAAATATTTATACATACAGTAATTTAAAAAAATGTCAGTGGCATTTTTATTATTCTATTAATTGGCTATCATCAAATGAGAGATTATAACCAATCAATGAAAATAATAAAAGGGGGGCGTTACTGTTGTGCCTAGGGGTGACCTTACCCCTATATTTGCCCCTGGTGTAATAGGTGCAGTTTACTGTTCAGCACATTGTACAGTAACTGTGTTCTTGATGCAGGGCATATGACATGGGCACAGGTGTGTATCTTACAATTGGCCAGGATGGCACTTGCCAGGGGCGCTGGCCAAAAGGGGGCGCCGCCCAGTAGTGCCACCCGCGCCAGGGGGTAGAATGACATAGTAGTTCTCATCCAATGCTGGACTCTCAGAAGCGTATTGCACTCTGACACTCTCTGTGACTACAGTCACAATGATGGTGAATATAGCCGGGGAGCGGGGCACTTCCAGGTATGGGGAGGGCCGAGGCACCTCCTCTTCCTCATCCGCTCCCCTTCTCATTGGTCCCATGTGGTCTGTCACCAAACACCAGCCACTACAATCAGCACCAGTCAGCAGTGCAGCCTGAGCAGACCTGTACATTTTCTGTGGTACCGTAGCTGCACTGCATGGTCTATCCTGGCAGTCTGGATCACAGTTTATAAAGAGCTCTGTATGGAGAGGTATCCAGTGACTGCCGGTCCAGTTGTGTTGAGACTACAAGTCCCAGCACACCTTGTCAAATGGATTTGCTGGGACATGTAGTGCCATCACACCTAGAGATGGGTTTTTAACTGTATGTATGTGTGCATATATCCCCTCGGTGTCCCTGTCCACACCCGACTTATAATTCCCCCTCAGTGACCCTGCCCATACACTCCTGTAATTTCCTCTGTGTCCCTGCCCGCACCCTCCCAGTAATTCCCTTTCAGTGTCCCTACCCGCACCCTAACCGTAATTCCCTCTCAGTGTCCCTGCCTGCACACTCCTCTTAATTCCGTCAGTCTCCCTGCCTGCACCCTCCCCATAATTCCATCTCAGTGTCCCTGCCTGCACCCTCCTCATAATTCCTCCTCAGTGTCCCTGCCTGCACCTTCCCCGTAATTCTCCCTCAGTGTTCCTGACATCAGCCTCCCTGTGACTCCCCCCTCAGTGTCCCTGCCTGCACACTCCAGTAATTCCCTCTCAGTTTCCCTACCCGCACACTAACCGTAATTCCCTCTCAGTGTCCCTGCCTGCACACTCCTCTTAATTCCCTCAGTCTCCCTGCCTGCACCCTCCCCATAATTCCATCTCAGTGTCCCTGCCTGCACCATCCTCATAATTCCTCCTCAGTGTCCCTGCCTGCACCTTCCCCGTAATTCTCCCCCAGTGTTCCTGACCTCAGCCTCCCTGTGACTCCACCTCAGTGTCCCTGCCTGCACACTCCAGTAATTCCCTCTCAGTGTCCCTACCCGCACCCTAACCATAATTCCCCCTCAGTTTCCCTACCCGCACCCTAACCGTAATTCCCCCTCAGTGTCCCTGCCTGCACACTCCTCTTAATTCCCTCAGTCTCCCTGCCTGCACCCTCCCCATAATTCCATCTCAGTGTCCCTGCCCGCTCCCTCCTCGTAATTCCTCCTCAGTGTCCCTGCCTGCACCCTCCCTGTAATTCTCCCTCAGTGTTCCTGTCCTCGGCCTCCCTGTGACTCTCCTCTCTGTGTCCTTACCCACACCCTAACCGTAATTCCCCCTCATTGTCCCTACGCGCACCCTGTTTTGTTCATATGTTTGTAAATCCAGTCATCAGGACACAGAGACATGTGAGTTCACTGCTGTGCTGTTTTATTTCATCACCAACTCCAGACACACTGCACACTGGACCACCCACTTCCCAGCATCACCCTGGTCCTAGGGACCATAACTGAAGATTCAGGCATACACATGTTAGTAAGGTAGTGTCTACAAATATTAAGCATTCTAATACACTAACATCACAGCCTCTTTTCTTTAAAGATAAGCCCTATACGCTTCAATGCAACAATTAACAACGTCATATTAAGAACATCATCTAACACATTTCAATTAGTCTCTCAGGTCTGCGTATTTCCCTTTTGGGTCTTTCATACACAGTCTGTGTTTCATCGACCATGTTGGACCTTTCTAGAATCGTGGTTTGTTCACCATTATCAGGATCATCATACATGTCAGATGAAAGGTATTCTTCAGTCATGTTGTCTTTATTATGGTTAGGTTGAGATCTTAAATCCACCCGATTTCTTACTTCCGTTCCACGCTCTGTACGTATAGTATAAGATCTTGGTGCTACTTGTGCTTGCACAATACCTTTCTGCCCCCAAATACCTTTCTCGTGATCTCTGAGACGGACTTGGTCACCCGATTTTAGATCAGATAAGCTTTTTGCTCGCCTATCATGGGACAGTTTCTGTTTTGCCTGTTGACGTTCCTTACTCAGTCTGACCAACGCTGAGTTATGTGTATTAAGCAGTTCATCATGTATCGGGAGATTTGCTCTAATCCTCCTTCCCATCAGCATTTGTGCAGGAGAAAGTCCATTCTGTAAGCTGTACTGCGGTAGATTAAAAGACTTTTGTAGAAATCTTCTTTACCTTCTTGAGATTTTTTCATGAGACTCTTTACAGTTTTTACTGAACTTTCCACCAACACATTTAAGCGTGGATAGTGGGGACTTGATGTAGTATGGACAAATTCCCACTCATCAGCAAATTGTCTAAATTCAGCACTGGAAAACTGAGGACCATTGTCAGTGAACACTTCCATAGGAACACCATGCCTTGCAAAGATTGACTTCATGCAATTGATTACGGCTATAGTAGTGGTTGTATGTAGTGTCTTCACCTCAGGGTAGTTAAAATAATAATCAGTCACGACAATGTACGTTTTCCCATTACAATCAAACAAATCTGCGCAAACTTTCTGGTATGGTCTCTCTGGCACTGCGTGAGGACTCAGTAGCTCGATTTGTTGTTTCGGTCTATATGTAAGACATAATTCACATGTAGCTGTAGTCTGTGCTATGTCGTGGTTCATTCTTGGCCAATACATAACTTCACGTGCTCTCCGCTTACATTTTTCTTCTCCTAAGTGGCCTTCATGTATCTTGCACAGCATAGTTTTTCTTAGTCGTGCAGGTCTGACAAACCTATTGTCTTTGTAAATAATACCATTGACAACTGTAAGGTCACTGCGGTACATCCAATAATCATGGATAGACAGCGGGCACGCATGTTTTTCTGCTGGCCAACCTTTCAGAATGATATCTTTCAACACTTTCATTGTGTCATCTGTCTCGGTTTCTTTCCTAATCTGTTCTTGTCTTGCAAGAGACACTGGTAGAGAAGCTACGATCAAATTAACATAGGCTTCTATCTCTTCATCCATCAGACTTTTGGAACCTTCACTTTTGTCCACAGCACGAGAAAGTGTATCAGCAATGTACATGTATTTGCCGGGACAGTACAGCAAGTGTACATCATATTTCTGTAGTCTGATAAGCATTTGTTGAATTCTCATGGGACAGGCATGTAATGATTTAGTCATGATAGCTACCAATGGCTTGTGGTCAGTTTCCACTGTAAATGTTTGACCATACACAAACTGATGAAATCGCTCACATGCATATGTGATCGCTAGAAGTTCTTTTTCTATCTGAGCATACCTTGTTTCAGCACTTGTCAGTGCTCTTGATGCATAGATTACTGGTTGCCATATATCCTCATGTTCTTGTAACAGCCGCGAGCCTAGGCCAAATTGCGAAGCATCTGCTGAAATTCTTATTCTTTTCACAGGATCAAATAATCTTAGCACTGGTTGCTCTGTAATGATCTGTTTCAAGTTTTGCCAACTTTCTTCTTGTTCATGTGACCACATCCACTCGTTATCTTTGTCCAACAACCATCTAAGAGAGGCTGTTCGTTCAGAGAGTTGAGAAATAAATTTTCCTAAGTAAGTAATCATTCCTAGGAATTTTCTGACGTCGTCTTTGTTGTTAGGACGTTCCATGTTCACTATGGCTGATATTTTCCTTGGGTCTGGTTTTACACCTTGATCCGAGACCACGTCGCCCATAAAGGTAAGTGTATTCACGCCAAATTCACATTTGTCCTTGTTTAGCTTTAGATTCACTTTCTTGACAAGTTCCATTACTTGTCTCAATCTAGAATCATGTTCTTCCTTTGTAGATCCCCAGACAATAATGTCATTCATCATTGTTTCAACACCTGGAATATGTTCAAAAATCATGTGTATCTTTTTGTGATATACTTCTGGAGCAGACAATATTCCATATGGTAGTCGAAGAAATCTGTATCGACCTTCTGGTGTATTAAATGTACAAAGCTTTGAGCTGGCCTCATCTAGCTTCATTTGCCAGAATCCTGAAGATGCGTCCAATTTACTGAACCATTTTGCTCCCGCAAATTGCGACATGATTTCATCTCTGGTTGGTAGTTTGAAATGTTCTCGTTTAATAGCTTTGTTTAAATCTCTGGGGTCTAGACATATTCTGAGTTGTCCATTTTTCTTTTCAACAATTACTAAGGAGCTTACCCATTCAGTAGGCTCATCAACTTTCTGTATCACACCCAAGGCTTCCATGTGATTTAACTCTTGTTTCAGTTTTTCTCTCAGCGCAAACGGCACTTTTCTACAGGGGTGTATCACTGAAGAAACTTGCGTGTCTATATTTATTTTATGCTCTCCAGGCAAACAACTTAGACCTTCAAACAATTCTCTGTATTCTGTAAACATTGATTTGCAGTCATCTTCTACTTGTGATGTCACCATAAAAACTTTCTTTAGCAAGCTTAGTTTCTCACAGGAACTTAATCCTAGAATCGGTTGCACATTTTTATCCACAATCAGTAGAGATGTTTTAAACTGTTGTCCCTTATATTTCAGTGTCACTAAGCATGTACCTTTCAGAGGAATTTCCTCCCCAGTGTACCCTGTAACGTTCACTTTGGCTGGATGAATTTTAGGTTTTACTCTAAAAGTCTTATAGTCTTGAAATGATATTAAATTCACCTGCGCGCCAGTATCAAGCTTAAAGGGAATGACAATCTCGTTCACAGTTAAAGGGACAATCCATTCTTTCTTATCTGCACTGCAAAGTTCAATGCAATCCACAAATAATTCCTCTGTTTGTTTAACAGCATGCACATTGGTTGTTTCACTTTTAATTTTACAGCATTTGGCAAAGTGATTAAGTCTACCACATTTCATGCAGGTTTTACCATAAGCAGGGCACATTTTAGGATTGTGAGCATTTCCACATCTACTACACATTTCCTTATTAGACTGTGGCTTAGACGGCTTAATTCTTGAGAATGGAGGTTTGCTTGGCTCTGTTGTCTGCACTACATGTACATCAACATCAACTTCCTTGTGTAACGTTTTGGCTTGAAATCTAGTTATTTCTGCAGATCTACACATAGTCACTGCCTTGGCTAGTGTTAGGTCTTGCTCTCTCAGCAGTCTCTCTCTGAGTCCATTATCAGGTATTCCACAGACAATACGATCTCTAATCAGTGAATCCTTTAAATCACCAAACTCACAGGTTTTACTGAGTGATTGCAGCTCTGTAACATACTGATCAAATCCATCTACAGACTTCTGATCACATGTGAAAAACTTATATCTTTCATATGTCACATTTTTCCTTGGCACAAAGTAATCTTCAAACTTTTGCATTATAGAAGATAGCACGATATTCTGCTCCTCATCAAACTGAAAACTATTATAAATGTCCAGCACATCCTCTCCTATCACATGGAGGAAAATGGATGCCTTCGTTTTGTCAGCCTCTGTATCAGCTCCACATGCAGCAAGATATATATTAAACCTTTGCTTAAATCTTTTCCAGTTTTCAGACAAGTTACCAGACATCAGCATGCCGGTTGGAGGAGCTAGTTTATCCATGGTTACTCACTGTTTGAAGAGAGGAGCACACTGCAGGCTTTTCAGACACTGAGTATCACTGCCTTACAGACTGCTGCAGGATTCTTTCACACTCTGAGAGCACTAGCAGTCCAAGTTAAACTTCTTCTGACACCATGTTTTGTTCATATGTTTGTAAATCCAGTCATCAGGACAAAGAGACATGTGAGTTCACTGCTGTGCTGTTTTATTTCATCACCAACTCCAGACACACTGCACACTGGACCGCCCATTTCCCAGCATCCCCCTGGTCCTAAGGACCATCACTGAAGATTCAGGCTTACACATGTTAGTAAGGGAGTGTCTACAAATATTAAGCATTCTAATACACTAACATCACACACCCTAACCGTAATTCCCTCTCAGTCTCCCTGCCTGCACACTCCTCGTAATTCCCTCAGTCTCCCTGCCTGCACCCTCCTCGTAATTCCTCCTCAGTGTCCCTGCCTGCACCCTCCCTGTAATTCTCCCTCAGTGTTCCTGACCTCAGCCTCCCTGTGACTCCCCCCTCAGTGTTGTGGCCGCACACTCCAGTAATTTCCTCTCAGTGTCCCTTCCCGCACCCTCCCTATAATTGCACCTCAGTGTCCTTGACTTCAGCCTCCCTGTAGCCCCTCCCTCTCATTTTTCCTACCCGAACCCTCCCTGTAATTCCCCCTTAGTGTCCCTGACCTCAGCCTCCATGTGACTCCCCCTCAGTGTCCCTGCCCACACCCTCCGGTAATTCCACCTCAGTGTCCATGCCCACACCCTCCCTGTAATTGTCCCTCAGTGTCCCTGACCTCAGCCTCCCTGTAAGCCCCCCACCTCATTGTCCCTACCCGCACCCTCCCTGTAAGTCTCCCTCAGTGTCCCTGACCTCAGCCTATCTGTAACTCCCCCCTCTGTGTCCCTGGGTGGGGGAGGTGGGGGGGCGCCAGTTCCTTACTTTGCCAGGGGAGCTCAGACCCCTAGATACACTCCTGCATGGGCACCACAAACCCTTGCACCATTTTAGATAAGCCATAGGATGCAGAACTTACAAGGTTTAACAAAGCCCCCCCACACACACACTTGCACATGGTCAGGGCCGGATCCAGAACAAACCGACAGGGGGGGCACCACGATAGGGAAAGGCGGGGGGGAGGGGTTGGTCTTTTGTGCGAACTCCTGGGATGGTGGGTGTGGCCTCACAGGGAATTCTGTACTCACAAGCCACAACCTTATTTGATCACACTGGGGGCATGGAGTACAGGCTTCTCCCTGTCACTGTGCCAGCAGAGCCGGATTAAGACCATGGGGGGCCCGGGGCACTTAAGACTGTATGGCCCCTAATAAAGAGAAGATATATATATATATATATATATATATAATATATACATACACACACATATATATATTATATATATATACATACATATATACATACATATATAATATTATATATATATATATATATATATATATATATATCCCTCCAACGGCGGTACTCTGAACGGATAAATAAAGCTCAGAAAAACTGCATGACTGTGCAACGTTTCAGCTCATTTATTGAGCTTTTTTCAAGCAGGTAACATGATATACTGTAAAATAACTCACCTCATTTAAATACCCTCCACCAGTGCACTAATAGGACGCCGGTCCCTGTTTCCGGTCAAACCATACAGCAGCTTAATAAAACTAAAACTTCCTCCCCAAGCAGCACACGCGGACCTCCTGCCCTGCACTCCCGTCCCCACTGCAGCACAGCGGCCACACAGACAGGACAGCTGAGCTGAGCGACGGCTCAGCTGTCCAATAATGTATGAATGAAGCAGCCTGCCGCTCAGTCATTGGCTGGGCACGCAGGCTGCTTCATTCATACATTATTGGACAGCTGAGCCATCACTCAGCTCAGCTGTCCTGTCTGTGCGGGTGCCGCTGTAGTGGGGACGGGAGCCGGGGAGCGCAGCACCGCAGATCGGATCGGAAGAGAGATCCGATCTGTGGTGTAGCAGGGGTAATCGGGGTACATAGGGGGTCATTCCGAGTTGTTCGCTCGTTATTTTTTTCTCGCAACGGAGCGATTAGTCGCTAATGCGCATGCGCAATGTCCGCAGTGCGACTGCGCCAAGTAAGTTTGCTATGCAGTTAGGTTTTTTACTCACAGCATTACAAGGTTTTTTCTTCGTTCTGGTGATCATAATGTGATTGACAGGAAGTGGGTGTTTCTGGGCAGAAACTGGCCGTTTTATGGGTGTGTGTGAAAAAACGCTACCGTTTCTGGGAAAAACGCGGGAGTGGCTGGAGAAACAGAGGAGTGTCTGGGCGAACGCTGGGTGTGTTTGTGACGTCAAACCAGGAACGACACTGACTGTACTGATCGCTGATGCCGAGTAAGTCTGGAGCTACTCAGAAACTGCTAAGAAGTGTCTATTCGCAATTCTGATAATCTTTCGTTCGCAATTTTGATAAGCTAAGATTCACTCCCAGTAGGCGGCGGCTTAGCGTGTACAAAGCTGCTAAAAGCAGCTTGCGAGCGAACAACTCGGAATGACCCCCATAGTGATCCTAAATGACAGGGGGGGGGGCACGTGCCTGGGTGCCCCCCCCCCCCCCCCCTCCCTGAATCCGCCACTGCACATGGTACTGCAGAACTTTCATGGTGAAAAAACAAGTATACACAACTGCCACACGTATTAAAATTCAATGGTAACATTGCACACCCATTAACAACCAGTCGTCCACTTGTCGAGGATCAAATTGTGCAGACCTATCCTGATCGCAATTATCCAATCTTATTACATTGCAATGAAATTTTGCTATGAGTAGTGGATCAAACAAAATCTTACTATGAGCAGGTAACTTTTGAATTAATTAACTGAAGAGCAAAGAATGAAAAATTGCTTAACACTGCATTGAGAAATTCTAAACAGCTGAGAGCAAGTGATTGAACAATCTCAAATTTATAGAGGACTTCCTGCAGAATAGAAAAAACAAGACAGTTACAAACAGGGAATCTGCTGTGCATTGGACACATACTCCCCAGCAATCACAGCTACATCTACGTGTGCAATAAGTTTTCGGATGCACAAAAAGTATTATATTTACAAACAAAGTGAAACTTACATTTTTTCAAAGTATTCCACAGAGCAGTCTATGCTAAGTTACATTTGCATAAACCACTTGGTGAAGCAGTTGGACCAGTCCGAAGCAGATATGTCCTCTACATGCTGGTTAAAGGTCTCTACTGCAGCTTCTGGTGACTCAAAACAAATCCCATGCATCTTGAGCTTGATTTGTGGGAACACAAAGAAGTCGTGGCCAGGTCAAGACTGTACGGTGGAATAATCAAGCTCCTGGATGCATTCATGGGCCAGAAACTCCACCATTTTCAAGGACTTGTGGGCAGGTACATTGTCGTGATGGAGAAGGGTACCACGAATGCAAGTCATTGGACATTACCTGAAAATGGCTTCCATTAGTTGGCATACCAGTCACCAGTGATGGTGTGCTGTTGCACGAGTGGTACTGTAGCTACATGACCTGTCTTGGCCACAATAACAGCCACCATCTGCTTGGCCTCACTGCTCTCATCTGCTTGGCCATCGCTGCGCTCATGTCAGAACTTTTGTGGCAGTGCAGCTCCACCTGGAGTCCACTGGGCCGACTGTCGTTTGGCTCGAGGTTGAAACTGTAGATCCAGGATTCATCGCCACTGATGATCTCCCAGACAGAGATTGAGTGACTGCCATCAAACCTGGCCAGCATGTTGTAGCACCAATTCAGACGAGCCTACTTCTGATCTTGAGTCAGCTGATGGGGCTCCCATTGTGCAGAAACCTTGCTCAGGCCAAGCTTTTCGTGGAGTATTAAGCAGATGGAGCCCGATTAGATGCCTATCTCCTTCTCTAACTGGGCCACATTCACCCTGGCGTCCACCTCAACTATGGCCTGCATGGCAGCAATGTTGCCCTCGATGATGGCGGACACAGGTCTGCCACAGCGATCGTCTTCCAGGGACTGTCTCATACACTGAAATTCTGTGAACCACTCAAACACAGTGGTTCAGGACGGTGCTGCCTCCCCTAAAGCAGCTCGTAGTTGGTCAAACTCTCCCGCTGTTGCAGACCTCTCTTGTAGTTGTACAAGATCACGGCTCTCCAATGGCCTCCATAACGAGTTTGTGAAGGAAGTGAACATGCTGACTTCTTCGGCGTGCAGTGCTGCTTATATACGGTTCTGTGCCTTGACATTTCACAAGAACTTTAGTCAGTAATTACAGTTTACAACCAGATAATCAGATTGTTCTTACTCTACCTATGCAAGGTACAACTTATCATATAATCTATGATCATGTCCTCCAGGAACCCGGGCTCAGAGCTGGGATAATTCAGCATTTAGAAACCCTTTTGAGCTTTTACATATTACTTCCGTTCTCAACGACCCCTCGACCCGGAAGCAACTCTCCACCATCTTTAAAAACCGATTCTGAAGAGGAAACAGACCATCAAGCCCTGAGGAAGAGATTCTATATCTCGAAACGCGTTGGCTACCTGGGTACCTGATCTTCAGTGACTGGACCTTATGTAGAACTGTGACTGCTGACTGACCTGACATCGACCTGTGGTAATCATTTGGGAGCCAGAGCAGGGTGAAGTCTGGACCACCCTGCTTTTCTAAAAACACCTGCGGCTCCTTATTACCTTACCGGTACGTTTTCAGCCTTTTGTATCATTCTACAAGCAATATCACCCATCCGTGGACATTAACCTACAGATAAGCTTAGGGGCCAGAGCAGGGTGAAGATTTCCACCACCCTGCCCTATTATAATATAACACCTGCGGCTCCTAGCTTACCGTTTTGGTACGCTCACAGTATTTTATTGCATTTTATTGTTGATTAAACTCTGTGTTAATTTTATTATTATCCTGTACAGTATTTTGACAAATTTGTACTCTTCTACCTTTTTGAATTGTGAGGTGACCATTGCTTTGGTCCCGCTAGAAGTCCACTGAAAGGTTGGGCGCCCAAGGTACACCACCATCCCTTGATATTATCATATAATCACTCTTGAAATATATACTATTTACTACTAGTAGCTTTATGTAAGGCAACTTATATTTTATGTTTTGTGGTTCTTTTAATTAGATGCTGCAATTGTGCAATTCCAAAGTGATGGTTTCGTGATTACACTGACAAAATATACTGATGGTGTGACAGTGATTACATGGCTACATACCCTCTAATTAAAGTTTTGCAGAATTTTAAACAGTCTAATTATTTTTTAAATATATTCAGTCTGGTCAGTTATACCCCTTTCAGACTACATAAAGCGGGTCACACCCAGGACTTGTACATGACTCCTTCCCGGGTGTGACCCCTTTCAGACTGGCCGGGTTGGTGACGTCCCCTGTGACGCATCCCGGAGGCGGTGCTTGGAGATGAGGATCTCCAAGTGCCACCTCTTCCTATAGTGTAAACAGGTGTGACCCAGCTTACTCATTTACACTGCACCGCAACTCAGATTGAACACATGTTAAACCCTGGTCGCGAGTTGAAATACTGACCCAGATTATTTCAACTGGACCCTTTCTGACTGCACAGCATCCTGGGTTGCTTCGAGCTCATGTGCAATAACACGGGTTATTGCTGGCGGCCTGAAAGGGGTGTTAATAGGTTTTACCAAATCTGATTAAAGTGTAATATACTGTGAGATATAGCCAGGGGCGGATTGGGAACAAAAATCGGCCCTGGAAAAATTTGTACTAGTGGCCCCACATGGGCAGCAGCAGAGGTGTAAGGTCTAGCCATGGGCCATGGCAGCAGCACCCTCCCCCCAAGACTTTCCAGATAGTGGGCATGTCCAGCATCAATGGGGAAGTTAAAAAGAAATAAACGTACATATTATGAGCACATTATATGATACACCTTCAGAATTTAGGAAACTATATCATTCTTTAGAAAGATATATTTTCTTGCTTATTACACCAACCGTATCCCAATCACTATTCACTCAATCTTATATGTCAGCCAAGCAGGCAGACAGAGCATACACTAGATCATCTGCAATCATAGGCTAAGTGGCAAAATAATTTTCATATATGCAAATTATTTTGCATCTTATTCATTATGTCCTCAAACAAAACAGGCCCCACGGGTGCGTCGGCCCACCGGGAATCTTCCCTGTAAACCCTATGGCCAATCCGCCTCTGGATATAGCAAGCAAATCTTGGAGAGAGATTATACAGTATCTACACTACAATTTAAATTTTCCTGTTTATGTCTTAAATGTCAAATCGGGTAACTGTTTCTTGATTCAGGCCACCTTTACAAAAGCTAATGAAACTGCCAACTCGTCTATTTATAAATATACTAACAATAGATGTTACTCTCAACAAAACAGCCGCCGGACTGTTTATGTAATGATGAATATTTGGCAAAGATGATTTGACCCTTGCACTCTGCATTGTATTCCATTAGCAAATAACCACAAATATATCATGGCTCATAGTTTCAGTGATCCAGAAAATACGAAGATTTTAAGTTTTCTTTGTTCTTACCAATGCATTTTGCAATGCTTTATAGCCATTAACAAGACATTTTTGGTGATGTCATCCTGAGAGCTCTCCACAATTCCCTGCATGAAAATGTACAAAGGCCAATTATTGGTTATAATGAAAATCCCTCTGCAAAAAATAAAAATAAAAACTTGGGTGTAAAGGAAATTACTAATGTAGTTATGTAAAATAAAAAAAGAGCATGGTCAATTTTACAGGTCTATTTTAAAACACATATAGTACCTTACTGACATATAGATCTTTGTTAAGGGGAAATTAAATACAAAACCAAAAAGCAAAACCTAATCCCAAAAGACTACTTACTTGAGGTTCAGCTTCCATGTAGTTCAGAGCTACTTAAAATGACTCTGACCGCCAGTGGCGTGCGGTGAGGTCAGTGGCTGGTGAGGCATGCGGCTGCCCGTTACCACCACCACTATGGCCGCCGCCAGTGTCCACTACTGTACTGCTGCCCATACCAGCTGCCAGTGCCTGCTAAAGTTGCCGCCCGCACAGCTAATTCCCCATCTGATACTGCCACCAATGCCCGCAAAGTCTGGGGAGTAACAGCAGCCAGGGCCTGGGCAGCAGAGGTGCCCGGGGTTAAAGAGAGCAGTGGAGGGTCTGCCTGGAAGCGGGATTACAGCTGCAGGCCGGTTAATCGAGACAGCAGTAGTAATCGCCCCCTGTCCTTATACCCCAGCACAGACGCAGTATTCATCCCCCCTCCCCTTATACCCCAGCACATATGCAGTAATATTCCCCCCCTTATACCCTGGCAGACACACAGTAATCAACCCTCCCACACACACACTTATACCCCAGCACATATGCAGTAATCCCCCCCCCCCCCTCACCTCCCGGCAGACACACAGTAATCATCCCCCCACCCCTCCCCTAATACCCCAGCACATATCAACTCCCCCCGGCAGACACACAGTAATCATCCCCCCACACCCCTTCCCTTATAGCCCAGCACGTATGTAGTAATCACGCACTCCGGCAGACATACAGTAATCACTAGATATGTGCACCGGAAATTTTTCGGGTTTTGTGTTTTGGTTTTGGATTCGGTTCCGCGGCCGTGTTTTGGATTCGGACGCGTTTTGCCAAAACCTCCCTGAAATTTTTTTGTCGGATTCGGGTGTGCTTTGGATTCGGGTGTTTTTTTTTACAAAAAACCCTCAAAAACAGCTTAAATCATAGAATTTGGGGGTCATTTTGATCCCATAGTATTATTAACCTCAATAACCATAATTTACACTCATTTTCAGTCTATTCTGAACACCTCACACCTCACAATATTATTTTTAGTCCTAAAATTTGCACCGAGGTCGCTGGATGGCTAAGCTAAGCGACACAAGTGGCCGACACAAACACCTGGCCCATCTAGGAGTGGCACTGCAGTGTCAGGCAGGATGGCACTTCAAAAAAATTGTCCCCAAACAGCACATGATGCAAAGAAAAAAAGAGGCGCACCAAGGTCGCTGTGTGACTAAGCTAAGCGACACAAGTGGCCGACACAAACACCTGGCCCATCTAGGAGTGGCACTGCAGTGTCAGACAGGATGGCACTTCAAAAAAATTGTCCCCAAACAGCACATGATGCAAAGAAAAAAAGAGGTGCAATGAAGTAGCTGTGTGACTAAGCTAAGCGACACAAGTGGCCGATCTAGGAGTGGTACTGCAGTGTCAGACAGGATGGCACTTCAAAAAAATAGTCCCCAAACAGCACATGATGCAAAGAAAAAAAGAGACGCACCAAGGTCGCTGTGTGACTAAGCTAAGCGACACAAGTGGCCGACACAAACACCTGGCCCATCTAGGAGTGGCACTGCAGTGTCAGACAGGATGGCACTTCAAAAAATAGTCCCCAAACAGCACATGATGCAAAGAAAAAAAGAGACGCACCAAGGTCGCTGTGTGACTAAGCTAAGCGACACAAGTGGCCGACACAAACGCCTGGCCCATCTAGGAGTGGCACTGCAGTGTCAGACAGGATGGCACTTCAAAAAAATAGTCCCCAAACAGCACATGATGCAAAGAAAAAAAGAGGCGCACCAAGGTCGCTGTGTGACTAAGCTAAGCGACACAAGTGGCCGACACAAACACCTGGCCCATCTAGGAGTGGCACTGCAGTGTCAGACAGGATGGCACTTCAAAAAAATAGTCCCCAAACAGCACATGATGCAAAGAAAAAAAGAGACGCACCAAGGTCACTGTGTGACTAAGCTAAGCGACACAAGTGGCCGACACAAACGCCTGGCCCATCTAGGAGTGGCACTGCAGTGTCAGACAGGATGGCACTTCAAAAAAATTGTCCCCAAACAGCACATGATGCAAAGAAAAAAAGAGGCGCACCAAGGTCGCTGTGTGACTAAGCTAAGCGACACAAGTGGCCGACACAAACACCTGGCCCATCTAGGAGTGGCACTGCAGTGTCAGACAGGATGGCACTTCAAAAAAATAGTCCCCAAACAGCACATGATGCAAAGAAAAAAAGAGACGCACCAAGGTCACTGTGTGACTAAGCTAAGCGACACAAGTGGCCGACACAAACACCTGGCCCATCTAGGAGTGGCACTGCAGTGTCAGACAGGATGGCACTTCAAAAAAATAGTCCCCAAACAGCACATGATGCAAAGAAAAAAAGAGACGCACCAAGGTCGCTGTGTGACTAAGCTAAGCGACACAAGTGGCTGACACAAACACCTGGACCATCTAGGAGTGGCACTGCAGTGTCAGACAGGATGGCAGAATTAAAAAAATAGTCCCCAAACAGCACATGATGCAAAGAAAAAAAGAGGTGCAATGAGGTAGCTGTGTGACTAAGCTAAGCGACCCAAGTGGCTTACACAAACACCTGGCCCATCTAGGAGTGGCACTGCAGTTTTCTAGCGAGAGGATGAGTGCTTCCATCCTCATGTGAATCTGAACCTCTAGCCATGAACATAGGCCAAGGCCTCAGCCGTTCCTTGCCACTCCGTGTCGTAAATGGCATATTGGCAAGTTTACGCTTCTCATCAGACGCTTTTAATTTTGATTTTTTGGGTCATTTAACTGAACTTTTGTTTTTTGGATTTTACATGCTCTCTACTATGACATTGGGCATCGGCCTTGGCAGACGACGTTGATGGCATTTCATCGTCTCGACCATGACTAGTGGCAGCATCTTCAGCACGAGGTGGAAGTGGATCTTGATCTTTCCCTATTTTAACCTCCACATTTTTGTTCTCCATTTTTTAATGTGTGGAATTATATGACAGTATCAATAGCAATGGCCTACTACTATATATACTGCGCACAACTGAAATGCACCACAGGTATGGATGGATAGTATACTTGACGACACAGAGGTAGGTAGAGCAGTGGCCTTCCGTACCGTACTGCTATATATACTGGTGGTCACTGTCAGCAAACTGCAAAACTAAAATGCACCACAGGTATAGAATCTAGATGGATAGTATACTTGACGACACAGAGGTAGGTAAAGCAGTGGCCTTCCGTACCGTACTGCTATATATACTGGTGGTCACTGTCAGCAAACTGCAAAACTAAAATGCACCACAGGTATAGAATCTAGATGGATAGTATACTTGACGACACAGAGGTAGGTCGAGCAGTGGCCTTCCGTACCGTACTGCTATATATACTGGTGGTCACTGTCAGCAAACTGCAAAACTAAAATGTACCACAGGTATAGAATCTAGATGGATAGTATACTTGATGACACAGAGGTAGGTAGAGAAGTGGCCTTCCGTACCGTACTGCTATATATACTGGTGGTCACTGTCAGCAAACTGCAAAACTAAAATGCACCACAGGTATAGAATCTAGATGGATAGTATACTTGACGACACAGAGGTAGGTAGAGCAGTGGCCTTCCGTACCGTACTGCTATATATACTGGTGGTCACTGTCAGCAAAACTCTGCACTGTACTCCTCCTATATAATACTGCTGGTCCCCAGTCCCCACAATAAAGCAGTGTGAGCACAGATATATGCAGCACACTGAGCACAGATATGGAGCGTTTTTCAGGCAGACAACGTATAATACTGGTGGTCACTGGTCAGCAAAACTCTGCACTGTACTCCTTCTATATAATACTGCTGGTCCCCAGTCCCCACAATAAAGCAGTGTGAGCACAGATATATGCAGCACACTGAGCACAGATATGGAGCGTTTTTCAGGCAGAGAACGGATAAAACTGGTGGTCACTGGTCAGCAAAACTCTGCACTGTACTCCTCCTTTATAATACAGCTGCTCCCCAGTCCCCACAATTAAGCAATAAGCACAAATATTTGCGGCAACATTAATAAACGGAGAGGACGCCAGCCACGTCCTCTCCCTAACATTTCCAATGCACGAGTGAAAATGGCGGCGACGCGCGGCTCCTTATATAGAATCCGAATCTCGTAAGAATCCGACAGCGGGATGATGGCGTTCTGGCGCTCTCAGGTTAACCGAGCCATACGGGAGAATCCGAGTATGCCTTGGACCCATGTAAAATGGGTGAAGTTCGGGGGGGTTCGGTTTCCGAGGAACCGAACCCGCTCATCACTAGTAATCACCCCCACCCCTCCCCTTATACCCCTGCACATATTCACTGCATTAATCACCCCCCCTTATACCCCAGCACATGTGCACTGCAGTATTCACCCCCAGTATTCACTCCCTCCACCCGCAGATACACAGTACTAACCCCCCCACCCCTTATACCCAAGCACATATTCACTGCATTAATCACCTCCTCCCATATACCTCAGCACATGTGCACTGCAATATTCACCCCCCTCCCCCCGCTGACACACAGTAATCACCACCCACCCCCACCCCCACCCCTTATACCCCAGCACATATTCACTGCAGTAATCACCCCACACACATACACAACCCTCCCCTTATACTCCCAGCACATCTCCATGCTGAGCGCTGCTGTGAACTCACCATTGGCTGCCCTGCTCTGTGAAACGGGTGGTCTTCTGTATGCCGGCGGTCGGGCTCCCGGCGCTCAGTATACCGGCGCCGGGAGCCCGACAGCCAGCATACCGACACTTATTTTCCCTCGTGGGGGTCCACGACCCCCCTGGAGGGAGAATAAAATAGTGTGGCGCGCGTAGCGCGCCACCGTGCCCGTAGCGTGGCGAGTGCAGCGAGCCCGCAAGGGGCTCATTTGCGCTCGCCACACTGTCGGTAAGCCGGCGGTCGGCCTCCCGGCGCCGGTATGCTGGTCGCCGGGAGCCCGACCGCCTGCCAGCCGTAGTGAACCCCTGTGAAACACAGAGTGCAGGGCAGCCCATGGTCTGTACACAGCAGTGCTCAGCACGGACTCCGGGAGATGGCGGGTTATACACACCCGCTGGCTGTCTGGCAGCGCTGCTGACAGCACGGACACTGACCTGTGGAGGGGGCGGAGCGCATAGTTCACAAGCTCCAGTATGTCGGGCTGCGGCGCCCCCCGAAGTGTGAGGCCAGCCTGTCCGTACCTGGAGTGATGGCAGTGAGAGGTGAGCAGGGGAACAGGTGCACTGGTGCAGGGGCCTCTCTCGGGGTGGAGGGTGGACTGGATTCCAATGAGAGCTGTGATTCTGGTGCCCATGCATCAGTGATAGGGGCGTGCTTTCATAAGGGGGAGAGGTCGACCCACGGCGTCCCCCTTTGTTACCGCTCAAATAAGCTCCCCTTTAAATAAGAGTCTGACACATGTCTTTTGGATCGAATTACTGGCCACAGTTTATTTCCATTACCTTATTCCATGTTACCTTACAAGGTTGCAGGGCACGGACAGAAATGGTGGGCAAGGCGCAACTGGGTCACTGACCCCTCCTGATTACCTGGGGGCGTGCCCTGCCTACCCTGTAGGCACCGCGGCAACGCCCCTGGGGAACCAGCCCTCCTGGCGCATATCACGCTCGCCTGGCACGCAGCTCACTGGCCCAACCGTCCAAAGCTGGAGCCGAGCGTGCGCCCGTTCACCGAGGGTGAATCTGCCAACCTCAGCTGGCTCCCCCCGTTCGCCATGCCTTGCGCACCGCTTCTTCCCGCCACGCGAGGGTCTCGGCTGCCCCCCCGAGACCCGAAGCCCCCACCCTGCAACCAGCTACCGACCCCCGGCCTCCAGTGCCTCCTGAAGCGCATTATTGAACAGGTCAATCCCAATGTCCGACAAATGGACCCCGTCGCACCTATACATGCCCACTGATCTTTTGGCTGATGTCCTTATGCCGTACGACCCGTCCCCCTAGCGCTGCAACGCACTTGCCCACGGCCGCGTTGACCCTTTTCCTGGCCCTCTCTACTCCTGCCCCTTTCCATGCTCCGCGCCAAGATAGCCTGGGGATAATGTTAGACCATATTAACTCTACGTCCGGCCATCGCTCGTTTACCCACGCTAGATCGGCCCGTATTGTCCTGATCAAGTCTAGGGATTTCATGTCGCCCAAATTGTTACCCCCCAGGTGTAATACTATGGTGTCCGGGCTGCCTGCCGCCTCTTCCCCGGATAACAAGGTGCCCCTCAAGCCGTGCCACCTCATCCCTCTTTGCCCAAACCAGCGTACATTCCCATCCTTCTCCGCTAGCCCCAACTGCCTTCCATACGACCTCCCTGCGGCCCTTGCTGCCGCCCAGTGAACGTATGAATGACCGACGATCCATATCTGTCTTGCCTCCTTTTCTCCTGCGGATGGGGAATGTGTGGGAGAGGGGGGAATATGATAGTTAGATATTTTCTGTTTCGTCGTTGAGGGGTCTAATGTAGCGCCTACAGCTGTTGGACCCCCACCTGCCTAACGCTTTGATCTCCTCGATCGCGCACCCTTCGTTAGCGGCTGACGTGGCCGCCCCAATTCTAAACGAGTGTGTCCCGAACCTCTCCGCCTGCCAGCCAAGTGCTCCTACGCATCTCTTCAATACTGCTGAGAACTGGTACCTAGTGAGCGCAGCCTCGTCCTTGTGCACCAGAAAATTCTCCCCTCCTGCCGGTCTTGTTACCCGAAAGGCTTCGACCGCCCTTACCGGGCAGACCGTAGCGTCGGCGTGCCTACGTAGCTGCACCCATTTTCCCTTTCCGTTCTGGTCTGTCTTAGATCGGCGTATTTTACACAATACCGTGTCATCCGCTATGCTAACGCTACTGTGCTGCAGGCCAGTTTCCTTTGCCGTTTTGGACTGCGCTACCAATTCGCTAACCCTGAATGCCCCACTAAAAGCCATCATAAACGCCGTTGTAAACAACCTCGCCTCGCTCTGGTCGCGGCAGACGCTTGGGACTGCTTCTATCAGTTTCCTCAGCCTTTCGATTGTGATTGGCTCTCTAGCATCTGGTTTCCTAACCTCCGCCCTTGCCCAGCCCTTCATTATAGTGCGTACTACGAAACTCTTCGTCTCGTCCCTTTTGCCTGCCAGTTTCTGAAAAAAGGATACACCTGCCAGTATCGTGTTTGCTCTGACCCTGGAGGTCTGCTCCCTTCTGAGCTTGTCCAAGAACGCCAACAATTGATGCTGTGGAGGCTTGGCTTCAATATCCCCCGCCCCCTGGAACTGCCGCCATTTTTCCCATGCGGCCTTGTAGGCCTTCCAGGTCTTTGGTGCCAGGGACCGCTCCACCAAGTTGTCTAATTCTGATCGACTATCTGCCAGAGATAGGAGGGGCATGTTAAACCTATTGCGTTTGCTCCAGGTGCTGCTGCCCTAAAAACTTCCCACTTCTGCCTGGACAATGCGTCCGCTATTACGTTCTTCTCCCCTGGCACGTGTCTAGCTTTGAATGTTATGTTGTGGTGCAAACATGCTGCCACCAACCTCCTAAGCAACCTGACCACTGGCGGCGATGATGCCCGCTGGTTGTTAACGGCTTGCACCACCCCCATGTTGTCGCACCAGAATTGGATCTGCCTGTTTGCCAGCTCTTTTCCCCATATATCAACTGCCACGATTATTGGGAACAACTCCAATGCCGCTAAATTCCTGGTGATCCCCGCGGTCTCCCATTCTGGTGGCCATTGCTGGGCGCACCATTCGCCCTGCAAGTATGCCCCAAACCCCGTAGCTCCTGCTGCGTCTGTAAATAACTGCAGCGCGCGGTTTGACGCTACTGCCTTGGGCCAGATTTGCACACCGTTGAAATGTAGGAGGAACTCCTCCCACACCCGCAGGTCCTTCCTAAGCTCCCTGGTGATACGTATGAAGTGGTGCTTTGTTGCCATGCCTGCTGTGGCTTGTTCCAGCCGCCTCTTGAAGATTCTGCCCATTGGAATCACCCTGCAAGCGAAATTTAGGCTCCCCAGTAATGACTGCAACTGCCCCAACGTGACCTTCTTGGCCTTTGCGCAGTCGCTCACCTCCCTGACCAACTTTACCACCTTCTCTGTGGGGAGTCTGCACTCCTGCCTAACCGTGTCGATTTCTATGCCTAAATAGGATATAACTTCCGTTGGACCCTCAGTTTTCTCCGCCGCGATGGGTACGCTGAACTCTTCCAGCATACCCCGTAGCTCGCGTAAAAGGTGGCTGCACTGTCCCGACTCTGGTGGGCCCGCCACCAAGAAATCGTCTAGATAATGCGCTATGGCCCTTGCCCCAGCGCGTTCCTGCAAACACCATTGTAGAAACGAACTAAATGCCTCGAAGAAAGCGCATGAAATGGCGCAACCCATTGGCAGGCATTTGTCCACAAAGAAAACCCCGTCAAAGCTTAACCCCATCAGCCTGAAGCTCTCTGGGTGCAAGGGGAGCAGTCTGAAAGCCGACTCGATGTCTAGTTTTGCCATGAGAGCTCCTCTCCCTTGTGCTCTTACCATCTTGACCGCCTGGTCAAAAGATTGATACTGCACTGAGCATTGCTCTTTGTCCAGTGCGTCGTTCACTGACCCTCCCTCGGGGTAAGACAGGTGCTGAATGAGCCTGAACTTCCCCGGTGCCTTTTTTGGGACAGTCCCAAAGGTGAAACTATCAAATCCTGTATTGGTGGAACTGTGAATGGCCCCGCCATTCTACCTAACTCTAGCTCCTTTGCGATCTTCTCGCGTACCACCCCCGGTTGTTCCTTGACGGATTTCAGGTTTCTTATTTTTTCTGTGGGCGGGACCTCTCTTATTATCGGTATTCTAAAACCCTCCCTAAAACCGTCCCGCAGCAATTTGGCTTCCTGCTGCTTGGGATACCTGGCTAGCCACCCCAGGATCCTGCTTAGGTTCACTGGGCTAACCGCTTTTCCCAGCCCCTGCTGCCGCGGGTAGCTTTCTTGGGTGATTAGCCCTTTTCCTATTGCAATCCTTTGCGGCATGGCTTGCGTTGCAAAAAGAACATGCGTGCTTGAACTTGCACTGCGTGCGGGTGCACTGTGATTCGTTAAACGCCCAACATTTAAGGTCATGCTTCTGCGTGCTAGGCCTCCCCGCACCGGCTGCATGTGCCGGTGTAGCCTTCTCCCCTATACCACTTGCTAATGCCTTGAGTCACGCGTCGAGGTCCCTAACTCCGAAGTCAATGGGCTTACCGCCCTCCGCCTTCGCTCTGAATCTCTCGTCGTACCTCAGCCAGACTGATCCCCCTTGCTCCTTGTACACGGAGTATATAAAATCCGTATATTTTAACATGCTCATCGCTACCTCGGGGTACGCTTCTATGTAACAGCCGGAGTAGGCGAACATTCCGCTCAGCCAGTTCTCCATAGTCTTGTAGCTATCGGCTTGTGTACCCCCTTTCGGTTTCGCCTTTTCCTTGTCGCTCAGGCCTTTCTCGGTCAATGAGCATATATCCACGAACGCCCCTTTTTCAATCTCCTTTCTGGTTTGTTTTGGCAGGTGGCCTGCCACTGAACTAAACTCACAACCCACTGCGGTCCCTGTCTGCAAAAATTTCTTAGCTGTGTCCTGCTGCACCTGCCCCATCCGCTCCCTAACCGCGTCTGTCCCAGGGGTAAGCCCTTTCTTTTTCTTACAAGTCGCTCTGGCTAACTTTAGCTGCTCCCTCAATACTCTGCATGATTCGTCCTCATCCGAATCCGTTACGCTATCCCCCTGCTCCCTCCCCTGACCTGCTCCGCCATTACCAACCACCCCCGTGAACATAACCATAACATCACTAACATTTTGCGAGATATCTGGGGACACAATAACATTACACAAACTGTTCATATCAACATTGGTCTCACCCATCCCGTGTGAGGATTCCCTCGCTGGACCGTCCGCGCTGGTCATTGCGCAGGACACCGCCTTCGGTGCGGTAGCCACTTGGACCGTGTGGACTGCTGGGGCATCGCTGGCCGGAGCGTAGCCCGTGACGCTCTCTGCACGCTGGAATTCCGCGCCTCCTGACCGCTGCGTGTATACGCGCTGCTGCTCCCGTGGCGTGATGGTACCGTGGACCGCCGTATTGTTCCCATGCAGTGATCTGGCTGGCGTGGTGAAGACTTGCAAGTTCCTGTGTCCTGCCGCCCTGTCGCCTTGTCTTGCCGGAGTGCCATGCTGGCTGCTGTGCTGCGCTGATCGATACCCTCCTTCCATCAGCTGATAACGCTGCTCCTGCCTGTCTTCTTGCCTGCTGCAGCTGCACCCTCGACAGCCGTGCCGTGAGGTGATGTATGCCGCCGGCGGTGATGCGTGTCGGCTGTAACTCCTAATCGGTGATGACCTGCGTGCTGCGGAATGGTGGCTGTGTTGATGTCGGGAGCTGGGAGGTGGCGAGTGGTAACGCGGGGATCTCTGGCCATAAGATGACTCCCTGCTTGCATGCCCCTTGTAATGCCTCTCCCTGCTGTGACGGTGTACGGGGTCCTGTCGTCCCCTGCCCAGTTGCCCCAACGCCGGAAGCTGTGACACCTCCCTGAACAGCTGGGTGGAAGCCTGCTGCACCCAAGCGTCCCGGCCGCCTGATGATGGCCCGCCCTCGTATCCTGCTTCTCCTTTCTCACATCTACGGGCTGGGGTTTGCGGTTGTGTGGTGGGTGAGCTGGGGTTGCCGTTGTTCAAACTTTTTTCCCAAACCTTCCGCCCCTCCCCCCCGGAGTCGGGGCCGTCTGACTCCGCTGCCGCGGGGATATCTTCGTAAATAGGCGGCAGGTCACTCACCCCCTGTTGCTGCTCGCTGGTGGTCGCTGCTGCCGGCTGCTTCTTCCTCTTCGCCGCCCTGGCTGTGGGATTGGAGCTGCTTTTTCTTCTCCTCTGCTCCTGCAGCCGTCCTCTTCCTTTCCGGCCGCCAGGGGGAGCTTTCTGCCTCATTATCCCTGTGCTGCTGCTGTTGCTGCTGACATGTTCCTTCCCTCCCTGCAGGGTTAAAGTATAACCCTGCGCTGTCCTCGGTCTCCTCTCTGAATCTGTGGGGTATGCTCCTTCTTCTGACCCCCCTCTCTGCTGGCCCCTCCATGCTGCTTTTTATTGTGCTTATGCAGGGGAGACAGTGTGCGCTGTGCAGCTGACCAGCGGGGCCGAGATCGCGGGTGGCCCTGTCCGGCGAGTGTAACACTTTTCGGCCCCCCCGCGATGCGCCCGAAAGTAGGAGCCGCCGAGCGACCGGAAGTGACCGGAAGTCACTTACCCGGCCTGCGCGCGATGAAGATCGGGCTCCCCTGCCGCTGCTGCCTGCGCCTCCGATGTGGACCCGCTGTGCCGCGCCCCCCCGCGAGTGAATGCTGCTTCTCGTTGTCGATGTGGGTGCCTTCCGCTCCGCTTCGCTGGCCGCCGCCGCTGCTGGTGATCGGACTCCTCGCAGACAGAGCTCACGCTATGAGCTCTGCTCTCTCCTCACTGGCCGCCTCCTCCCCCCGCCTTTCCTATTTACCCGCCCGATGTCCGGCCGCCCCCCCCGCCTTCTGACTGGCTGCCAGCTCTCCAGGTGTGAAAGAGGGGACGGGCACACCTGCCCGCCCCCCCTTTCCTTTGCGCCGCTGGCCCGCGGGCCACCTGCCGCCCCTCCCCCTTACCCCTTTCCGGCGCCATCCCGGGCTCGGCGCCTTTGTTCCCATATGGGCTGAAAGCACGTCCCTGTCACTGAGGCACTTATACTAGTGCCGCTTACCCCGCTTTTTTGAATGGGCTTTTTACTGCCTGTTGCTTGGCCCCACTCCCCACTTCTGACCCTTTATTATTGGCCACGGGAGGCACTGCTGTCAGTGCCTCCGAAAGTTATTTAAGCATGTTTTTAAATTGTAAAAAATTATTACAATAATATAAAGCATATACTTATGACACAGAAACAGGATGTGTCATAAGTATCTTTGTATTGTTGTAATCATTAATGATAGAAAAGGCACTGCCTCTCCTGACTGCACGTCCCTGCTGCCCGCAGTGTGTTATTGGAGGACTACTCTCCTTCCACCTGCTGAACCTCTCACACAACACTGGGAAGTAGCTTAGTAGAGCCAGGTGGGATATGGTCATTAGGTCAACAGCACTTAGATCGACAGTCATTAGGTCGACCACACTTAGGTCGACAGTCATTAGGTCGACATGCATTAGGTCAACATTGTCAATAGTTCAACATGGTCAATAGGTCAACATGTACTAGGTGGACATGGAAAAGGTCGACATCAGTTTTTCAAATTTTTTTCTTAATTTTTGAACTTTTCCATACATTACGAACCAAGTGTACTACAATTAGGAATGGTAACCTGTGCCGAGCGCAGCGGTAGTGGAGCGAGGCACCTTGCGCATGGCGAGTGAAGCGAGCCATGCGAGGGGACACGGTGCACTAATTGGGGTTCCCCATCACTTTACGAAGAAAATGACACCAAAAACTGTAAAAAAAACTCATGTTGACCTTTTTCCATGTCGACCTAGTGACCATGTCGACCAATAGTGGTCGATCTAATGACTGTCGACCTAAGTGTGGTCGACCTAATGACTCATACCCGAGCCAGGTTAGCACAAGTCATTGGTGTATCTGCCTGATCCCACGATTCTGGATTCCAGGTAATCAGTTGGGATCAGTTTGTATTTTACATCTAGAAATGATCCTTTAGTTAAGTGTATTTACTTTGTCTTACACTTCAGCAATACTGTATGGATGTCCATAGTGATGCTCAGAAGCAGAAAACTGCATCGCAGGGCCAATCAAAATTTTTTGGGGCGAACTTGGCCATACAGTTTAGATGTACTTTTTAAAAGAGGCAGAAGTCTATTCTTCTATGAGCAGAATGGGTGATTCGAGAAGGTAACCAGGCACTGATGTCCCCCTTCACTCTGGGCCCTATAACTACTGCACCCACTGCATTGTTGGTATTTCTCCTGCTGGGTACATTGATGCCCATTTTCCATTCTATGTCAGCATAATATAAGGCGCACTCAGCCTCTACTGTATCTGTCAGGCCGATGGTAATTCCACACAGCCAGCCCATTTAACCAAAATAATTATTTGTGATTTCAAAAGGGACAGTAACAAGTTTCTATCATTTTATAAAGTTAAAGTACATGCAATTGGTTGCTCTTTCAGAGTGATGGTTCCACAGTTCCGCAATTGTCCTGATCTGCAAGGAAGTTTGGCAGACATTCCCCTGTCATGCCACCATCATGCCCCTGTCCGATTCTAGACTCCCAAATATTAGGTTATGCACAATGCTATGGGCAACACTAACTAACTAAAACCTACATTTTGACACACAACATATATTTTGTATGCCCCAGGATTCTTACAAATGAGTACAGAGTATACTGGCTGGGTCTACAGTATATGGGGGGGTGATTCCGAGTGGTTCGCTCGCTAGCTGCTTTTAGCAGCATTGCACACGCTAAGCCGCTGCCCTCTGGGAGTGTATCTTAGCATAGCAGAATTGCGAATGAAAGATTAGCAGAATTGCGAATAGAAATTTCTTAGCAGTTTCTGAGTAGCTCCAGACTTACTCAGCCATTGCGACCAGCTCAGACCTTTTCGTTCCTGGTTTGATGTCACAAAGACACCCAGCGTTTGCTCAACCACTCCCCCGTTTCTCCAGCCACTCCTGCGTTTTGCAACTCGAATGCCTGCGTTTTTCTGCACACTCCCATAAAACGGCCAGTTTCCGCCCAGAAACACCCACTTCCTGTCAATCACACTACGATCAGCACAGCGATGAAAAAGCTTCATTATGCCGTGAGTAAAATACCTAACTTTTGTGTAAAATAGCTAAGCGCATGCGCTCTGCGAACATTGCGCATGCGCAGTTAGCGGATAATCGCAGTATAGCGAAAATCGGCAACGAGTGAACAACTCGGAATCACCCCCCATGGGCCCTCATTCCGAGTTGTTCGCTCGCTAGCTGCTTTTAGCAGCTTTGCAGACGCTAGGCCGCCGCCCTCTGGGAGTGTATCTCAGCTTAGCAGAATTGCGAACAAAAGATTAGCAGAATTGCGAATAAATAATTCTTAGCAGTTTCTGAGTAGCTTGAGACTTACTCCTACACTGCGATCACCTCAGCCCGTTTCGTTCCTGGTTTGACGTCACAAACACACCCTGCGTTCGGCCAGCCACTCCCCCGTTTCTCCAGACACTCCCGCGTTTTTCCCTGACACGCCTGCGTTTTTTAGTCAACGCCGGGAAAACGCTGAGTTGCTGCCCAGAAACGCCCCTTTCCTGTCAATCATTTACCGAACACCACTGCGACTGAAAAGCGCCGCAGACGCTACAGCAAAACAGCTAAGTTTTTAGAAAAATAACTAAGCGCATGCGCTCTGCAGTATAGCGAAAATCGGCAACGGGCGAACAACTCGGAATTACCCCCATGGTGTATTACATGCATCTCACCTAAGGAGAACAAGAGGAGCTTGAAATAAGAACCATTGATCCATATGATAATGATAAACAGTGTTCATCCATATTCATGAGCATTTTTTGTTTTGTATTTATAGACCACAAGCAATTAAAATACCATGCGTAAGAGCAGTTGGAAGCACAGACAACCTCTAATGTATCTAATGGTTTAATGGGTGCTTTTAATCAATCTCCCTGTTATTGTGATGAAGTGTAATTTTTTTGCAATATGCCATTTACAATTTGCCATTATTCCTATGACAACAGATTTTAAAATATTTTCTAACTTATATAATACACTGCTGGAACGTCATGGGAGACTCTCAAATCTTGGGTAGAATTCCCTAACACCTGGAAAACTAGACAAGTTTCCCCTGTCGCTGCCACCCACTTCCTGATCAAAGTGGTGGTCCGGGCAGCTTGTAGATATGAATCTCACTAAACCACTAGGCCCCTGCCCTTTGCTGTACAATGCCGGGAATCACAAGTTTGTGTAGCGGTTTGCTCCCCAAACTGCCAGCCTTGTTACATGACGCCCACTGAACTACCCACCCGACTGCCTCTCCCGACGGGGAAAGCAATTATATCAGCAAGCATGATATAACATAATTTCAGTAATTATTTATGAAATGTCAGTTAGAGAAGTAATATGTACTACCTTCTGAATAGATAAAGCTATAATTTTATGTGCTATGCTACATTTATTATTATTATTATTATTATTATTATTATTATTAATAATAATAATAATAATAATAATAATAGTAATAATAATAATAAATGATTTATGCACAGCACTGCATTGGAGTGTTAGGCCAGTATTAGGATAAAAGCTGAGTGCATTTGACTTCATCCTCATAGTGCATTTTAGAGGCTTTTCCTAGAATGGAAAAAAGAATTGAAATAAGTTCATCAAACAATTTTTTGGCAGTTGTCAGCACGTAGATGTGTTTCCAATGAGTTTATCTAAATTGTGCTTGCACAGGACAGCTGAGCATAACATTTTCCGTTTGCTCACCTTCTACTTGTCTAAACAGTCGCATAGAAGTGTCCATATTACTAGGAGCTGAGGGATGTGTATAAATGTAAAGAGGTCCCATCCTATTTTACCGCTTCCCTACGTGATATATACGCCGATCAAGCATCACATATGTGTTAGTGAAACTTTCCAATAATGCAGCTATCTACACAAATGAAATGAAATTAAACCTGGTACACAGAAGGGAAATTTTAAAAATGCAGTTTATTCTTTTTGTCATTTTCTTTTAATATGGGTCTTGTAACCAGCAGCGGCGGCTGCCCCTGGGTTGCAGCGCCATCCAAAGTGTGCAGGGGGAGCTGTCCAGGACATATGAACATACATGTGAAGTTGTATGTAACATATGTCCTGGCTCCCTTCCCCGGGAATCATCCGCCCCCGCAGTATGGAACACACTGTATTATTACTGCTCAGTCTGTCAATCGTCATTTAGCCGCCGCTAGACCAGGGCCGGATTAAGCCTCGTGGGTGCCCGGGGCACTTAAGACTGGGGGGGGCTAGGTTGAAGGTGGGGGATGTATATTAGATTGTGCATACCTCCCAACATGTCTCATTTCAGGAGGGACAAAATGCTCTCTACCTGGACTTCCCTCTTAATATATGATTGATGTCACCTATGTTGAACTATTTAATTGATAAGAAAGGTGTTTCAACACAGGTGTTTGCAATCATAAATTAAGAAGGAAGTCCAGGTAGAAAGCATTTTGCACATCCAGGAATGGGGCATGGTGGGAGGTATAGATGTGTTTATTAAATTTAAACGAATGCTGTATATTAGTTTTAAACTAATAGTTTAATAATGCCTGGGTACAGTTTATAGCTCCACCTAATTGAGAGACGACAATTTTATACAATTTTCTTGAAGTGGAACAAAGACAACTTAAAGAACTTTAAAATACATAGAAAAATAAAATAATTTATCTTGTCACATGCAAGACTAGCATCAGCCTCTGTACTACTTACACACTGGGATAGGACTCAGGAGGACTCTGTGTGTCTCTATCTCTAGATCCAAATTGTTGAATTGCATGAAAGTTTACACAAGACTCAGACACCCAGGCAGGGAGGAGGAGAACCTCTGATCTCTCCTCTGGTCAGAAAGCTCCATCGGTAGCTCATGAAACATGATATTCCTGTGTCTCTGACTGCACTGCACACTGTCCTGCTCGCATTCTGGCTCTCTCATTAAGAAGGAAAGCTAGTGGTATCAGTGTGCTCTGGCCGGGGGGCCCCCTGACACAGGGGGGCCCGGGTACAGTATGTCCTGCATACCGCCCCTTAATCTGGCTATGCGCTAGACTCCTGTGAAACCAGCCAATGGAAGTCCAGGGACAGGCTAAATGACTATTGACAGGCTCAGCAGTGTATTCCAAGCTGCAGCAGCTACTGATTCCCGGTGAAGGAAGCCACAACAGAGGTTACATACAACGTCACATGTATGTTCATACTGTATGTCCTGGCCAGCTTTCCCCTGCACACTTTGGATGATGCTGCAACCCAGGGGCAGCAGCCGCTGCTGGTCACAAGACCCCTATTAAAGGGGTATGTACTTTTTAAAGGTCATGAGATGGAAATAAAAATTAACCTAATTTTGTAATTGAAATCAATGCAATAACCATGCAAAACTGCTGAAAGTGTAAACCAGTATGATGAACACTGTATCTGCAGGTTGTTTGACACACGTTACAACATTCGAGAAAATGGCCAACTCCTAACCATCCTCAGCGTAGAAGAAGGTGATGATGGTGTGTACTGCTGCCTGGCTAAAAATGGAGTGGGGGATCCTGCAGAAAGCTGTGGGGCTTTGCAAGTGAAAATGAGTAAGTGTCAACGATAATAAAAATAAGCTTAGTCTGTGCCAGCAGTTGTTCAATCCTTAAAACCCAAACATCGAATCTGTCTATTTAACTGCCTCTAAAACAACCAAAAATAGACACGGCTTTACAAATCAAGCAACAAGAATGGTAATGTTTAATGAGAACGCTGTTTATCGGCATTGATGTTCATGATTTCAATATACTATAGGATTGTATTAGGAGGGCATACATATTATTATCATATTAATCAATGGATGTGTCCCAGGAGACAGAGACTCCAGCCTCTGTAGGAACTATCAAAATAGTTGTTTATTTTAAATGTTTGTTTCTAACATTTACAGTATATGGACACAATAAAATTGCATGTTTGGTATTTATTTCAGATTAATTGAATGCATTGATATGTTTTATTGTGTGTGTGTGTGTGTGTGTGTGTGTGTGTGTGTGTGTGTGTGTGTGTGTGTGTGTGTGTGTGTGTGTTTACATATTTGTTTGCACTAGGAATAACTTCTAAAAGCCATAGAATATGACATAGAATATGTGACACTGGGCCTAATTCAAAGTTGATTGCAAGACAACATTTTCCTCTAATGGGCAAAACCATGTGCAGTGCAGGGGGGGCAGATGTAACATGTGCAGAGAGAGTTAGATTTGGGTGGGGTGCGTTCAAACTGGAATCTAAATTGCAGTGCAAAATTAAAGCAGCCAGTATTTACCCTGCACAGAAACAATATAACCCACCCAAATCTAACTCTCTCTGCACATGTTATATCTCCCCAACCTGCAATGGACATGGGTTTGCCCATTAGAGGAATATGTTGTTTTGTGATCAACCTTGAATTATGCCCACTATGTCACATAGGAGCTGTGGTCCTATTCTTTCTTTGGTATTCATTTATCTACTTTGTGCATCTCTGGTAAATGAACAGACTATTTGAGCTATTTTTTTTTAAATGAATGCATTTATTCAGCTGTATGTTGCACATTCATTCTTTGTTTTGCTTGTTTATGTTTACATTTATCTAACTCAGCTGAGTTTTTTGTTAATGGTGTCTCATTAGGAATAGAGGGGGTCATTCCGAGTTGATCGCTAGCTGCATTTGTTTGCAGCACAGCGATCAGGCTAAAAAAACGGCAGTTCTGCACATGCGTATGCGGTGCAATGCGCACGCGCGACGTTGCGGGCACAACGAACGATGCAGTTTTGCACAAGGTCTAGCGATGCATTTCAGTCGCACTGGTTGCCGCAGAGTGATTGACATGAAGTGGGCGTTTCTGGGTGGCAACTGACCGTTTTCAGGGAGTGTTCGGAAAAATACAGGCGTGCCAAGGAAAATGCATGCGTGGTTGGGCGAACTCTGGGCAGGTGTGTGACGTCAAATCCGGAACTGAATAGTCTGAAGTGATCGCAAGCGCTGAGTAGGTTTTGAGCTACTCTGAAATGACACTACATTTTTTTGCAGACGCTCTGCGATACAACCGTTCGCACTTCTGCTAAGCTAAAATACACTCCCAGTGGGCGGCAGCATAGCGTTTCCACGGCGTTAAAAACTGCTAGCGAGCGATCAACTCGGAATGACCCCCAAAGTGCACTTAGTAATAGCCATATTGTTCCTCTGCAAGCTCTTCTTAATTGGTCAGAGTTTTACCCAAGCACAATAGTACGAGCAAAAAACTAATGAATGAATGTGCACTGTGCATTAGACCAGGGCCGTAACTAGGGGGGGGGGCTAGGGTGGCACGTGACCTGGGCGCAGGAGTTTTTGGGGCGCAGAGGGAGCAGGAGAATTGAAGGAAGACCCGGCAGCAGCGGTACACAAATGTCTTGGAGCTGTGCGGCTGTGAGAGGTGGATCCGCGGTCAGGCTGAGTAGAGCACCATCAGTCTGTCTGCCGCCCACCACTCACGTCCTGCTGCTCACCCCTGGCTGCCCGCCGCTCACCGCCCGCATCCTAATGCTCCCCATCCGCTGCTCACACCCGGCGGCCCGCGTCCTGCTGCTCACCACCCGCCGCTCACCGCTCGCGTCCTGATGCTCCCCACTCGCCGCTCACACCAGCCGGGGGTCACAGGAGGCAGGGTGATGACACCAGTAATACCAGTAGAGAATAATGAACAGGGTATGGTGGAGGAGGGGAATAGTAGCTCAGACAGGGAACTTTTAAAACTGGTTGGATACATATAAGCTGAAATCTCCAGCTCACAAGTGAATAGAAAGATGTTTATATTGAACCTGTCACCATGTTTAGGATATCATTGGGCTACACTCTCCCAGAAAAGGGTAAATAGCTTTGGTTTTATGCTGGGCAGCTTGCTCCATGTCCTGCTGCTCACCGCCTGCCGCTCACCCCCGGCTGTCCGCCGCTCACTGCCCGCGTCCTGATGCTCCCCACCAGCCGCTCACACCCGGCAGCCCGCGTCCTGCTGCTCACCCCCTGCCGCTCACCGCCCGCGTTCTGATGCTCCTCACCCGCCGCTCACCCCCGGCGGCCCGCCATTTTCTGCCCGTGTCCTGCAGCTAACAGCACCTGCAGCTCACCCCTGGCCACTCGCCGCTCATCGATTATTACTTCAGCTGGCGCTGCATGCCTCTATGTGTCCTCTCCTACACACTGCATTGGAAGAAGAAGATGAGGATGCAGAGGATAAACTAGTCTATATAAGAAACAAGAATTGAAGGTGAGGGGTTGTATGGGGTAGGTCAGGTGTGGCATTGGGTGGTGGGATAATTTATTGTCGCCGGCAGGTACTGGGGGATAAGGGTGTATGTGTGATAGTGGGTCCAGGGGAGAGGCAGGCCAGGGTGGGGGAGCTTTGTAGTATATGCACCGACAGTTACAGTTGGGGGTTAGTGCAGTGGCAGGTTGGAAGTAGAGGGAGTTGTGGTTTGTGTGTGGCAGCAAGTTTGGGGGTCACCTGGGGATAGGATTGGGAATTATATTTCTCTGACGTCCTAGTGGATGCTGGGTGCTCCGTAAGGACCATGGGGAATAGACGGGCTCCGCAGGAGACTGGGCACTTCTTTAAAGAAAAGATTAGGTACTACATCTGGTGTGCACTGGCTCCTCCCTCTATGCCCCTCCTCCAGACCTCAGTTAGAATCTGTGCCCGGCCTGAGCTGGATGCACTTAGTGGGCTCTCCTGAGTTCACTATACAGTAAAGTATTTGTTAGGTTTTTTATTTTCAGTGAGATCTGCTGGCAACAGACTCACTGCTACGTGGGACTTAGGGGAGAGAAGCAAACCTACCTGCTTGCAGCTAGCTTGTGCTTCTAGGCTACTGGACACCATTAGCTCCAGAGGGATCGAACACAGGGCCCGACCTCAATCGTCCGTTCCCAGAGCCGCGCCGCCGTCCCCCTTGCAGAGCCAGAAGACGGAAGAAACAGGAGAAAATCGGCGGCTGAAGACTCCGGTCTTCAATAAGGTAGCGCACAGCACTGCAGCTGTGCGCCATTGCTCCCACAGCACACCACACGCTCTGGTCACTGGTGGGTGCAGGGCGCTGGGGGGGGCGCCCTGGGCTGCAATTAGTATACCTGTTGGCACAAAAAAGCACATAATACAGTGTATAACACTGTATATGTGCAGAAACCCCCGCCATTAACGTTATAAAGAGCGGGAGAAGCCCGCCGCTGAAGGGGCGGGGCTATCTTCCTCAGCACAGCCAGCGCTATTTTCTCTTCACAGCTCTGCTGGAAAGACGCTCCCCAGGCTCTCCCCTGCAATATACACTACAGAAAGGGTAAAAAAGAGAGGGGGGGCACATAAATTTAGGCGCAAATTGTGATATAAGCAGCTATAGGGGGAAAATTCACTATGTGTATAGTGTATATCCCTCTGTTATATAGCGCTGTGGTGTGTGCTGGCATACTCTCTCTCTGTCTCCCCAAAGGACTTTGTGGGGTCCTGTCCTCAGTCAGAGCATTCCCTGTGTGTGTGTGCGGTGTGTCGGTTCGGCTGTGTCGACATGTTTGATGAGGACGCTTACGTGGAGGCAGAGCAGTTGTCGATAAGTGTGATGTCGCCCCCTGCGGGGCCGACACCTGAGTGGATGTATATGTGGAAGGTATTAACCGACAGTGTCAACTGCTTGCATAAAAGGTTCGATGACGCCGATTTGGGACAGCCGGCATCTCAGCCCGCGCCTGCCCAGGCATCTCAGAGGCCGTCAGGGGCTCAAAAACGTCCGCTACCTCAGATGGCAGACACAGATGTCGACACGGAGTCTGACTCCAGTGTCGACGAGGATGAGACAAATGTACAATCCACTAGGGCCATCCGATGCATGATTACGGCAATGAAAAATGTGTTGCACATTTCTGACATTAACCCGGTTACCACAAAAAAGGGTATTATGTTTGGGGAGAAAAAGCAGCCAGTGACTTTTCCCCCATCTGATGAGTTAAATGAATTGTGTGAAGAAGCGTGGGGTTCCCCAGATAAGAAACTAGTAATTTCTAAGCGGTTACTAATAGCGTACCCTTTCCCGCCAACGGATAGGTTACGCTGGGAGACATCCCCTAAGGTGGACAAGGCGCTCAATCGCTTATCAAAAAAGGTGGCACTGCCTTCTCAGGATACGGCCGCCTTAAAGGAGCCTGCAGATAGAAAGCAGGAGGCTATCCTGAAGTCTGTGTATACACACTCAGGTACTATACTGAGACCTGCTATTGCTTCAGCATGGATGTGTAGTGCTGCAGCAGCGTGGTCTGATTCCCTGTCTGATAACATTGATTCCCTTGACAGGGACACTATATTGATAACCATAGATCATATTAAAGACGTAGTCTTATATATGAGAGATGCACAGAGGGACATTTGCCGGCTGGCATCTAGAATTAATGCAATGTCCATTTCTGCCCGGAGAGTATTATGGACTCGGCAGTGGACAGGTGATGCTGATTCTAAAAGGCACATGGAAATTTTGCCTTATAAGGGTGAGGAATTGTTTGGGGACGGTCTTTCGGACCTCGTATCCACAGCAACAGCTGGGAAGTTGACTTTTTTACCTCAGGTTCCCTCACAGCCTAAGAAAGCACCGTATTATCAAGTACAGTCCTTTCGGCCTCAGAAAGGCAAGCGGGTTAGAGGCACGTCCTTTCTGCCCAGAGGCAGGGGTAGAGGGAAAAAGCTGCACCATACAGCCAGTTCCCAAGAACAAAAATCCTCCCCTGCTTCCACTAAGTCCACCGCATGACGCTGGGGCTCCACATGTGGAGCCAGGTGCGGTGGGGGCCCGTCTCCGGAACTTCAGCGACCAGTGGGTTCGCTCACAGGTGGATCTCTGGGTTCTACAAGTGGTATCTCAGGGATACAAGCTGGAGTTCGAGACGTCTCCCCCTCGCCGTTACCTCAGATCAGCCTTGCCAGCTACTCCCCAGGACAGGGAGGTAGTACTGGCGGCAATTCACAAGCTGTACCTCCAGCAGGTGATAATCAAAGTTCCCCTCCTTCAACAGGGACGGGGTTACTATTTCACAATATTTGTGGTACCGAAACCAGACGGTTCGGTGAGACCCATTCTAAATTTGAAATCCTTGAACACTTATATAAGGAAGTTCAAGTTCAAAATGGAATCGCTCAGGGCGGTTATTGCAAGCCTGGAAGAGGGGGATTACATGGTATCACTGGACATCAAGGATGCTTACCTACATGTCCCCATTTACCCACCTCACCAGGTATACCTCCGTTTTGTGGTACAGGACTGCCATTACCAATTACAGACGTTGCCGTTTGGTCTGTCCACGGCACCGAGGGTATTTACCAAAGTAATGGCCGAAATTATGATACTCCTTCGAAAGAAGGGAGTTATAATTATCCCGTACTTGGACGATCTCCTTATAAAGGCGAGGTCCAGGGAGCAGTTGTTGGTCGGAGTAGCACTATCTCAGGAAGTGCTACAACAGCACGGCTGGATTCTGAATATCCCAAAGTCGCAGCTGGTTCCTACGACGCGTCTGCTGTTCCTGGGTATGATTCTGGACACAGAACAGAAGAAGGTGTTTCTCCCGGAGGAGAAGGCCAAGGAGTTGTCATCTCTGGTCAGAGACCTCCTGAAACCAAAACAGGTGTCGGTGCATCACTGCACGCGAGTCCTGGGAAAGATGGTAGCTTCTTACGAGGCAATTCCATTCGGCAGGTTCCATGCAAGGATCTTTCAGTGGGATCTGTTAGACAAGTAGTCCGGATCGCATCTTCAGATGCATCGGCTGATCACCCTGTCCCAGAGGGCCAGGGTGTCTCTGCTGTGGTGGCTGCAGAGTGCTCATCTTCTCGAGGGCCGCAGATTCGGCATACAGGACTGGGTCCTGGTGACCACGGATGCAAGCCTCCGAGGTTGGGGGGCAGTCACTCAGGGAAGAAACTTCCAAGGACAATGGTCGAGTCAGGAGGCTTCCCTACACATAAATATTCTGGAACTAAGGGCCATTTACAATGCCCTAAGTCAGGCAAAACCCCTGCTTCAAAACCAGCCGGTGCTGATTCAGTCAGACAACATCACGGCAGTCGCCCATGTAAACCGACAGGGCGGCACAAGAAGCAGGATGGCGATGGCAGAAGCCACAAGGATTCTCCGATGGGCGGAAAATCACGTGATAGCACTGTCAGCAGTGTTCATTCCGGGAGTGGACAACTGGGAAGCAGACTTCCTCAGCAGGCACGACCTCCACCCGGGAGAGTGGGGACTTCATCCAGAAGTCTTCCAGCTGATTGTAAATCGTTGGGAAAGGCCACAGGTGGACATGATGGCGTCCCGCCTCAACAAAAAGCTAAAAAGATATTGCGCCAGGTCAAGGGACCCTCAGGCGATAGCTGCGGACGCTCTAGTGACACCGTGGGTGTACCAGTCGGTTTATGTTTTCCCTCCTCTTCCTCTCATACCAAAGGTACTGAGGATAATAAGAAAGAGAGGAGTAAGAACTATACTCATCGTTCCGGATTGGCCAAGAAGGACTTGGTACCCGGAACTACAAGAAATTATCTCAGAGGACCCTTGGCCTCTGCCTCTCAGACAGGACCTGCTACAGCAGGGGCCCTGTCTGTTCCAAGACTTACCGCGGCTGCGTTTGACGGCATGGCGGTTGAACGCCGGATCCTGATGGAAAAGGGCATTCCGGTTGAAGTCATTCCTACGCTGATAAAAGCTAGGAAGGATGTGACAGCAAAACATTATCACCGCATATGGCGAAAATATGTTGCTTGGTGTGAGGCTATGAAGGCCCCAACAGAAGAATTTCAGCTGGGTCGATTTCTGCACTTCCTACAGTCAGGAGTGACTATGGGCCTAAAATTGGGATCCATTAAAGTCCAGATTTCGGCCCTGTCTATTTTCTTTCAAAAAGAACTGGCTTCACTGCCTGAAGTTCAGACGTTTGTTAAGGGAGTGCTGCATATTCAGCCCCCTTTTGTGCCTCCAGTGGCACCTTGGGATCTCAACGTTGTGTTGGATTTCCTAAAATCACATTGGTTTGAGCCACTTCAGACCGTGGAGTTGAAATATCTCACGTGGAAAGTGGTCATGCTTTTGGCCTTGGCTTCAGCTAGGCGTGTGTCAGAATTGGCGGCTTTGTCATGTAAAAGCCCCTCTCTGATCTTCCATATGGACAGGGCAGAATTTAGGACTCGTCCCCAATTTCTCCCTAAGGTGGTATCAGCGTTTCATTTGAACCAACCTATTGTGGTGCCTGCGGCTACTCGGGACTTGGAGGCTTCCATGTTGCTGGATGTAGTCCGGGCCCTGAAAATCTATGTTTCCAGGACGGCTAGAGTCAGAAAAACTGACTCGCTGTTTATCCTGCATGCACCCAACAAGCTGGGTCCTCCTGCTTCTAAGCAGACTATTGCTCGCTGGATCTGTAGCACGATTCAACCTGCACATTCTGCGGCTGGACTGCCGCATCCTAAATCAGTCAAAGCCCATTCCACGAGGAAGGTGGGCTCTTCTTGGGCGGCTGCCCGAGGGGTCTCGGCTTTACAACTTTGCCGAGCTGCTACCTGGTCGGGATCAAACACGTTTGCAAAATTCTACAAGTTTGATACCCTGGCTGAGGAGGACCTTGAGTTTGCTCATTCGGTGCTGCAGAGTCATCCGCACTCTCCCGCCCGTTTGGGAGCTTTGGTATAATCCCCATGGTCCTTACGGAGTACCCAGCATCCACTAGGACGTCAGAGAAAATAAGATTTTACTCACCGGTAAATCTATTTCTCGTAGTCCGTAGTGGATGCTGGGAGCCCGTCCCAAGTGCGGAATTCTGCAATACTTGTATATAGTTATTGCTTAACTATAGGGTTTTTTGTTCTGAGCCATCAGTTTAATGAGGCTCAGTTGTTGTTCATATTGTTAACTGGGTATAGTTATCACGAGTTGTACGGTGTGATTGGTGTGGCTGGTATGAGTCTTACCCTGGATTCCAAATCCTTTCCTTGTAATGTCAGCTCTTCCGGGCACAGTTTCCCTAACTGAGGTCTGGAGGAGGGGCATAGAGGGAGGAGCCAGTGCACACCAGATGTAGTACCTAATCTTTTCTTTAAAGAAGTGCCCAGTCTCCTGCGGAGCCCGTCTATTCCCCATGGTCCTTACGGAGTACCCAGCATCCACTACGGACTACGAGAAATAGATTTACCGGTGAGTAAAATCTTATTATTTTTTCTAAATATATGATTTAGTGCGATGATTGGGGGGGGGAGGGGGAGGGGGGCAAATTGCGGCCTTGCCCCGGGTGACGAAAATCCTAGTTTCGGCACTGATTAGACAATGTTATTTCTCAGAGGGTTAGTCACAATTTAGATGTAGGTTCTTAGGCAGAACTCCTCTGCAGATATCCTCCTTAAGCCATAGAGTTTATAGGCTTTAGAAAATCAGCAGACGGAAAAAGAATATTGTGCCTATTTTGGAAAGATAATTAGTATTAAACCTACAGATAATTATGTCTGACAATAGTTATCCAGAATGTTGAAGACTATATTAAAGAATCAAACAGTCAAATAAGTAATGATAAATTATATGAAAGCTATCTACTAATCCAACGAAGACTTTTCAGAAAGAGTTTCAAATAATGCTTGATCAGGGTTTGGAAAGGGGGCCAATATCCAAGCTATTCAGGTCGCATTGCTTCCACAATAACCCCGGCAGCGGTGCGCACGTGCAGGTACCGTCCTGTGCGTGGCCCCTGAAAGCGATGTGATCCCATTGGCTGCGAATGGCTCAACCTGATTGACAGGCAGAGGCATTCACGGGTCCGGCCATGACAGAGAGTTGCGGGAGTGACGTGGGGGCGGGTCAGCAGCGTTTTCAGGGTGGCTGCATGACATCACACGCAGCCGCTCCAATGAAAAAAATGGCGTCAGACCTCCTTGCGGCAGCAAGGGGTCGACCACAGTTTTCCACAGATGGACACTCTCCAGCTTGAAATATCTAGCTGTCTATGCAAGGGCAGATAGCTCAATGAATATATTGTCTGACTGCAATGTAATTGACAAAAGCTTCCAACAGCACCCCCTACTCTGCAGTGGTATGTGCAAAGCACACTCCGCACACACACCTAGTTACGGCCGTGTTAGCTAGTATGTACAGTATATTATTTGTCGAAATATTCCAAAATCAATATAGGCAAAGCTTTATCCACCTAGAAATATTTGATTCCTTTGTAATTAGAAATAACTAACATTTACATTTTCTGATCAGAAGTTACAAAATCAGTACAGAACGTACTTCATCTATATTGATCTACTTTCCATGCTGGATTCATACTATAGTTAAATTCATGCGAATTAGTTATTTTGCACTTTAAAGCCACTGAATTAAAATGATAAAATTCACAGGAGGAATGTGTCACCTTATTACAAGTACACTACCCCATGTTGTGGAAGCAATAGAGTACATGTTACAAGTAGAGATGAGCGGGTTCGGTTCTCCGAGATCCGAACCCCCCCGAACTTCACCCATTTTACACGGTTCCGAGGCAGCCTCGGATCTTCCTGCCTTGCTCGGTTAACACGAACGCGCCCGAACGTCATCATCCCGCTGTCGGATTCTCGCGAGATTCGTATTCTATATAAAGAGCCGCGCGTCGCAGCCATTTTCAGTCGTGCATTGGAGATTGAACGGAGAGGACGTGGCTGCGTTCTCTCCCTGAAAAGCTCCATAATCTGTGCTCAGTGTGCTGCAAATATCTGTGCTCAGTGTGCTGCAAATATCTGTGCTCAGTGTGCTGAAAATATCTACGTTCTCTGCCTGAAAACGCTCTATATCTGTGCTCAGTGTGCTGCAAATATCTGTGCTCGGTGTGCTTTATTGTGGGGACTGGGGACCACCAGTATATAATTATACTTATAGTAGTACAGTACAGTAGGCCATTGCTGTATCTTGCAGCTCTGTGTCACTGCAAGTATCCATCCCATATCTGTGCAGCATTTTTGTGAGCAGTATATATAGTAGAGATGTGCACTTGAAATTTTTCGGGTTTTGGTTTTGGGTTCGGTTCCGCGGCCGTGTTTTGGGTTCGACCGCGTTTTGGCAAAACCTCACCGAATTTTTTTTGTCGGATTCGGGTGTGTTTTGGATTCGGGTGTTTTTTTCAAAAAACACTAAAAAACAGCTTAAATCATAGAATTTGGGGGTCATTTTGATCCCAAAGTATTATTAACCTCAAAAACCATAATTTCCACTCATTTTCAGTCTATTCTGAATACCTCACACCTCACAATATTATTTTTAGTCCTAAAATTTGCACCGAGGTCGCTGGATGACTAAGCTAAGCGACCCTAGTGGCCGACACAAACACCGGGCCCATCTAGGAGTGGCACTGCAGTGTCACGCAGGATGGCCCTTCCAAAAAACACTCCCCAAACAGCACATGACGCAAAGAAAAAAAGAGGCGCAATGAGGTAGCTGTGTGAGTAAGATAAGCGACCCTAGTGGCCGACACAAACACCTGGCCCATCTAGGAGTGGCACTGCAGTGTCACGCAGGATGGCCCTTCCAAAAAACACTACCCAAACAGCACATGACGCAAAGAAAAAAAGAGGCGCAATGAGGTAGCTGTGTGAGTAAGATAAGCGACCCTAGTGGCCGACACAAACACCTGGCCCATCTAGGAGTGGCACTGCAGTGTCACGCAGGATGGCCCTTCCAAAAAACACTCCCCAAACAGCACATGACGCAAAGAAAAAAAGAGGCGCAATGAGGTAGCTGTGTGAGTAAGATAAGCGACCCTAGTGGCCGACACAAACACCGGGCCCATCTAGGAGTGGCACTGCAGTGTCACGCAGGATGGCCCTTCCAAAAAACACTCCCCAAACAGCACATGACGCAAAGAAAAAAAGAGGCGCAATGAGGTAGCTGTGTGAGTAAGATAAGCGACCCTAGTGGCCGACACAAACACCGGGCCCATCTAGGAGTGGCACTGCAGTGTCACGCAGGATGGCCCTTCCAAAAAACACTCCCCAAACAGCACATGACGCAAAGAAAAAAAGAGGCGCAATGAGGTAGCTGTGTGAGTAAGATAAGCGACCCTAGTTGCCGACACAAACACCTGGCCCATCTAGGAGTGGCACTGCAGTGTCACGCAGGATGGCCCTTCCAAAAAACACTCCACAAAAAGCACATGACGCAAAGAAAAATTAAAGAAAAAAGAGGTGCAAGATGGAATTGTCCTTGGGCCCTCCCACCCACCCTTATGTTGTATAAACAGGACATGCACACTTTAACCAACCCATCATTTCACTGACAGGGTCTGCCACACGACTGTGACTGAAATGACGGGTTGGTTTGGACCCCCACCAAAAAAGAAGCAATTAATCTCTCCTTGCACAAACTGGCTCTACAGAGGCAAGATGTCCACCTCATCATCATCCTCCGATATATCACCGTGTACATCCCCCTCCTCACAGATTATCAATTCGTCCCCACTGGAATCCACCATCTCAGCTCCCTGTGTACTTTGTGGAGGCAATTGCTGCTGGTCAATGTCTCCACGGAGGAATTGATTATAATTCATTTTAATGAACATCATCTTCTCCACATTTTCTGGAAGTAACCTCGTACGCCGATTGCTGACAAGGTGAGCGGCGGCACTAAACACTCTTTCGGAGTACACACTTGTGGGAGGGCAACTTAGGTAGAATAAAGCCAGTTTGTGCAAGGGCCTCCAAATTGCCTCTTTTTCCTGCCAGTATAAGTACGGACTGTGTGACGTGCCTACTTGGATGCGGTCACTCATATAATCCTCCACCATTCTTTCAATGGGGAGAGAATCATATGCAGTGACAGTAGACGACATGTCCGTAATCGTTGACAGGTCCTTCAGTCCGGACCAGATGTCAGCATCAGCAGTCGCTCCAGACTGCCCTGCATCACCGCCAGCGGGTGGGCTCGGAATTCTGAGCCTTTTCCTCGCACCCCCAGTTGCGGGAGAATGTGAAGGAGGAGATGTTGACAGGTCGCGTTCCGCTTGACTTGACAATTTTCTCACCAGCAGGTCTTTGAACCCCAGCAGACTTGTGTCTGCCGGAAAGAGAGATCCAAGGTAGGTTTTAAATCTAGGATCGAGCACGGTGGCCAAAATGTAGTGCTCTGATTTCAACAGATTGACCACCCGTGAATCCTTGTTAAGCGAATTAAGGGCTCCATCCACAAGTCCCACATGCCTAGCGGAATCGCTCTGTGTTAGCTCCTCCTTCAATGTCTCCAGCTTCTTCTGCAAAAGCCTGATGAGGGGAATGACCTGACTCAGGCTGGCAGTGTCTGAACTGACTTCACGTGTGGCAAGTTCAAAGGGCAGCAGAACCTTGCACAACGTTGAAATCATTCTCCACTGCGCTTGAGACAGGTGCATTCCACCTCCTATATCGTGCTGAATTGTATAGGCTTGAATGGCCTTTTGCTGCTCCTCCAACCTCTGAAGCATATATAGGGTTGAATTCCACCTCGTTACCACTTCTTGCTTCTGATGATGGCAGGGCAGGTTCAGGCGTTTTTGGTGTTGCTCCAGTCTTCTGTACGTGGTGCCTGTACGCCGAAAGTGTCCCGCAATTCTTCTGGCCACCGACAGCATCTCTTGCACGCCCCTGTCGTTTTTTAAAAAATTCTGCACCACCAAATTCAAGGTATGTGCAAAACATGGGACGTGCTGGAATTTGCCCAGATTTAATGCACACACAATATTGCTGGCGTTGTCCGATGCCACAAATCCACAGGAGAGTCCAATTGGGGTAAGCCATTCCGCGATGATCTTCCTCAGTTGCCGTAAGAGGTTTTCAGCTGTGTGCATATTCTGGAAACCGGTGATACAAAGCGTAGCCTGCCTAGGAAAGAGTTGGCGTTTGCGAGATGCTGCTACTGGTGCCGCCGCTGCTGTTCTTGCGGCGGGAGTCCATACATCTACCCAGTGGGCTGTCACAGTCATATAGTCCTGACCCTGCCCTGCTCCACTTGTCCACATGTCCGTGGTTAAGTGGACATTGGGTACAGCTGCATTTTTTAGGACACTGGTGACTCTTTTTCTGAGGTCTGTGTACATTTTCGGTATCGCCTGCCTAGAGAAATGGAACCTAGATGGTATTTGGTACCGGGGACACAGTACCTCCAACAAGTCTATAGTTGGCTCTGCAGTAATGATGGATACCGGAACCACGTTTCTCACCACCCAGGATGCCAAGGCCTCAGTTATCCGCTTTGCAGCAGGATGACTGCTGTGATATTTCATCTTCCTCGCAAAGGACTGTTGGACAGTCAATTGCTTGGTGGAAGTAGTAAAAGTGGTCTTACGATTTCCCCTCTGGGATGACCATCGACTCCCAGCAGCAACAACAGCAGCGCCAGCAGCAGTAGGCGTTACACGCAAGGATGCATCGGAGGAATCCCAGGCAGGAGAGGAATCGTCAGAATTGTCAGTGACATGGCCTGCAGGACTATTGGCATTCCTGGGGAAGGAGGAAATTGACACTGAGGGAGTTGGTGGGGTGGTTTGCGTGAGCTTGGTTACAAGAGGAAGGGATTTACTGGTCAGTGGACTGCTTCCGCTGTCGCCCAAAGTTTTTGAACTTGTCACTGACTTATTATGAATGCGCTGCAGGTGACGTATAAGGGAGGATGTTCCGAGGTGGTTAACGTCCTTACCCCTACTTATTACAGCTTGACAAAGGCAACACACGGCTTGACAAATGTTGTCCGCATTTCTGTTGAAATACTTCCACACCGAAGAGCTGATTTTTTTGGTATTTTCACCAGGCATGTCAACGGCCATATTCCTCCCACGGACAACAGGTGTCTCCCCGGGTGCCTGACTTAAACAAACCACCTCACCATCAGAATCCTCCTTGTCAATTTCCTCCCCAGCGCCAGCAACACCCATATCCTCCTCATCCTGGTGTACTTCAACACTGACATCTTCAATCTGACTATCAGGAACTGGACTGCGGGTGCTCCTTCCAGCACTTGCAGGGGGCGTGCAAATGGTGGAAGGTGCATGCTCTTCACGTCCAGTGTTGGGAAGGTCAGGCATCGCAACCGACACAATTGGACTCTCCTTGTGGATTTGGGATTTCGAAGAACGCACAGTTCTTTGCGGTGCTTTTGCCAGCTTGAGTCTTTTCATTTTTCTAGCGAGAGGCTGAGTGCTTCCATCCTCATGTGAAGCTGAACCACTAGCCATGAACATAGGCCAGGGCCTCAGCCGTTCCTTGCCACTCCGTGTGGTAAATGGCATATTGGCAAGTTTACGCTTCTCCTCCGACAATTTTATTTTAGATTTTGGAGTCCTTTTTTTACTGATATTTGGTGTTTTGGATTTTACATGCTCTATACTATGACATTGGGCATCGGCCTTGGCAGACGACGTTGCTGGCATTTCATCGTCTCGGCCATGACTAGTGGCAGCAGCTTCAGCACGAGGTGGAAGTGGATCTTGATCTTTCCCTAATTTTGGAACCTCAACATTTTTGTTCTCCATATTTTAATAGGCACAACTAAAAGGCACCTCAGGTAAACAATGGAGATGGATGGATACTAGTATACTTATGGATGGGCGAGCGACTGCCGACACAGAGGTAGCTACAGCCGTGGACTACCGTACTGTGTCTGCTGCTAATATAGACTGGATGATAATGAGATGAAATCAATATATATATATATATAATATCACACTAGTACTGCAGCCGGACAGGTAGATATATTTATTATGTAATGACTGATGACGGACCTGCTGGACACTGTCAGCTCAGCAGCACCGCAGACTGCTACAGTAAGCTACTATAGTAGTATGTATAAAGAAGAAAGAAAAAAAAAAAACCACGGGTAGGTGGTATACAATTATGGATGGACGAGCGACTGCCGACACAGAGGTAGCTACAGCCGTGGACTACCGTACTGTGTCTGCTGCTAATATAGACTGGATGATAATGAGATGAAATCAATATATATATATATATAATATCACACTAGTACTGCAGCCGGACAGGTAGATATATTTATTATGTAATGACTGATGACGGACCTGCTGGACACTGTCAGCTCAGCAGCACCGCAGACTGCTACAGTAAGCTACTATAGTAGTATGTATAAAGAAGAAAGAAAAAAAAAAAACCACGGGTAGGTGGTATACAATTATGGATGGACGAGCGACTGCCGACACAGAGGTAGCTACAGCCGTGGACTACCGTACTGTGTCTGCTGCTAATATAGACTGGATGATAATGAGATGAAATCAATATATATATATATATATATATAATATCACACTAGTACTGCAGCCGGACAGGTAGATATATTTATTATGTAATGACTGATGACGGACCTGCTGGACACTGTCAGCTCAGCAGCACCGCAGACTGCTACAGTAAGCTACTATAGTAGTATGAATAAAGAAGAAAGAAAAAAAAAAAAACACGGGTAGGTGGTATACAATTATGGATGGACGAGCGACTGCCGACACAGAGGTAGCTACAGCCGTGGACTACCGTACTGTGTCTGCTGCTAATATAGACTGGATGATAATGAGATGAAATCAATATATATATATATATATATATATATATATATAATATCACTAGTACTGCAGCCGGACAGGTATATATATTTATTATGTAATGACTGATGACGGACCTGCTGGACACTGTCAGCTCAGCAGCACCGCAGACTGCTACAGTAAGCTACTATAGTAGTATGTATAAAGAAGAAGAAAGAAAAAAAAAAAACGGGTAGGTGGTATACAATATTATATATATATTATATATATATATTAAACTGGTGGTGATTATTAAACTGGTGGTCAGGTCACTGGTCACACTATCAGCAACTTGCAAGTAGTACTCCTAAGCAGACAATCACAATATATATTATACTGGTGGTCAGTGTGGTCACAATGGCAGTGTGGCACTCTGGCAGCAAAAGTGTGCACTGTACGTTATACGTACTCCTGAGTCCTGCTCTCAGACTCTAACTGCTCCCCACTGTCAGTGTCTCCCCCACAAGTCAGATATACATTATACAGTCACACTATCTCTCTATCACTTCAGCAAGTAGTAGTACTCCTCCTAATGCTCCCCAAAATTACTACTGTGTCTCTCTCTACTCTAGTCTCACTCTCTTCTCTATAAACGGAGAGGACGCCAGCCACGTCCTCTCCCTATGAATCTCAATGCACGTGTGAAAATGGCGGCGACGCGCGGCTCCTTATATAGAATCCGAGTCTCGCGATAGAATCCGAGCCTCGCGAGAATCCGACAGCGGGATGATGACGTTCGGGCGCGCTCGGGTTAACCGAGCAAGGCGGGAAGATCCGAGTCGCTCGGCCCCGTGTAAAAAAAAATGAAGTTCGGGCGGGTTCGGATTCCGAGGAACCGAACCCGCTCATCTCTAATATATAGTATTACGGTGCAGCATTTTGGTGACCCAACAGTATATAGTTGTGTACAGTAGGCCATTGCTGTATCTTGCAGCTCTGTGTCACTGCAAGTATCCATTCCATATCTGTGCAGCATTTTTGTGAGCAGTATATATAGTATTACAGTGCAGCATTTTGGTGACCCAACAGTATATAGTTGTGTACAGTAGGCCATTGCTGTATCTTGCAGCTCTTTGTCACTGCAAGTATCCATTCCATATCTGTGCAGCATTTTTGTGAGCAGTATATATAGTATTACAGTGCAGCATTTTGGTGACCCAACAGTATATAGTTGTGTACAGTAGGCCATTGCTGTATCTTGCAGCTCTGTGTCACTGCAAGTATCCATCCATTCCATTTTCTTCCAGTGATTTGTACCAATAATACCATTGATTAGAACAAATAATTCCAGTGATTTTGTCATTTTTTTCCACTGATTTGGACCAATAATACCATTGATTAGAACGAATAATTCCAGTGATTTTGTCATTTTCTTCCAGTGATATGGACCAATAATACCATTGATTAGAACGAATAATTCCAGTGATTTTGTCATTTTCTTACAGTGATTTGGACCAATAATACCATTGATTAGAACGAATAATTCCAGTGATTTTGTCATTTTCTTACAGTGATTTGGACCAATAATACCATTGATTAGAACGAATAATTCCAGTGATTTTGTCATTTTCTTACAGTGATTTGGACCAATAATACCATTGATTAGAACGAATAATTCCAGTGATTTTGTCATTTTCTTACAGTGATTTGGACCAATAATACCATTGATTAGAACGAATAATTCCAGTGATTTTGTCATTTTCTTCCAGTGATTTGGACCAATAATACCATTTATTAGAACGAATAATTCCAGTGATTTTGTCATTTTCTTACAGTGATTTGGACCAATAATACCATTGATTAGAACGAATAATTCCAGTGATTTTGTCATTTTCTTCCAGTGATTTGGACCAATAATACCATTTATTAGAACAAATAATCCCTGTGATATTGAGGTGTTTGTGTCGCTTAGCTTAGCCATTCAGCGGCCACAGTGCACCTCTTTTTCTCTTTTCTTTGCATCATGTGCTGTTTGGGGACAATTTTTTTAAGTGCCATCCTGTCTGACACTGCAGAGCCACTCCTAGATGGGACAGGTGTTTGTGCCGCCCTCTTGGGTCGCTTTGCTTAGTCATCCAGCGACCTCGGTGCAAATTTTAGGACTAAAAATAGTATTGTGAGGTGTTCAGAATAGACTGGAAATGAGTGGAAATTGTGGTTATTGAGGTTAATAATACTATAGGATCAAAATGACCTCCAAATTCTATGATTTAAGCTGTTTTTGAGGGGTATTTGAAAAAAAACACCCGAATCCAAAACACACCCGAATTCGACAAAAAAATTTCAGGGAGGTTTTGCCAAAACGCGTCCGAATCCAAAGCACGGCCGCGGAACCGAATCCAAAACGAAAACAATTTCCGGTGCACATCTCTAGTTACAAGTAATGGTGAAGGTCAATCTTCATGGTGATATACTTTTCACTAGAGGTGTGCACAGACCCTCGTGTTTTGTTTTTAGTTCTACAGTAATTCATCATTGTGTTTTAGTTTTGGAAAAATCAAAAAGTGGTTTGATTTGGATTCAGTTTTAGATTCGATAAAACAGTTTTAAATTTTTGCAATCTAAAACCCTAAATTTGGATTTCAAAGTCAAAACCGCGGGAAGATCCTAACTGGAACTTGGTTCAGATCGGATCTCCTAAGGAGATCCAGACGTGGTTTTGGTTCGGTTCGAATCCACAAACTTTGTGTGGATTTGGATTTCTGTAGAACTGAACCGCACAGCTCTACAGTACTTCTCACTAATACTTGATCAAATATACATGTAACAATTTGCAATCAAACAAATTATCAGTATCTATTTAGAATAGTTGCTATTATTAGGCTGTTTCAACTGTTCTAAGTTTATTCTATATTTCACTTTAGTTTTAATATGTTAATAAGTGTTATGTTTTATTTAGTTACTTTTAAATACCTCGATTTGGTTGAGATGATCCCTGAACATCTATGCATGTCAGACGTATCTCCGCTTGTGAAACGTGTAAGGTTACAGAAGGGAGAGTGCTGTTAGTGCTGAATCTTTGTTTCAGTCATTTGCCTTCTTGGTTTGTATTATACGTTTTTAATTAATTGTGGACACACTGATTTAAGTATATTTCTCTGATGTCCTAGTGGATGCTGGGAACTCCGTAAGGACCATGGGGAATAGCGGGCTCCGAAGGAGGCTTGGCACTCTAGAAAGATTTATGACTACCTGGTGTGCACTGGCTCCTCCCACTATGACCCTCCTCCAAGCCTCAGTTAGATTTTGTGCCCGGCCGAGGTTGGATGCACACTAGGGGCTCTCCTGAGCCCTTAGAAAGAAAGTATAGATTTAGGTTTTTTTTATTTTCAGTGAGACCTGCTGGCAACAGGCTCACTGCAGCGAGGGACTAAGGGGAGAAGAAGCGAACTCGCCTGCTTGCAGCCGGATTGGGCTTCTTAGGCTACTGGACACCATTAGCTCCAGAGGGATCGACCGCAGGCCCAGTCCTTAGTGTTCGGTCCCGGAGCCGCGCTGCCGTCCCCCTTACAGAGCCAGAAGCAAGAAGAGGTCCGGAAAATCGGCGGCAGAAGACATCAGTCTTCTCCAAGGTAGCGCACAGCACTGCAGCTATGCGCCATTGCTCCTCACACACACTTCACACTCCGGTCACTGAGGGTGCAGGGCGCTGGGGGGGGGCGCCCTGAGAAGCAATTATAACACCTTGGCTGGCAAAAATACCACAATATATAGCCCTAGAGGCTATATATGTGGAAAATACCCCTGCCAGAATCCAGAAAAAAGCTGGAGAATAGGCCACGGAAAAGGGGCGGAGCTATCTCCTGCAGCACACTGGCGCCATTTCTCCTTCACAGATCCACTGGAAGGAAGCTCCCTGGCTCTCCCCTGCAGTCTACACTACAGAAAAGGGTAAAAAAAGAGAGGGGGGCACTAAATTTAGGCGCTGTATATAATTTTATAGAAAAAGCAGCTATAGCGGACATAACTCAGTTAGTCCCTGCATTATATAGCGCTCTGGTGTGTGCTGGCATACTCTCACTCTGTCCCCCCAAAGGGCTTTTGTGGGTCCTGTCCTCTGTTGGAGCATTCCTTGTGTGTGTGCGGTGTGTCGGTACGGCTGTGTCGACATGTTTGATGAGGATAATGATGTGGAGACGGAGCAGATGCCTTTAGAAGGGATGTCACCCCCTGCGGGGCAGACACCTGAGTGGTTGAACTTATGGAAAGAAATGAGTGCACGTATAGACTCCTTACATAAGAAATTTTACGACATGCCTAATGTGGGACAGCCGACTTCTCAGCTCGTGCCTGTCCAGGCGTCGCACAGGTCATCAGGGGCTCTAAAACGCCCGCTACCTCAGACCGCAGACCCAGATGTCGACACTGATACTGACACCAGTGTCGACGACGATGAGTCTAATCTGATGCCCACTAAGGCCATTCACTGCATGATTGAGGCAATGAAAGAGGTGTTACACATTTCTGATATAAATACAGGTACCACTAAAAAGGGTATTATGTTTGGGGAGAAAAAACTACCCATAGTTTTTCCCCCATCAGATGAATTAAATGAAGTGTGTGAAGAAGCGTGGGCTTTCCCTGATAAAAAATTGGTAATTCCTAAGAAGGTACTAATGGCGTTCCCTTTCCCGCCAGAGGATAGGTCACGTTGGGAAACACCTCCTAGGGTGGATAAAGCACTCACACGTTTATCAAAAAAGGTGGCACTACCGTCTCCGGATACGGCCGCCCTCAAGGAACCTGCTGATAGAAAGCAGGAGGCGATCCTGAAGTCTGTATATACACACTCAGGCATTATACTTTGGCCAGCTATTGCGTCAGCTTGGATGTGCAGTGCTGCCGCTGCGTGGTCAGATAAACTGTCAGAAAATATTGACACATTAGACAGAGACACGATCCTGTTAACCATAGACCATATAAAAGACTCAGTCTTATATATGAGAGATGCACAGAGGGAAATCTGCCGACTGGCATCTAAAGTTAGTGCATTGTCCATTTCTGCTAGGAGAGGCTTATGGACTCGCCAGTGGACAGGAGATGCAGATTCTAAAAGGCACATGGAAGTGTTGCCATATAAAGGTGAGGAATTATTTGGGGATGGTCTCTCGGACCTAGTTTCCACAGCAACGTCTGGGAAGTCAGCATTTTTACCCCATGTCCCCTCACAGCCTAAGAAGGCGCCGTTTTATCAGGTTCAGTCCTTTCGGACCCAGAAAAACAGGCGTGGAAAAGGCGGATCCTTTCTATCCAGAGGCAGAGGTAGGGGAAAAAGGCTGCAACAAACAGCAGGTTCCCAGGAGCAAAAGTCCTCCCCCGCTTCTTCTGCCAAGTCCGCCGCATGACGGTGGGGCTCCACAGGCGGAGCCTGGTACGGTGGGGGGCCGCCTCAAGAATTTCAGCGATCAGTGGGCTCGCTCACAGGTGGATCCCTGGATCCTTCAAATAGTATCTCAGGGGTACAAACTGGAATTCGAGGCGTCTCCACCCCACCGGTTCCTAAAATCTGCCTTGCCGATTGCTCCCTCAGACAGGGAGGCGGTGCTAGCGGCAATTCACAAGCTGTATTCCCAGCAGGTGATAATCAAGGTACCCCTACTTCAACAAGGCCGGGGTTACTATTCCACACTATTTGTGGTACCGAAACCGGACGGTTCGGTGAGACCCATTTTAAATTTGAAATCCTTGAACACATACATAAAAAAATTCAAGTTCAAGATGGAATCGCTCAGGGCGGTTATTGCGAGCCTGGAAGAGGGGGATTACATGGTATCCCTGGACATCAAGGATGCTTACTTGCATGTCCCCATTTACCATCCTCACCAGGAGTACCTCAGATTTGTGGTACAGGATTGCCATTACCAATTCCAGACGCTGCCGTTTGGACTGTCCACGGCACCGAGGGTATTTACCAAGGTGATGGCGGAAATGATGATACTCCTTCGAAAAAAGGGAGTTTTAATTATCCCGTACTTGGACGATCTCCTGATAAAAGCGAGGTCCAAGGAACAGTTGTTGGTGGGAGTAGCACTATCTCAGGAGGTGCTGCACCAGCACGGCTGGATTCTGAATATCCCAAAGTCACAGCTGGTTCCGACGACACGACTACTGTTCCTGGGAATGATTCTGGATATAGTCCAGAAAAAAGTGTTTCTCCCGGAGGAGAAAGCCAGGGAGTTGTCATCTCTAGTCAGAGACCTCCTGAAACCAAAACAGGTATCAGTGCATCGCTGCACGCGGGTCCTGGGAAAGATGGTGGCTTCTTACGAAGCAATTCCTTTCGGCAGGTTCCATGCCAGAATCTTTCAGTGGGACCTGTTGGACCAGTGGTCCGGATCGCATCTTCAGATGCATCGCTTGATAACCCTGTCTCCAAGAACCAGGGTGTCGCTACTGTGGTGGCTGCAGAGTGCCCATCTTCTAGAGGGCCGCAGGTTCGGCATACAGGACTGGGTCCTGGTGACCACGGATGCCAGCCTTCGAGGCTGGGGGGCAGTCACACAGGGAAGAAACTTCCAAGGACTATGGTCGAGTCAGGAGACTTCCCTTCACATAAATATTCTGGAACTAAGGGCCATCTACAATGCCCTAAGTCAAGCAAAATCCCTGCTCCTACACCAGCCGGTGCTGATCCAGTCAGACAACATCACGGCAGTCGCCCATGTAAATCGACAGGGCGGCACAAGAAGCAGGATGGCGATGGCGGAAGCCACAAGAATTCTCCGATGGGCGGAGAATCATGTACTAGCACTGTCAGCAGTGTTCATTCCGGGAGTGGACAACTGGGAAGCAGACTTCCTCAGCAGACACGACCTCCACCCGGGAGAGTGGGGACTTCATCCAGAAGTCTTCCAGATGCTGGTAAACCGTTGGGAAAAACCACAGGTGGACATAATGGCGTCCCGCCTCAACAAAAAGTTAAAAAGATATTGCGCCAGGTCAAGGGACCCTCAGGCGATAGCTGTGGACGCTCTAGTGACACCGTGGGTGTACCAGTCGGTTTATGTGTTCCCTCCTCTGCCTCTCATACCAAAGGTATTGAGAATAATAAGAAAGCGAGGAGTAAACACCATTCTCGTGGTTCCGGATTGGCCAAGATGAGCGTGGTACCCGGAACTTCAAGAGATGCTCTCAGAGGACCCGTGGCCTCTACCGCTCAGACAGGACCTGCTACAGCAGGGGCCCTGTCTGTTCCAAGACTTACCGCGGCTGCGTTTGACGGCATGGCGGTTGAACACCGGATCCTAAAGGAAAAGGGTATTCCGGAAGAAGTCATTCCTACGCTTATTAAGGCCAGGAAAGATGTTACGGCAAAACATTATCACCGCATATGGCGGAAATATGTTGCATGGTGCGAGGCCAGAAAGGCCCCAACAGAGGAATTTCAACTAGGTCGATTTCTGCATTTCCTGCAAGCAGGAGTGAATATGGGCCTAAAACTAGGCTCCATTAAAGTACAGATCTCGGCTCTGTCGATTTTCTTTCAAAAAGAACTAGCTTCAGTACCTGAAGTTCAGACATTTGTGAAAGGAGTGCTGCATATTCAGCCCCCATTTGTGCCTCCGGTGGCACCTTGGGATCTCAACGTGATGTTGAGTTTCTTAAAATCACATTGGTTTGAGCCACTAAAAACCGTGGATCTGAAATATCTCACGTGGAAAGTGGTCATGTTATTGGCCTTGGCTTCAGCCAGGCGAGTGTCAGAATTGGCGGCTTTATCATGTAAAAGCCCTTATCTGATTTTCCATATGGATAGGGCAGAATTGAGGACTCGTCCCCAGTTTCTCCCTAAGGTGGTGTCAGCGTTTCACCTGAACCAGCCTATTGTGGTGCCTGCGGCTACTAAGGATTTGGAGGACTCCAAGTTGCTAGACGTTGTCAGGGCCCTGAAAATATATGTTTCCAGGACGGCTGGAGTCAGAAAATCTGACTCGTTGTTTATCCTGTATGCACCCAACAAGCTGGGTGCGCCTGCTTCTAAGCAGTCTATTGCTCGGCTCGCTGGATTTGTAGTACAATTCAGCTTGCACATTCTGTGGCAGGCCTGCCACAGCCAAAATCTGTGAATGCCCATTCCACAAGGAAGGTGGGCTCATCTTGGGCGGCTGCCCGAGGGGTCTCGGCTTTACAACTTTGCCGAGCAGCTACTTGGTCAGGGGCAAACACGTTTGCAAAATTCTACAAATTTGATACCCTGGCTGAGGAGGACCTGGAGTTCTCTCATTCGGTGCTGCAGAGTCGTCCGCACTCTCCCGCCCGTTTGGGAGCTTTGGTATAATCCCCATGGTCCTTACGGAGTTCCCAGCATCCACTAGGACGTCAGAGAAAATAAGAATTTACTCACCGGTAATTCTATTTCTCGTAGTCCGTAGTGGATGCTGGGCGCCCATCCCAAGTGCGGATTGTCTGCAATACTTGTAAATAGTTATTGTTAACTAAGGGTTATTGTTGAGCCATCTGTTGAGAGGCTCAGTTGTTTTCATACTGTCAAACTGGATATAGAATCACGAGTTGTACGGTGTGATTGGTGTGGCTGGTAAGAGTCTTACCCGGGATTCTAAATCCTTCCTTATTATGTCAGCTCGTCCGGGCACAGTGTCCTAACTGAGGCTTGGATGAGGGTCATAGTGGGAGGAGCCAGTGCACACCAGGTAGTCATAAATCTTTCTAGAGTGCCCAGCCTCCTTCGGAGCCCGCTATTCCCCATGGTCCTTACGGAGTTCCCAGCATCCACTACGGACTACGAGAAATAAAATTACCGGTGAGTAAATTCTTATTTTTTGTTGCATTTCAGGTGTGTGTATATTTGCAGGAGAGTTCCATTAAGGTACCGAAATCTACAGTATAATTTAAATACACATTTAGAAATAATTTGCTCTACTGCAGAGTGTACTTTCATTCATTGATCAATTTTAACTGCTTGTAATCTTATCTTGCAACTGAACACTGAGCCATTAAGAGGAACTCGGTGAGGGAACAACACTGCCATCATTACGTTAGGCATGGACACTGGAAGCCGATGGTTTTCAACACTGGATGTTCCTGGCACATTGGAAATAGTATGCCCATCTGATGTCAACTGGCTTATACATTTAGATGTCTGCAACACAGCAGCTTTGAGCATGTGCAGAAATATAAACCAACCATGCATGCACACTACACAACCTTATGATGGCTACATACAGTACCACTGTAATGCATTTTCTGATGATGCATCACTGCCATTAATCGAGGGCCATCTGTACATTTAGTGCATTTTATTTATAAAATGTACAGTATGACATTCAGGAGTAGGACAGTACTTAATAAATTAAACATTAAATTATTGACATAGTTTTACTGTAAGTGATTGGGACTCCAGCCACTATAGAAGCTATCAGAATAGTTTGTGTTTGGAGGTGTTCCAGGTTGCGGTATTTATGTGGACATATTCAAATGTGCCCTAATCAGGAGGCATGTTTGATATGTATATTAGACTATTTAATGCTCCAATATGGTATATTATACTTTTATGTATAGTATTTTTTAATGATCAATAAGTGCAGCTGTTTGCATTATAGGATATTTGTGTTTGTATATTTGTTTACACTGACAATGCACATAGCTATAGTATATGTGACATTGTGTATTATATCTGTGCTCCTTTTCCTAGTTTGTTGTTATTGTTTTGAGATGTCAGGTTCCTCAGTCTATGGAATGATGGGGGTAATTCTGAGTTGATCGCAGCAGGATCTTTGTTAGCAGTTGGGCAAAACCATGTGCACTGCAGGGGGGCAGATATAACATTTGCAGAGAGAGTTAGATTTGGGTGGGGTGTGTTCAATCTGCAATCTAAATTGCAGTGTAAAATAAAGCAGCCAGTATTTACCCTGCACAGGAACAAAATAACCCACCCAAATCTAACTCTCTCTGCACATGTTAAATCTGCCTCCCCTGCAGTGCACATGGTTTTGCCCAACTGCTAACAAAAATCCTGCTGCGATCAACTCAGAATTACCCCCGATGTGTGCTCCCGGTATCATAAGTTCTAATATGAATTGTTTTGTTCAATTATTTGTCTTTCTTAGTACCTGTAAGTACACGCATAACGCCTTACTTAAATTCTTACTTAATATCTGTCTTGTCGCTCCATAGTTCAAGTTTGTAAAAATCAAGTGGCTTAAAATATATAAATAAACACCACAGGGCACCAAAAACATGCACTTAAAAAGAGATAAAGCTCCAGTAAGCCCAGCTAATAAATAGCAGGGTAGCCAGGAACAGTCTCTTTTACCACTAAGCCATTGGTTTTCAAACTCAGTCCTCATGACCACAAACAGGTCATGTTTTTCAGGCTACCTAACAAGTGCACAGGTATAGTCAATACTCATTGACACATTCTAAAAGACCCACAGGTGATACTAATTATTGCATTTGAGATTCTGTGAGGAGACCTAGAAGAGATGAACTGTTTGGGGTCCTAAGGACCTAGTTTGAGAACCTATGCACTAAGCCAAACACTGATAGTTGCTTTGTAATTGCCTGGTCACAGTTGCGCAAATTAAATGGAGGCAAATTGCCCTTATTGATTAATGAGTGATAAATTTCACTGTGAGTGAAAAATTGCACCAGCCAATCAGCTCCTAACTGCCATGTTACAGACTGCAGTTAGGAGCGGTTTGGCTGGTGCAATTTATCACTTACAGTGAAATTTATCACTAATTGATAAATAAGGGCAATTATTTCAGAGAAACAAGAAAGATGGCCCATTTAGTTCAGAATCCCGCAGCACCTTCCTGCTTTATTTCCCATTTTTTTCCCTTTTCTCTTCTTTTTGTTTGGCTGACCCCGAGTTCTCTATGTTTTATGCCCCACCAGCTTAACTTGAGGTCTCATTTCATCTAAAGGGAGGCAGTCTATTTACCGCCTGTCGGGATCCCGTCGGTCAGGATACCGACGCCAGAATCCCCACACCAACTGAAATACCTGGCTGGTTACCCATCTTGGGTGGTGGTCCACACCACCACCCGGAGGGGAATAAAACCCTGTGGCGACTGAAGCGTGGCGGTGGTCCCCGCCACCACCGGGAGAGAAATAAAATCCTTTGGCGACCGAAGCGTGGCAAGCGCAGCAGGCCTGCGAGGGGACATGCTGCGCTCACCGCCGGGATCCCGGCCGTTGGGCTCCTGGCGTCGGTCTTCTGTGACCGCCGGGATCTCGTACTGATCCCCATCTAAATAAGAGTAGTGCAGAGGGTCAAGTGCAATGGGTCTTAATACAGAGCATAAGTTGTTACTAGTATATTACATGACCTGCTCCAATAACATGACTTCCTCAGCACAAAACATAAAGGTTATGCAATATGCAGTGTCAGCAGCTCACCTGAGATCAGAGGAAGATGTTTTATCTGTTAGGAATAATGAGTGTACAGGTGTTGTTATTTGCACAGTTATATGATATATACACCAGTGGATGACTCAAGTCAATTTAATTAACCAGTGTTGGTTTATTGAAGTATAACAGGTACAGCCCTACTCGGTTCCGGTATGAATGGTCGACCATGTTATGGTCGACAGTCATTAGGTCGACCACTATTGGTCGACATTGACATGGTCGACATGGACACATGGTCGACACGTGAAAATGGTCGACGCATGAAAGGTCGACATGAGTTTTTTAACTTTTTTTGGTGTCGTTTTTTGTGACTGGGAACCCCAATTAGTGCACCGCGTCCCCTCGCATGGCTCGCTTCGCTCGCCATGCTTCGGGCATGGTGCCTTCGCTTCGCTCGGCACAGATTACCGTTCCAATCGTAGTCCACGTGGATCGTAAAGTATGGAAAAGTTCCCCAAAAGAAAAAAAAGTAAAAAAACTTATGTCGACCTTTTCATGTGTCGACCATGTGTCCATGTCGACCATGTCAATGTCGACCAATAGTGGTCGACCTAATGACTGTCGACCATAACATGGTCAACCATGTGAACGGATACCGCCCTACTCACTGTTGTAAACACAATGGATCTCATGGATCGAAGCTTCAGTGTAGTGGGGTTCTATATAGCTCACCAGCCAGTGAGTGTATGCTTTACAGTACTTGCAAGTAGTCCATCCTTGCCTACCTGACCCTCTCCATGAGGGAGAAAATGCTCTGTTCCTGGACTTTCCTGGTAATGTATGATTGCCATCACCTGTGGTGAAACACCTTTCTTATAAATGAACTAGCTCACCACAGGTGATGGCAATCATACATTACCAGGAAAGTCCAGGAACAGAGCATTTTCTCCCTCATGGAGAGGGTCAGGTAGGCAAGTATGAATTAGTCTCTCTGGAGCTAAGTGGGAGACCTGTCCAAAAAAGATGAATCTAGTCAAGATGGCTGCAGTCACAAAGTTCAGCAGCACATCACGGTGGAGAACAGACCTCCTGGGTCCTAGTGCCCAGCAGGTATACACAGTAAGGAAACAGTGCAATAGCTTACTGCTTCCTAAGATAACATTCTCCTACCTTCCATCAATGGGAAAGAGCTGTGTGATTATTTCTTAGTTAAAGCAAGGTAAGGAATGTTTAGGCAGACTCTGTTATGCACCAGTGTTTTACATTCCATGGGCCAATAGTTGACAGGTGGAAACCACTGTGCAGAATTGCATCATGCCTGTTCCTAACTGAGCAAAAACTAAGAAAATCTTTATATTATCAGATTTGTTTGTCATAACTTATAAGACATGTCATTCTAATATCTAATGTGATGATATAGCATTATAGATTGGTGTCTATTACTTTGATTACATTTATTTATTTTCTCTGACGTCCTAGTGGATGCTGGGGACTCCGTAAGGACCATGGGGAATAGACGGCTCCGCAGGAGACTGGGCACAACTAAAGAAAGATTCAGGACTATCTGGTGTGCACTGGCTCCTCCCCCTATGACCCTCCTCCAGACCTCAGTTAGATTTCTGTGCCCAGCCGAGCTGGATGCACACTAGGAGGCTCTCCTGAGCTCCTAGAAAGAAAGTATATTTTAGTTTTTTTATTTTACAGTGAGACCTGCTGGCAACAGGCTCACTGCAACGAGGGACTAAGGGGAGAAGAAGCGAACCTACCTAACTGGTGGTAGCTTGGGCTTCTTAGGCTACTGGACACCATTAGCTTCAGAGGGATCGCACACAGGACCCGACCTCGTCGTCCGGTCCCGGAGCCGCGCTGCCTTCCCCCTTACAGTGCCAGAAGCAAGAAGTGTCCGGAAAATCGGCGGCTGAAGACTTCTGTCTTCTCCAAGGTAGCGCACAGCACTGCAGCTGTGCGCCATTGCTCCTCATGCACACCACACACTCCGGTCACTGATGGGTGCAGGGCGCTGGGGGGGGGGGGGGGGGCGCGGGCGCCCTGAGCAGCAATATTAACACCTTGGCTGGCAAAACTGACACCATATATAGCCCTAGAGGTTATATAGGTGTAAATTACCCCTGCCAGATTTACACAAACAGCGGGAGAAAGCCCGCCGAAAAAGGGGCGGAGCCATCTTCCTCAGCACACTGGCGCCATTTTCCCTCACAGCTCCGCTGGAAGGATCGCTCCCTGGCTCTCCCCTGCAGTCCTGCACTACAGAAAGGGTAAAAGAGAGAGGGGGGGCAATAAATTTAGACGCAGTATATATAATACAAGCAGCTATAGGGGAAAACACTCTGTATAGTGATATCCCTGTGTTATATAGCGCTCTGGTGTGTGCTGGCATACGCTCCCTCTGTCTCCCCAAAGGGCTTTGTGGGGTCCTGTCCTCTGTCAGAGCATTCCCTGTGTGTGTGCTGTGTGTCGGTACTGCTGTGTCGACATGTATGATAGGGATAATGATGTGGAGGCAGAGCAAATGCCTGTGAATGTGATGTCACCCCCTGCGGGGTCGACACATGTGTGGATGGACTTATGGAAGGAATTACGTGACAGTGTCAGCTCCTTACATAAAAGGTTTGACGACATAGGACAGCCGGCTACTCAGCTTGTGCCTGTCCAAGCGTCTCAAATGTCATCAGGGGCTTTAAAACGCCCGCTACCTCAGATGGCAGACACAGATGTTGTTGACACGGATACCGACTCCAGTGTCGACGACGATGAGACTAGTGTACCTTCCAATAGGGCCACCCGTTACATGATTGAGGCAATGAAAAATGTATTACACATTTCTGATAGTACCCCAGGTACCACAAAAAAGGGTATTATGTTTGGTGAGAAAAAACTACCAGTAGTTTTTCCTGCATCTGAAGAATTAAATGAGGTGTGTGAGGAAGCGTGGACTTCCCCCGATAAGAAATTGATAATTTCTAAACGGTTATTGTCAGCGTACCCTTTCCCGCCAGAGGATAGGTCACGTTGGGAAACACCCCCTAGGGTAGATAAAGCGCTTACACGTTTATCAAAAAAGGTGGCACTACCGTCTCCGGATACGGCCGCCCTAAAGGAACCTGCTGAGAAAAAGCAGGAGGCTACCCTAAAAGCTATATATACACACACGGGCATTATATTGCGACCAGCGATTGCATCGGCATGGATGTGCAGTGCTGCTGCTGCGTGGTCAGATTCCCTGTCGGATAATATTGATACTCTGGATAGGGACAATATTTTGCTGACAATAGAGCATGTAAAAGACGCTGTCTTATACATGCGTGATGCACAGAGGGATATTTGCCGGCTGGCATCAAAAATAAGCGCAATGTCCATTGCCGCCAGAAGGGGGTTATGGACTCGGCAGTGGTCAGGTGATGCCGATTCAAAAAGGCACATGGAAGTTTTGCCTTATAAGGGGGTGGAACTGTTTGGGGATGGTCTTTCAGATCTCGTTTCCACAGCTACGGCTGGGAAATCGACATTTTTGCCACAGGCTACCCCACAGCAAAAGAAAGCACCGTATTATCAAGTACAGTCCTTTCGGCCCCATAAAAGCAAGAGGGCTAGAGGCGCATCCTTTCTGCCGAGAGGCAAAGGTAGAGGGGAAAAACTGCAGCATACAGCCAGTTCCCAAGAGCAGAAGTCCTCCCCCGCGTCCGGTAAGTCCACAGCATGACGCTGGGGCTTCACAGGCGGACCCGGGTACGGTGGGGGCCCGTCTCAGAAATTTCAGCGCACAGTGGGCTCTCTCACAGGTGGATCCCTGGATCCTTCAAGTAGTATCTCAGGGGTACAGGCTGGAATTCGAGGCGTCTCCCCCCCGCCGTTTCCTAAAATCTGCCTTACCAGCAACTCCCTCTGCCAGGGAGGCAGTGTTGGTGGCTATCCAAAAACTGTATTCACAGCAAGTGATTGTCAAGGTACCCCTCCTTCAACAAGGAAAGGGTTACTATTCCACAATGTTTGTGGTACCGAAACCGGACGGTTTGGTGAGACCCATCTTAAATTTAAAATCCTTGAACACATATATCAAAAGATTCAAGTTCAAGATGGAATCGCTCAGGGCGGTAATTGCGAGCCTGGACGAGGGAGGTTACATGGTCTCCCTGGACATCAAGGATGCCTACCTGCATGTCCCCATTTACCCTCCTCACCAGGAGTACCTCAGGTTTGTGGTACAGGACTGTCACTATCAGTTCCAGACGCTGCCGTTTGGGTTATCCACGGCACCGAGGGTCTTTACCAAGGTAATGGCCGAAATGATGATACTCCTTCGGAAGAAGGGGGTTTTAATTATCCCGTACTTGGACGATCTCCTGATAAAGGCGAGGTCCAAGGAACAGTTGTTAGTGGGGGTAGCACTTTCTCGGGAAGTGCTGCAGCAGCACGGCTGGATTCTCAATATCCCAAAGTCACAGCTGGTCCCGACGATACGTCTTCTGTTCCTGGGAATGATTCTGGACACAGACCAGAAAAAAGTGTTTCTTCCAGTGGAAAAAGCCGAGGAGTTGTCATCTCTAGTCAGAAACCTCCTAAAACCAGGACAGGTGCCGGTACATCAATGCACGCGAGTCCTGGGAAAAATGGTAGCTTCGTACGAAGCAATTCCATTCGGAAGGTTCCACGCAAGGATTTTCCAGTGGGACCTGTTGGACCAATGGTCCGGGTCGCATCTCCAGATGCAGTAGCGGATAACCCTGTCGGCAAGGACCAGGGTGTCACTACTGTGGTGGCTGCAGAGGGCACATCTACTAGAGGGCCGCAGATTCGGAATACAGGACTGGGTCCTGGTGACCACGGATGCCAGCCTTCGGGGCTGGGGAGCAGTCACACAGGGAAGAAATTTCCAAGGGCTGTGGTCAAATCAGGAGATTTCACTACACATAAATATCCTGGAGCTCAGAGCCATTTACAATGCCCTATGCCAAGCAAGTCCCCTGCTTCAAAACAAACCGGTTCTGATCCAATCAGACAACATCACGGCGGTCGCCCATGTAAACAGACAGGGCGGCACAAGAAGCAGGAGGGCAATGGCAGAAGCCACAAGGATTCTCCAATGGGCGGAAAATCACGTGCTAGCACTGTCAGCAGTGTTCATTCCGGGTGTGGACAACTGGGAAGCAGACTTCCTCAGCAGACACGACCTTCACCCGGGAGAGTGGGGGCTTCATCCAGAAGTCTTCCGATTGATTGTAAACCGTTGGGAAAGACCACAGGTGGATATGATGGCGTCCCGCCTCAACAAAAAGCTAAAAAGATATTGCGCCAGGTCAAGGGACCCTCAGGCGATAGCTGTGGACGCTCTAGTGACACCGTGGGTGTACCAGTCGGTTTACGTGTTTCCCCCTCTGCCTCTTATTCCCAAGGTGCTGAGAATAATACGAAGGGGAAGAGTGAGAACTATACTCATGGTTCCGGATTGGCCAAGAAGAACTTGGTACCCGGAACTTCAAGAGATGCTCTCAGAGGACCCATGGCCTCTACCGCTAAGGCGGGACCTGCTGCAGCAGGGGCCCTGCCTGTTCCAAGACTTACCGCGGCTGCGTTTGACGGCATGGCGGTTTAACGCCGGATCCTGAAGGAAAAAGGTATTCCGGAGGAAGTCATTCCTACCCTGATCAAGGCCAGGAAGGATGTGACTGCAACCCACTATCACCGCATTTGGCGGAAATATGTGGCTTGGTGTGAGGCCAGGAAGGCCCCAACGGAGGAATTTCAACTGGGTCGTTTCCTGCATTTCTTGCAAGCAGGGGTGACGATGGGCCTCAAATTGGGGTCCATTAAGGTCCAGATTTCGGCTCTGTCGATTTTCTTTCAAAAGGAACTGGCTTCGTTGCCTGAAGTTCAGACTTTTGTCAAGGGAGTTCTGCATATTCAGCCTCCTTACGTGCCTCCTGTGGCACCTTGGGATCTCAATGTGGTTTTGGGATTCCTGAGGTCACATTGGTTCGAGCCACTTAAAACCGTGGATTTGAAATATCTCACGTGGAAAGTGGTCATGTTGTTGGCCCTGGCTTCGGCCAGGCGTGTATCAGAATTGGCGGCTTTGTCGTGTAAAAGCCCTTATCTGATTTTCCATATGGATAGGGCAGAGTTGAGGACTCGTCCTCAGTTTCTCCCGAAGGTGGTATCAGCGTTTCACTTGAACCAACCTATTGTGGTGCCTGCGGCTACTAGGGACTTGGAGGATTCCAAGTTGCTGGACGTAGTCAGGGCCCTGAAAATTTATGTTTCCAGGACGGCTGGAGTCAGGAAAACTGATTCGCTGTTTATCCTGTATGCACCCAATAAGCTGGGTGCTCCTGCTTCTAAGCAGACCATTGCTCGCTGGATTTGTAACACTATTCAGCTTGCACATTCTGCGGTAGGACTACCGCAGCCAAAATCAGTAAAAGCCCACTCCACAAGGAAGGTGGGCTCATCTTGGGCGGCTGCCCGAGGGGTCTTGGCACTGCAACTTTGCCGAGCGGCTACTTGGTCAGGGTCTAACACTTTTGCTAAATTTTACAAATTTGATACCCTGGCTGAGGAGGACGTTGAGTTTGCTCATTCGGTGCTGCAGAGTCATCCGCACTCTCCCGCCCGTTTGGGAGCTTTGGTATAATCCCCATGGTCCTTACGGAGTCCCCAGCATCCACTAGGACGTCAGAGAAAATAAGAATTTACTCACCGGTAATTCTATTTCTCGTAGTCCGTAGTGGATGCTGGGCGCCCATCCCAAGTGCGGATTGTCTGCAATACTTGTAAATAGTTATTGTTCCACAAATCGGGTTGTTATTGCGAGCCATCTGTTCAGAGGCTCCTTTGTTATCATACTGTTAACCGGGGTTCATATCACGAGTTGTACGGTGTGATTGGTGTGGCTGGTATGAGTCTTACCCGGGATTCAAAATCCTTCCTTATTGTGTCAGCTCTTCCGGGCACAGTATCTTAACTGAGGTCTGGAGGAGGGTCATAGGGGGAGGAGCCAGTGCACACCAGGTAGTCCTGAATCTTTCTTTAGTTGTGCCCAGTCTCCTGCGGAGCCGTCTATTCCCCATGGTCCTTACGGAGTCCTTAGCATCCACTACGGACTACGAGAAATAGAATTACCGGTGAGTAAATTCTTATTTTTTACGGCACATCAGTGCTGATTCTGACAGAGATATAAGGTGGGATGTGGACGGTTCTTGCAGGTTTCAGGTTAATGCACAGGGCTGTTTCTAGACAATTTGGCTGCCAGTGTGAGCATTAAAAAATGTGCCCCCCTCCCCCATAGACACTCAAAATTGCACATACACCTCCCCCACCCCCATAGACATAAAAATAATAATATTTTGAGTGTGCTCCCAGAGAGGGGGCGTGACCTCGTTAAAATGGGTGTGGCCTGACTAAAATAGGTGTGGCCTCACAGGAAAATACTACCTTACACCCAGGGGCGGTGCAAGGTTTCTCGGCACCCTAGGCAAAAAATCTGCGCACTCTCCCCCCACTCCTCCCCCTCAGGTGAAAATGTGGAGGTGGCGTCTCAGAAGTTCCCCAGCTGATATTGTTAAATAGAGAACGCCACCTACAAAAAAAATAAAAATGCTAAGCACGACTTTTGCGGGGACCCCATGTAGGCTGTATTGTAGGAAAGGGGGACAACACAGGCAGGAGATATACAGAGATATACAGCATATGGACTATAGTTGTGGGGGTGGGGGAGGGAGGGTTCTTTGCTCGGAATGCGGTTAACATCCTGACTGTTGGGATCCCGTGGTCAGGATACTGATGTCGGAATCCGAACACTTGGCGGACAAGCCCAGAATTCACCCTTGGGTGGTGGTCCACGTCACCACCCAAGAGGGAGTATAATAGTGTGGCCAAAGGTCGCCACCGGAGCCGACGAGTGGCAACCGCAGCGAGCAAGAGGGGATTCGCTGTGCTCGCTGCTTGGATTCTGCCTGTCGGGATCCCGGCGTCGGTCTTCTGACCGCCGGGATCCCATACCGATCCTCTTTGCTCATTATGATGAGCAGATCAAATTATGCCACATTACAGTACCCTCAGTTCATATTATGTCACATTACAGTGCCCCCTCTACCATTATAACATCCACTACACACTGCTCTCACTGACAGTGTCACACAGCTCAGGCTGGGAATGGATCAGACCCAATTACTTAGCAGCCATAACTAGGGAAATTGCTAGGCAACTTTATAACTTGGGTCCAGGCCCCCCTAAGCCTCTGTGCCCCATAACAATGGCACCCCCTGCACCCACAATAGTTACACCCATGATTATAGGCATCAATGCAGTGACAGACCATACAATACTGATATCACTGGCACTGCAGTGACCGCAATGCTGCACATTCACTGTCCCAACGACTACCATACCACATAGACAGCATGCCAGTAATTGCCGTACCGCACAGAGGTGGTAATTCAGACCTGATCGCTGGGCTGTGTTTTTTGCTGTCCTGCGATCAGATAGTCGCCTACAGGGGGAGTGCATTTTCACTGTACAAGTGTGCGTTCCTATGTGTAGCAGAGCTGCTAAAAATCAGTTTGTGCAGTCTCTGCGCAGCCCGGGACTTACTCTTCCAATGCGATTGAATCAGGCTGATTGGAGCCGAAGCTGACGTCAGACACCCTCCCTCAAAACGCTTGGACACGCCTACATTTTTCCGGACACTCCCTGTATACGGTCAGTTGCCACCCACAAACAGCCTCTTCCTGTCAATCACCTTGCGTATGCCTGTGCGAACGGATTCTTTGCACCATCCCATCGCTGACCGGTGATGCCCGTTGTAGCTGTCCGACGCGCCTGCGTATTGCGGTGCATACGCATGCGCAGTTTGGACCTGATCGCAGGTCCAGCAGCGATCAGATCTGAATTACCCCCAGAGAACATTCTATCATCTGCCGTATTGCACAGACTGCACACGGTATCAGTGACCACCATACCATACAGACGACACCTTTGGGATTGCAATACTGCAATACAGTCCACTGAGTACAATGTGTGCTGGGACTTGTAGTACCTCTACTGCTGGATACTTGTGGTCCCTCTGCTAGCTAGGCATAGGCATGCCAGTCAGTTACGTGTATTAATACGGGATTCACAAAATTCCCATAATCCGCAGCTGCAGTTGCCAAATGTGGTGACATGCACCAGAAACAAAAGGGGTGGGATAATTCATTGCTGACCAGGAGGAAATGGAGAGACTACAGCCAGGGAGGAGCCACCCGAGAACAGGTGCTGTACGGGCAGGTGACATCACAGCACACGACAGTCATGTGACTGTCAGTGCCGATGCTGTATCCACGCTGAGACCAGCACCTAGAGCCAGGATGGCAGTTTAGTCATATGTGCATTGTGCAGGCAGTGCCGTAACTAGACATTTTAGTGCTGTGTGCAAAAAACAGCATTGGCGCCCCCCTTACGTAATATAAGGGCAATGCGCGCTGCAGGCATGCGAAAAATATATAGGGGCGTGGCTTCATGGGGAAGGGGTGTGGCCACAAAATAATACCAATTCCTATTACGGTGCACAGTAGTCTCCATTATTCAAATTACGCCACACAGTAGCGCCACTACACCATGTAGAGACCCCTTTACACATTACGGCGGACAGATTCCCCTTTTTACACATTACGGCAGACAGCGTCCCCTTATTACACATTACGGCAGACAGCGTCTCCTTATTACACATTATGGCAGACAGCGACCCCCTTTTTACTCATTACGGCAGACAGCGTCCCGCTATTTACACGTTACGGCAGACAGCGTCCCCCTTATTACACATTACAAGCTGCTGATGATTTTAGGGAAAGTGGGCAGTTGCGCCCTCAGGGCGACTGCGCTGTCGCATAGTTACGGCTCTGTGTGCAGGGCAAACGCAGAATTCGTGCCGGGGTGTTTCCAAAGATGGGATGGAGAACTGCAGAGACTGAGGTGACCATCTATATGCTGGGTTTGTTAGTGTTTGTGTGTATGTATTTTATTTATATATATATATATATATATATACACCCCCATAAGTACACTGGCAGCAATAATTACAAGTCAGACTGTACACACACCCCGTCCTTCATGCTTAACTTACCACTGAGGTCAGCAGCAGGAACAGCACAGCAGAAAGCCTAGTTCAGTAGTTCACTGACTGCAACAGGAGCTGGCCGGGTGTCTAACTTAATGAAGCCCTGCCCCCTTGCAATGTGTTCCGGTCAGTAGAAAGGGGGTGGGGCCAAATGCCGAGAGGGGCGGGGCTTAAATAGTGGGTCTGGGCTGGCGACTTTATTGCATGAAAAACAATGCTAGCCTGTGGGGGAGGGGTTGGGGGGGTTGTGAGGGAGGGTTGATAAGTCCCGTGGCCTGCAGCTGCTGCCCATTATCTAAATGGAAGGATGTCTCGATGTCTCTCAGACAAGAGACATCCTTCTGTGTTGTTTGTTAAGTGGCTCAGCGGCGCCCTCCAGTGGCTGGCACTCTAGGCAGCTGCCTAAAGCTGCCTAGTGGTAGCGCCGGCCCTGCTTACACCCCATTTTTTGACCCTGCAACAACAGACCTCAGCCACCACTAAAAAAAAAATAAACATTATACCATATTAAGCCCCACCCAGTAATGCCCTTTGCACCATATTATGCCATACGGGCAGTACGGATGGTGTAATGGTTAGCATTACTGCCTCACAGCACTGAGGTTATGGGTTCGATTCCCACCATGGCCATAACTGTGTGGAGTTTGTATATTCTCCCCGTATTTGCGTGGGTTTCCTCCAGGTACTACGGTTTCCTCCCACAGTCCAAAAATATACAGGTAGGTTAATTGGCTTCCAACAAAATTAACCCTAGCGTGAATGTGTGTACATGTAATAGGGAATACAGATTGTAAGCTCCACTGGGGCAGGGACTGATAAAGCACTGCGTAATATGTGTGCCTATATATATATAACTGGTAATAAAAAATAATAATAATACACCACAATGCACATGATACATTATGCCCTACAGTAAAGCTTCTAATTACTTTTAAATTACCTGCTTGTTGCCAGGGGTTTCATGCGCTGGGTGTCACGCTTGTTGCCGGGGGTTTAATGTGCTGGGTGTCATGCTCGTTGCCATGGGTTTCATGTGCTGGGTGTAATGCTCGTTTCCAGAGGTTTCATGCTCTTGTATCCATGCTAATTACCAAGTTGAATGCTCGTTGCCAAAGGGAATGCTCAATGCCAAGGGGGTGTAAGTATATTCGCTGGTGGGCGCCAGCAAATATTTCCAGCTCCCCCTCCTCCCACTTCCCTAGTACTACTACACTCTGGATCGCACGGCTTGCCTGATGCAAGAAACGGCACTGGTAATGCGCATATGGGCGTGAAATAAATCAGCAGTTGCATATGAGACGGAGTTCATCAGTGTGTACGGATTGGACCACACTATCCTCGAAATGGATGTTTCTGGGTGGCAGTCATGCAACTGCACAGACCTGATCCATCTCATGGAATGTCATACGAGTGCCGGCCAACTTCACTACTCATTTGCAGTGTGTGAATTTTCCCGCCATCCTGAGTAACCTGACGGTTACTCGGATGGCCAATGTTCATGAAGATGATCTGATGCTGTGTCTTCAGTGGATTACAGAGGCTTGCATAAGACGTCTATTTTATAATATGCCTCCCGTGGCAATTACATATTTTAGCACAGCCGCTGCATACATAGATGCATTGCTGTGTTATTACATCCATCGCTAATTAAGACCCTGTGGGCTGGATATACTTCCACATGTATTTGCACAGATTTTTAATATACAAAGCCAGATTCCCCCACAGGCCCGACGCTACTCGCTCAGCTGGTAGGAGCCAGGCTGGGAGAGGCGCTCTATCTGCTCTGCATCCCTGTGCTGCACCTAGGCCACTTGCTGCTGCTGTGCCTGTCACACCATTTGACAGGCAGTGGCGCCGGCAGCTTGAAGCCTCCCCTTGTCCTCCATATCCTGGCCAAAAATGGGGTGGGTCTACATGGTGCCGAGGGGCGGAGCTACCCGGGACCAGGCTTCAGAGCCTGAGGAGGACAGAAACTGCGGCCAGCCAGATGGTATGTGGAGGGAAAATGTGTGTGTGTTTCTGTGTGTGTGTGTGTACACGTGTATGTGTATCTGTGTGTATGTGTGTATGTGTGTGTGTATCTGTCTATGTGTATGTGTGTGTGGGTGTGGGGCATAATTTGTATAAATGGCACTTCTAAGGGTATTACAGTGGTTGAAGTGGGCCGGAATGCAACAGTATGGCATACCGGCACTTCGCCACTGACCCGGAAGTTGTTTTTTTCCAACTATTAGCAGTATGCACTGCAGACCATAGTCATGCGCACCCCTCACTCACATGCTTGCTGCCGATTAATGCCCCCCCCCCCTGCTGCCGATTAATGTGCCCCCCCTTCGAGGCGCCCGGTCAGGTCTCATTCATATGCCATGCAGTGTGGAGACGGAGGAGCAGGACACGGTGCCTTGGCTCCTGTGTGAGGCTGCTGCCAACGTCCACGGAGGGAGCGAGGGTGGATGGGAGCTATGGGGAACAGTGTCCACGGAGGGAACGATGGCGGCCAGGACCCAGGATGTACGGGGAGCAGGTGACATTCTTGTTTAACCTAGCACCTTTCTCTACCATACTGCCCCCCTGCTCCGCACCATTGCTGCCATACTGCCCCCCTGATCCACACCACTGCTCCCACACTGCCTCCCGCTCCGCACCACTTCTCCCATACTGCCCCCCTGCTCCGCACCACAGCTCCCATACTACCCCCATTGCTCCGCATCACTGCTCCCATACTGCCCCCCTGCTCCGCACCACTGCTTCCATTCTGCCCCGAACTACTGCTCCCATCCTGTGCTATAATGCTATACCGTGTGCGATAATGTGAATTTTGCCTCACTCTATGTACTATAATGTGAATTTTGGCTCATTCTGTGTGCTATAATGTGAATTTCTGTTCATTCAGTGTGCTATAATGTGAATTTTGGCTCATTCTGTATGCTATAATGTGAATTTTGACTCATACCATGTGGCATAATGTGAATTTCAGCTCATACCGTGTGCTATAATGTGAATTTCGGCTCATTCTATGTGCTATAATGTGAATTTCGGCTCATTCTGTGTGCTATAATGTGAATTTTGGCTCATTCTGTGTGCTATAATGTGAATTTCGGCTCATACCGTGTGGTATAATGTGAATTTCGGCTCATTCTGTGTGCTATAATGTGAATTTTCAGCTCATTCCATGTGCTGTAATGTGAATTTTGGCTAATTCTGTGTGCTTTAATGTGAATTTCGGCTCATACTGTGTGGTATAATGTGAATTTTGGCTCATACTGTGTGCTATAATGTGAATTTCGGCTCATACTGTGTGGTATAGTGTGAAAGTTGCACCAGTACTAGATAGCATAAGGGGTCCTACTATTGTGGTGCATAATGTGTATAAGGGGCATATGGTATGGTACACTACACTTATGGACACGACCCCTTTTGAGTGGCCACGCCCCCTTTTCCAGAGCGCGCAGAATTGCAACCTTCATTTTTCCAAACTCCCACTTCAAAATTTCCACTTCGACCACTGGGTCGAAGTGGAAATCGGCACTACTACAGGGGCTATTATGTGTATAACCAGCGCTACTACTGGGGCTATTATGTGTATAAGCAACGCTACTACAGGGGCTATTTATGTGTATAAGCGGCACTACTACAGGGGCTATTATGTGTATAAGCAGCACTACTACAGGGGGTATTATGTGTATAACCGGCGCCACTCCTAGGGACATTATGTGTATAAACAGCACTACTATGCGTGGGGTAATGTGAATAAGATTGTGCTTCTATGTGGCGTAATTTAAAATGGGGGTACTATTGTGTGGCCATGCCCCTTCCTTGTGAAACCACATCCTTTTTTGCAGCACACTGTCCCTTTGTAAAATATGGGAGGGCGCAAATGTATAGTTTGCAGGGGGGCGCCAACCCTAGCACCGACCCTGTTCCCACATTAGCTTAATGTAGTAAGCGGGCATCCACAGAAAAGTGACAGCAGCTTGGATCGGCTCAGAATCAGACCCATTATTTCAAGTTGCCCGTTCCCGATTCCCCAATACTTGTAACTACTGTACATACTGTATGATAACTTAGGAAATAAATTTAGTGAAATATTTTTTCTATGTCTTTTACATATTTCTAGAACCAAAAATTACTCGTCCACCAATGAATGTAAAGCTTATAGAAGGAGTAAAGGCTATCCTACCTTGCAATACTTTAGGAAACCCAAAACCTTTTGTTACATGGATGAAAGGCGAAAATGCTGTCAAGGTAAGAAGTCTAAAGCAACAAGTAAAAAAAAAAAATAATAATAATAAAAAATAATAATAATAATAATAATAATAATAATAATATCTATGTGTATACAATTATGCTCATAAGTTTACATACCCTACCAGAATTTGTGATTTTCTGGCCATTTGTCAGAGAATATGAATGATAACTCACAGACTTTTCTTTCACTCATGGTTAGTGGTTGGGCGAAGCCATTTATTGTCAAACAACTGTGTTTACTCTTTTTAAATCATAATGACAACAGAAACTACCCAAATGACTCTGATCAAAAGTTTACATACCCCAGTTCTTAATACCGTGTATTGCCCCCTTTAACATCAATGACAGCTTGAAGTCTTTTGTGGTAGTTGTGAATGAGGCTCTTTATTTTCTCAGATGGTAAAGCTGCCCATTCTTCTTGGCAAAAAGCCTCCAGTACCTGTAAATTCTTGGGCTGTCTTGCATGAATTGCACGTTTGAGATCTCCCCAGAGTGGCTCAATGATATTGAGGTCAGGAGACTGAGATGGCCACTCCAGAACCTTCACTTTATTCTGCTGTAGCCAATGATAGGTCGACTTGGCCTTGTATTCTGGATCATTGTCATGTTGGAACGTCCAAGTACGTCCCATGCGCAGCTTCTGGGCTGATGAGTGCAAATTTTCCTCCAGTATTTTCTGATAACATGCTGCATTCATCTTGCCATCAATTTTGACCAAGTTTCCAATGCCTTTGTAGCTCACACATTGCCAAAACATCAGTGATCCACCTCCGTGTTTCACAGTAGGACTGGTGTACCTTTCATCATAGGCCTTGTTGACTCCTCTCCAAAGGTAACGTTTATGGTTCTGGCCAAAAAGTTACATTTTGGTCTCATCACTCCAAATGACTTTGTTCCAGAGGTTTTGAGGCTTGTCTCTGTGCTGTTTGGAGTATTGTAAGCAGGATGCTTTGTGGCATTTGCGTAGTAATGGGTTTCTTCTGGCGACTCGACCATGCAGCCCATTTTTCTTCAAATGCCTCCTTATTGTGCATCTTGAAACAACCACACCACTTTTTGTCAGAGAGTCCTGTATTTCAGCTGAAGTTATTTGTGGATTTTTCTTTGCATCCCGAACAATTTTCCTGGCAGTTGTGGCTGAAATTTTTGTTGGTCTACCTGACCGTGATTTGGTTTCCACAGAATCCCTAATTTTCCACTTCTTAATTAGAGTTTGAACACTGCTGATTGGCATTCTCAATTGCTTGGATATCTTTTTATATCCCTTTCCTGTTTTATACAGTTCAATTACCTTTTCCCGCAGATCCTTTGACAATTCTTTTGCTTTCCCCATGACTCAGAATCCAGACACAGTGCAGCACTGGATGAAAGATGTAAGGGTCTTTCAGGAGTCCAGAAACTCACTGACCTTTTATACACACACTGATTACAAGCAAACAGATCAAGGGTGAGGATGGTCATCTTTAGTAGCCATTTAAACCCGTTTGTGTCAACTTGTGTGCATGTTATCAGGCCAAAATCTCCAGGATATGTAAACTTTTGATCAGGGTCATTTGGGTAGTTTCTGCTGTCATTATGATTTAAAAAGAGTAAACACAGTTATTTGACAATAAATGGCATCACCTAACCACTGACCATGAGTGAAAGAAAAGTTTGTGAGTTATCATTCATATTCTCTGACAAATGGCCCGAAAATCACAAATTCTGCTAGGTTATGTAAACTTATGGGCACAACTGTATATATATATATATATATATATATTAGAGATGAGCGGATTCGGTTTTACTCGGTTTTACTCGGTTCTCAAAACGACATCTTATTGGCTCACGGATGTCACGTGTTTTGGATAGCCAATAAGATTCGGTTTTGAGAACCGAGTAAAACCGAGTAAAACCGAATCCTCTCATCTCTAATATATATATATATATATATATATATATATATGTATGCAAAAAGTGTCCGGCACTCCAACAAGAAATCACATTACGCCCGGTGCCCTCACAGCCATGATGAGACGAATATATAGTAGTAAAATGCGGCACTCACAGCATTGTAGAAAATGATAAATAAATGGCCAGACTCCGTACAGATGAATCAACGTTTCAATTTCATTACAAATTGTTGTTAATTTGTAATGAAATTGAAACGTTGATTCATCTGTACGGAGTCTGACCATTTATTTATCAGTTTCTACAATGCTGTGAGTGCCGCCTGTTACTACTATATATATATATATATATATATATATATATATATGTATATTCATCTTGCAGAGAATTTTGCAACGTTTAGGACCTTTTTCAAGCATACTATCACAGCAAGAAACTTCAAAGTTCTCAGCAAAGTGTACAGCAGGCTCAGGATTTTAAACATACCTGTACCACGGGTGCACCTAAAATGCCTCGTACACAGGGGGTCATTCCGAGTTGATCGTAGCTGTGCTAAATTTAGCACAGCTATGATCATGTTCCCAGACAGGCGGGGGAACGCCCAGCACAGGGCTAGCCTGCCCCGCATGTCTGTCCGCCCCCCCCCCCCCCCGCACAAGTACAAAAGCATCGCACAGCGGCAATGTTTTTGTACTTGTTGATTAACTCCTGGCCAGCGCAGCTCCTGCGGCTGACCGGGAGTTATTTGTCGCTGCCCCTGGTCGCAGCGGTTGCGTGTGACGTCACGCTGCGGCCAGCCCCCCGCACGGTCTGGCCACGCCTGTGTTGGCGGGACCGTGCCCCCAAAACGGCGGCCAAACTCTGCTGTGCCACGCTCCCTCCCGCCCAGAGATCGCCTCTGCTTGTCAATCAGGCAGAGGCGATCACTAGGGAACGACGGCCTTCGGCCGTCCGGCATGCACAGATGCACTGTGGCGCATGCGCAGTTCCGACCCGACCGCTGCACTGTGAACAACTTGATGTGTCCCAGCATCTGGAACGCACAGACCAGAATAGCGGTCCATTTCCGGATCCATAGTAACATTACAATACTGCTCAGTTGCGCCACGTCATTTCCGGTTTGCGTTCCAAACAGTGGAACCCAAATACTGGAAACGGGTGCGTGGTCCCACATCAGGAACCGCCAGGGGCGGATTGGGAACAAAAAGCGGCCCTGGAAAAATTTGTACTAGTGGCCCCACATATGCAGCACCAGAGGTGTAAGGTCTAGCCATGGGCCATGGCAGCAGCACCCTCCCCCCAAGACTTTCCAGATAGTGGAGCATCAAGGGGGAAGTTAAAAAGAAATAAAATTAAGTATTATGAGCACATTATATGATACACCTTCAGAATTTAGGAAGATAAATTTCTCATACGTCCTAGAGGATGCCAGTATAAATATTACAGTGTATATATGAGTGTAAGGACGCGCCATTGTGGGGGCGGAGCTTCTTCCTCAGGCAGCCAGCACACTACTCAGCGTCATTTTCTCTCTCTCCTCAGGCTGCAGAGAACACGCTGGTCCTCTCCTCCACTTCTGACAGTACAGGGTGCTATTAAGGGGGGGTACAAAGCGATTGTGGTGCATTTAATAGTGTGAATTACTGTTTAAAGGCGCTATTTGGCTGTGGACATTCTGTGTTCACAGTGAATACTGGCGCTGGGGTTGTGAACTGGCTGCTCCTATCCCTTGTCCCTCTGACAGATTTTACTGTGGGTCTGTCCCCAAAATAAGTCCCAGTGTGTCTGTTGGTGTGCTGTACAAGTGTGAGGCATGTCTGAGGCAGGGAGTTCCTAGGGACACAGAGTTGTAATGTGGTGGCGCTACCGGCACACAAAGAGCCTACATGGGTGAAAGAGATACGTGACAGTATGCATATGATTAACCGTAGATTAGATAAGTCTCAATCTAAGGCTGCATGCTGGAGAAAATCTGTGGAAGATGTGATTTTTCAGGATGCTGTTATTCCTTATGCGGGCGGCCTCTCTGGGTCACATAAGAGAACATTTGCAAATGTTGTAAACACTGATACCGACACGGATTCTGACTCTTGTGTCGACGATAGTGAATCCAGAGAGATAGATCATAAATTGGCAAAAAAATATACAATATATGATTGTGGCTATAAGGGACATGTTGGAGGTTGAAGAAACAACTCCTGTACCTCAGAAGAAGGCGTATTTATGTAAGGAAAAGAAGTCCAAAGTCACGTTCCCGCCTTCACACGAACTAAATGCTCTATTTGAAGGGATGTGGGTGAATCTTGATAAAAGATTTCGTATTCCCAAAAGGATTCACATAGCTTACCCTTTCCCAGCTGAGGACAGGAAAAAGTGGGAGTCACCCCCTGTGTTAGACAGTGCACTTTCCAGGTTGACAAAGAAGGTAATTCTCCCTGCTCCTGGCACGGCTTCTCTTAAAGAGCTGGCAGAACGCAAAATGGAAACGACATTGAAATCCATTTCTGTTACCAATGGTACACTGATTAGGCCCACTATTGCCTGCGCATGGGTGAGTCGCGCTATTGAAAAATGGTCAGAAAGCGTGTCATCAGAAATTGACACGATTGATAAAGATGAGATACTCTTTAAGTTAGGGAATATCAAGGACGCTGCCGTCTACATGCTGGAAGCAATGAAGGATATTGGACTCTTGAGTTCACAGGCCGCTACCCTGGCAGTATTGGCTAGGCGGGCTTTGTGGATTCGCCAGTGGAACGCGGATGCAGATTCCAAAAGAAACATGGAGGCTCTCCCATATAATGGTGAGGCCTTATTTGGCGATGGCCTGGATGCGTTAGTCTCGGCGGCTACCGCAGGTAAGTCGACATTTTTGCCCTCTGTGCCTGCATCGGCAAAAAAGACCTATCACCCGCAAATGCAGTCCTTTCGGCCCAATAAATACAAAAAGACGAGAGGTTCCCCCTTCTTTGCAGGAAGGGGAAGGGGAAAGAAGCCCACAGCGGCTCCAGGTTCCCAAGAGCAGAAGTCTACCCCTACTTCTGCCAAATCCCCAGCATGACGCTGGAGCTCCCTTGCGGCAGGCCGCTCGGATGGGGGCACGTCTCAGACTCTTCAGCCAGGATTGGATTCTGTCTGGCCTGGATCCCTGGGTGTTGCAAACAGTATCCCAGGGGTACAAGCTGGAGTTTCAAGACGTTCCCCCATACCAATTTTTCAAATCGACTTTGCCAGTTTCTCCGTCAGAAAGAGAAGCAGTAACAGTGGCAATCCAAAAATTATGTCAAGACCAGGTCATAGTCCTGGTACCGTTGTCACAACAAGGGAGGGGTTTTTATTCAAGCCTCTTTGTGGTTCCGAAGCCGGACGGCTCGGTCAGACTGATCCTAAATCTAAAGGATCTGAATTGTTACCTAAAAAGGTTCAAGTTCAAGATGTAATCACTTCGGGCAGTGATTGCCAGTCTGGAGGAGGGGAACTACTTGGTGTCGGTGGACATAAAGGATGCTTACCTGCATGTTCCCATTTATCCTCCTTACCAGGCTTATCTGAGATTCGCGGTTCAGGATTGCCATTACCAATTCCAGACGTTACCGTTCGGTCTCTCCACGGCGCCGAGGGAATTCACCAAGGTGATGGCGGAGATGATGGTTCTCCTTCGTCAGAAAGGAGTCAATATAATTCCTTATCTGGACGCCCTCCTGATAAAGGTGAGATCCAGGGAGCAGTTGTTACAAAACATATCCCTCTCTCTGTCAATACTCCAACAACACGGGTGGATCATAAATTACCCAAAGTCACAGTTGGAACTGACGACAAGGTTGTCTTTCCTCGGGATGATTCTGGACACAGAAGTTCAGAGAGTATTTCTTCCACTGGAAAAGGCTCTGGAAATCCAGAAAATGGTAAAACATATATTGAAACCATCAAGTGTGTCGATCCATCAGTGCATTCGGTTGTTGGGGAAGATGGTGGCGGCCTACAAGGCCATACAGTTTGGCAGGTTCCATGCCAGAGTATTCCAGTGGGACCTGTTGGACAAGTGGTCGGGGTCACACCTACACATGCACAGAAAGATAATCCTGTCGTCAAAAACCAGGATTTCGCTCCTGTGGTGGTTGCACAGCTCTCACCTGCTAGAGGGATGCAGGTTCGGGATTCAGGACTGGGTCCTAGTAACCACGGATGCAAGTCTCCGAGGCTGGGGAGCAGTCTCTCAGGGAGAAAACTTCCAGGGACGTTGATCACAACAGGAAGCCTGCCTTCACATAAACGTTCTGGAGCTAAGAGCCATTTACAACGGCCTTCAACAAGCGGTACATCTTCAAGACTGTCCCGTGCAGATCCAGGCGGACAATGTAACAGCAGTCGCATACATAAACAGGCAGGGCGGAACAAAAAGCAGAGCGGCAATGGCAGAGGCGACAAAAATCCTCCGCTGGGCAGAAAAACATCTACAAGCTCTGTCAGCAATATTCTTTCCAGGAGTAGACAGCTGGGAAGCAGACTTCCTCAGCAGACACGATCTCCATCCAGGAGAGTGGGGCCTCCACCAAGAAGTCTTTGCAGAGGTGACAAGTCTTTGGGGAGTTCCTCAAATAGACATGATGGCGTCTCGTCTCAACAAGAAGCTTCAGAGATACTGTTCCAGGTCGAGAGACCCTCAAGCAGTAGCAGTGGATGCACTGGTGACCCAGTGGGTGTTTCCGTCAGTGTATGTCTTCCCTCCACTTCCGCTGATCCCAAAAGTACTCAGGATCATAAGAAAAACAAGGGTTTGAGCAATCTTCATTGCTCCAGACTGACCAAGGAGGGCTTGGTACCCAGATCTTCAGCAGTTGCTCGTAGAAGATCCTCTGCCACTTCCTCCTCGAGAGGACCTGCTGCAGCAGGGGCCGTGCGTGTACCAAGACTTACCGCGGCTACGTTTGACGGCATGGCTGTTGGGCGCCGTATCCTAGCCAGGAAGGGTATTCCCGAGGAGGTCATCCCCACCCTTATTCAGGCCAGAAAGGCAGTAACATCAAAACATTACCACCATATTTGGAGAAAATATGTGTCTTGGTGTGAATCCAAGAAGGCTCCTACGGAAGAGTTTGAGTTGGGACGTTTTCTCCATTTTTTGCAGGATGGTGTGGAGGCGGGCCTCCGATTGGGATCAATCAAGGTCCAGATTTCGGCCTTGTCAGTGTTCTTCCAGAAACAATTGGCCTCTCTTCCAGAGGTTCAGACCTTTGTGAAAGGGGTTCTGCACATCCAGCCTCCATTCGTGCCTCCAGTGGCACCATGGGACCTTAATGTGGTATTGCAGTTCCTTCAATCGGATTGGTTTGAGCCTCTACAAAAGATAGAGTTGAAGTTTCTCACTTGGAAAGTGGTGATGCTTTTGGCTTTGGCATCCGCAAGGTGGGTGTCTGAATTGGGGGCCTTGTCTCACAAGAGCCCTTACCTGATCTTCCATGAAGATAGGGCAGAGTTGAGGACTCGTGAATATTTTCTTCCGAAGGTGGTTTCATCTTTCCACATAAACCAACCTATTGTAGTGCCAGTAGTTACTGACACATTCACTGATGCAAAATCTCTAGATGTGGTTAGAGCTTTGAAAATCTATGTCGCTAGAATGGCTCGTATACGGAAAACAGAGGCTCTGTTTGTCCTGTATGCTCACAACAAGATTGGCTGTCATGCTTCCAAGCAAGCTATCGCACGTTGGATTAGAAATACGATTCAACAAGCTCATACTACGGCTGGTTTGCCGTTACCGACGTCGGTAAAGGCCCACTCCACTAGGAAGGTGGGCTCATCCTGGGCAGCTGCCCGGGGGGTCTCGGCATTACAACTTTGCCGAGCAGCTACTTGGTCAGGGTCAAACACATCTGCTAAGTTCTACAAGTTTGACACCTTGGCCGATGAGGACCTCAAGTTTGGTCAATCGGTGCTGCAGGGTCATCCGCACTCTCCCACCCGTACTGGAGCTTTGGTCTTGATGTCGTCCCCAGCATCCACTAGGACGTATGAGAAAATAGGATTTTGATAACCTACCAGTAAATCCTTTTCTCTTAGTCCGTAGAGGATGCTGGGCGCCCGTCCTAGTGCGTACTTTACCTGCAGTTTAGTTATTAGAGTTAAACAAGTTGTGTTTTCTTGGTATCAGCATGTTGTTGCAATTGGTTCATGCCTGTTGGCGTGTGTTCTGTTGAATGCCATGTGTGCGGCATGGTTGAGGGTGTGAGTTGGTAGATATCTCACCACTAGTTAAGTAATTCCTTTCCTCGAAATGTCAGTCTCCCTGGGCACAGTTCCTACAACTGAGGTCTGGAGGAGGGGCATAGAGGGAGGAGCCAGTTCATACCCAATGAAAAGTCTTTAGAGTGCCCATGTCTCCTGCGGATCCCGTCTATACCCCCATGGTCTTGATGTCGTCCCCAGCATCCTCTACGGACTAGGAGAAAAGGATTTACCGGTAGGTTATCAAAATCCTATTTTTCTTGCATATTACACCAACCATATCCCAATCACTATCCACTCAATCTTATATGTCAACCAAGCATGCAGATAGAGCATTCACTAGATCATCTGAAATCACAGGATAAGTGGCAAAGTAATTTTCATATATGCAAATTATTTTGCATCTTATTCATTATGTCTATAAAAAGGACCACATGTCCTCAAACAAAACAGGCCCCATGGGTGCGACGGCCCACCCGGAATCTTCCCTGTAAACGCTATGGCCAATCCACCTCTGGGAACCACTAATCCCGACTGGGATCATCAACAATACCAGATTAACAACTAGTGTGCTGTTTTCAAAGTGGCCATTTAGTAAGTAAATTACAGAATCTCAAGTAACACCTTAAACCTAAGGTCAATTACCACGGTCGAGGCATCAAAGGAACACTTGGGAAATACAACAGTGAAGACACATCTATAATACAAAAAGATCAATAAAAACAGTCACTATGGATTATATAAAAGTATTATAGAATTTTTATAAATTTCTGTTTTCTAATTTTTATAATATTAAAAGCCTAAGGAGACCTCACCAAGATGAAGTATACTTATGGAGAATATAATACAACATAATAGGTGTTGTGGAGTACAATCCAAAAAATGACCCAGAAAAAAAGTATATAAATATAGTCACTCATATATTGAATAGCTCTGTATAAACAAACATCTTTCTTTAAGCATCATCATGGCAAAAGGCGCATAATGCATTAGGGGGAATTCAAATGTTTGAAAAGTTCCAGCAGTCCATACACCAACTAAAAACCTCTCTGCAATAAATCCTGACTTTTACAAAAACTCGTCTATGTACAGTATTTTCTTTTATCCAGTGATTACATTTACACTACCGGTCAAATGTTTTAGAGCACCCTCATTTTTCCAGCTTTTATTGAAATTTAAACAATTCAAGTCCTGTTAATAACCTGAAATTGAACAAAGGTAAGCAGTAAACTGCTAAAACGTTTAGGTTAGCAAAACTGAAAATTGTGACAATTTTAGAGCTATAAAAATAGGCCTTTTTCAGGGAACAAGTAATGAGGTAAGAACTTACAGCTGTTCTGCAACAATGAAAAGGAGGCTTGTCTGAGCCATGAAGCACCGCCAGTGGACTACTGAAGACTGGAAGAAGTCCTATTAATCAAAATTTGAAATCTTTTGTTCATCCTTCAGGATTGTTGTATGCCAAATAGCAGAAAGAGGATGGTTCCTCAGTGTGTGGGGTAACTAAGCCACCATTTAATTGGCAAATGTTTTTTCTCTTACGTCCTAGAAGATACTGGCGTCCACATTAGTAACATGGGGTATAGACGGGTCCACTAGGAGCCATGGGCACTTTAAGAAATCAATAGTGTGGGCTGGCTCCTCCCTCTATGCCCCTCCTACTAGACTCAGTTTAGAAAATGTGCCCGGAGGAGCCGGTCATGCTTTGGAGAGCTCCTGAAGAGTTTTCCACCTTTATTTTAAATGTTTTTTTTTTTTTCAGTCTGGTCTGTTTTGGCAGCAGTCTGCTTCGTGGGACTTAGGGGGGAGAACGGCCCAACTTCCTTAGAGTTAATGGTCCCGTTTCTCTGCAGACAGGACACTGAGCTACTGAGGGAGTCATTCGCAAGCCACACCACGGCGCAGCATACCTTTCCACAGCACGCCGCCACCCCCTAACAGAGTCTGAAGACAGAAGAGTGGTGAGTACAGCGCCGGCGTCCCGGTTAGCGGGTCGCCGGCGGGAATGATGGCACAAGGGTGGGAGCACAGCTCTGAGTACCGGCTGTGCTCCAGGGGGCTCGGAAGGCACACACTGCAGTGTGTCCCGCTGTGAGGGGCGCGCTGAGCCACCATTGATACCCACACTGGCCACTATCTAACAGGAGTTTTAACCCTTGGTCGGACATTATATTGCCTCAGGCCAGTATAATAAATGCGGGAAGCCGCACGCCATTACAGGGGGCGGGGCTTCACTCAGAGCGGATCCTACCAGTGGCGCACCCAGGGGGGGTTTCCGAGCACCCAGAAACCCCCCTCCACCTAAAAAAAAAAAAAAAAAAAAATTTTTTTTTTTTTTTTTTTGCTGCATGAGTATTATTAATGGCTGTCTAGCGTCCTCTGCAGCCTGCTGTCTTCCTGGTGGCACTTGTAAGTGCTTCATAAAAGTTTACTTTATTTTAATGATAGTACATATATATCCATGTGCATACATATATACACATGTATATACATACATACATATAAACACACACATATATGATATATATACACGTGCATATATACGTACTGTATATATATATATATATATATATATGCATGTTTGATATGCTATGTATATGTATGTATATAAATATATATATATATATATATAGGTGTATATATGGTATATATATATATATATATATATATATATACATACACACACACAGACATACTAGTTTTACGGACCCAGCATATGCTGGGTCACCTCAGTCCCCAACCCCGTGATTGGCTCCACCCAGTTCTGGAAACCCCCCCATGCAAATCCTGCGTTTGCCACTGCCTACAGCTCTCCGATGCCATTTTCCCTCTGCAGCTCATGCAGGCAGCATTAACAGGGAAGCGCAGCTCCTCCACAAGGACTTCAAGTCTCCTCAGCAGTACCAGGGGATCTTAGTGAAGGGGGGAGCAGTGTTAAGATTATAAGCACTACTGAGGTGTTAGTTCTTGCGACCCAGCTAAGTTTCACTTTTGCTAATGGGGCGCTGTGTGGCTGGCTCTGACTTCTGTGTCTCTCTGAAGAACCTGCCTACATATACTGTGTTTTCACCTGGTGTGTGTGTGGGTGTCCCTTCACAATCATGTCCAGGGACTGTGTTTCTTGTACAGCGGAATGTCTCTCATCCCCTGGGGACTCACTACCTTGTACCCAGGATAGTGCTCACTCCCAGTCCAGTGGGGCTGAACCCCCATGGTTAGCTTCCATAAAAGGGATGATTTCTAATATTTCCACTAAACTGTCTCATAATGAGAAGGAGAAGCAATTCTTATGGCAGTCTATGGATGACCTGATAAATAAAGATTCAGCTCACATGCCTGCATATCAAGCCCTCGCCATTTGCCCACAAAAGCGTACTCTGGACCAAATCATGCAGGATAATAGTGATCCTGATACATCAGATCCAGAGGAGGCTGAAGTGGATGCGAGTGGGTGGGGGATTTTGTCCTGTCACATGGGATTCAGGCCCTCATTGAGGATATCAGAACTGTCCTGCAGATTCCTCACAGGACAGAGGAGGTAGAGGAGGAATCTTATTTTAATACTAAAAAGAAATCCTCAGCTTCAAAGAAATTGAATGCCCTCTGAAGAGGCTTGGGTAAATACTGACAAGAAATTTCAGATCCCTAAAAGGTTGATTTCTTCTTTTCCCTTTCCATTAGATGATAGGAAGAAATGGGAGAACCCGCCGATTGTGGACGCATTGGTGTCCAGGTTGTCTCGTAATATAGACTTACCGGTTCCCGGGGCTGCGTCCTTAAAAGATGCGGCTGACCGCAAGATTGAGACCACTCTCAAATCTTTATACATGGTGGCAGGGGTGGCCCAGAGACCCACTATTCCTTGTGCATGGATCACTAGGGCCATCGCTAAATGGTCAGGTAACCTAATTGATGGTTTAGATTCCTTAACCAGGGACGATATTATTTTACTCCTATAGCATATCCAGGACTCTGCTAACTTTATGGTGGAAGCCATAAAAGAAATTGGTGTGCTCAACGCACACACCACTGCCATGGCAGTGTCAGCATGCAGGGGATTGTGGCTACACCAGTGGACTGCGGACTCCAGAAAAGGAGTGGAAAATCTGCCTTTCACTGGAGAGGTCCTGTTTGGGGATGAACTGGATAAGCTAATATCCAAGGCTACGGCGGGTAGGTCTACATACCTTCCTTCCACATCTACCCCGGCTAGGAAAGCATACTGTGCTCCAACTCTGCAGTCCTTTCGGACGGCTAAATTCAAGGGCAAATCCAAGGGTTCTTCTACAGCCTTGAAAGAGAATAGAAGTAAGCCCATAAAACTCACAGCTGCAGGTTCTCAGGAACAGGCCTCAGGGTTTGCTTCCTCAAAGCCTTCAGCATGACGGTGGAACACACTGCCTGGAAGACAGGCAGATGAGAGCCCAGTTACGTTGTTTCCATCACATTTGGGCAACGTCATGCCAGGATCCCTGGGTCAAAGATCTTATAACACAGTGATACAGACTGTGATACAGTTCAACCTTACAAGCAGCAATTCAAAAACTGGTACTGACTCAGGTCATTGTTCCAGTTCCTCTTCACCTGCAAAACAAAGGTTTTTATTTCAAACTGTTTCTGGTACCGAAACCGGACAGTTCGGTAAGGCCCATTTTAAACCTCAAGTCACTGAACCCGTACTTACGGGTGTTCAAGTTCAAGATGTAGTCTCTGAGAGCGGTGAGCTCAGGTCTGGAGGAGGGGGAATTCCTGGTGTCTCACAACATCAAGGATGCGTACCTTCATATTCCAATTTGGTCGCCTCATCAGGCTTATCTAATGTCTGCACTGCAGGACTGTCACTTCCAGTTTCAGGCCCTGCCATTTGGCCTCTCCACGGCACCGAGAATTTTCACCACGATGATGGCAGAGATGATGTTTCTCCTCCGCAAACAGGGAGTGAACATCATACCATACCTGGACGACCTGCTGATAAAAGCGCCTTCCAGGGAGAGGTTGTTGGACAGCATTGCCCTTTCAACCAGACTTCTCCAGGATCACGGGTGGATTCTGAACCTGCCAAAATCCCACCTGGAACCTACACGGAGGCTTCCATTCCTAGGAATGATCCTGGATACAGAGGAACGAAAGGTGTTCCTTCCATTGGAAAAGGCATTGGTAATACAGTCAATGGTGCGGGATGTCCTAAAACTAACTCGGATATTGGTGCATCTGTGCATTCGCCTTCTGGGGAAAGTGGTAGCCTCTTACGAGGCTCTACAGTACGGAAGGTTTCATGTCAGGCCATTCCAGCTGGATCTGTTGGACAAATGGTCCGGATCACATCTTCACATCACCAGAGGATACGTCTGTCACCAAAAGCCAGGATTTCTCCTCTATGGTGGCTCCAGACTTCTCACCTGACCGAGGGTCGACAGTTCGGGATTCAAAATTGGATTCTGCTAACCACGGACGCAAGCCTCAGAGGTTGGGGAGCAGTCACTCAGGGGAAACAGTTCCAAGGAAAATGGTCAAGTCAGGAAACCATTCTCCCGATCAACATTCTGGAAATAAGGGCCATATTCAATGCCCTTCTACAGGCTTCGCATCTTCTTCAAGGTTAAGCCATTTAGGTTCAGTCGGACAATGTGACGGCCGTAACGTACATAAACCAACAGGGCGGAACGAAGAGCAGAGCTGCAAAGTCAAAGGTAACAAAAATTCTCCTCTGGGCAGAAACGCAGTGGCGCTGTCGGCAATCTTCATTCATGGAGTAGACAACTGGGAAGCGGACTTCCTCAGCAGACATGACCTCCATCCAGGAGAGTGGGGCCTTCACCCGCACATGTTCGAGTCCTTAGCAAGCCGGTGGAAAATTCCACAGATAGACATGATGGCCTCTCGTCTCAACAAGAAGCTAAAGCGCTATTGTTCCAGGTTGAGGGACCCACAAGCAGTGGCGGGGGATGCTCTGGTGACTTCATGGGTTTACAAAGAGGAAAAGTAGCAGGTGCACAATCTCACACTAGCTCAACCTGTAGTAACCAGAGGCATTTAGCATATTCCTGGCCAGGGCTATGAGCTTACCCACCGCATCAAGGTAGCCTCTCATTGGGTAAGTCCCTAACACTAACTATAGGGGTTCAGGTCCGGGGGGCAGGACACCCCAGAGCCACCCAGCCAGACAACCCCAGGGCATCGCAGGAGTGATAAAATTATAGGGTTAAAGTGGTAGGAGCAGCTGTTGCTGCATGTGTGAATAATGTGAGCAGTAAAAGAAAATTATGTGAAGGTGTTACATATATATAAAACAAACTAAGTGCCATGGAGTGATGAAATAATGTTAAATTGCGATGCCCAAGGGACACCCAGCCACGGTAGGCACAGGGAGCCCCGCACCCCAGAGAATTCTCCCCATTATGGACTGCCATATTAAACAAAATGTAAGAGTCTTACCACAGTGTGCTCTTTCCAAATGTAAAGGCTGGAGTGTTGGACTATTTAAAATCAGAGGGGTGGGTGGGGCAGGGTGCTAAATTAGGATGAAGGCGTCTCCTACCTTCAAAAATGTATGAATACATCGGTTACAGAGGGAAAAGGGCCCTAATTTGCACACCTTAATTAGGTAGTGAGGTGCTACTCTGCTTGAGACTTAGTAAAGTGTACAAAGAGGAAAAGTAGCAGGTGCACCAATGAGAGGCTACCTTGATGCGGTGGGTAAGCTCATAGCCCTGGCCAGGAATATGCTAAATGCCTCTGGTTACTACAGGTTGAGCTAGTGTGAGATTGTGCACCTGCTACTTTTCCTCTTTGTACACTTTACTAAGTCTCAAGCAGAGTAGCACCTCACTACCTAATTAAGGTGTGCAAATTAGGGCCCTTTTCCGACTTCATGGGTTTACCAGATGGTTTACGTGTTCCCACCACTTCCACTAATCCCAAGAATTCTCAAGAGAATAAAAAGGGACAAGGTTCAAGCACTTCTCATTGCTCCAGATTAGCCGAGAAGGGCTTGGTACGTGGATCTACTGGAGTTGGTCCTGGAGGACCCGTGGCCTCTACCTCTGTGAGAGGATCTTCTGCAACAGGGGCCGTTCGTCTATCAAGACTTACTGCGGCTACGTTTGACGGCATGGAAGTTGAACATCAGATTTTAGCCCAGAAAGGCATTCTGAACAAGGTTATTCCAACCCTGATCCAAGCTAGGAAAGGGGTAACGTCTAAACATTACCACCGTTTTTGGAAAAAATCTGTCTTGTGGTGTGAAAACAGGAAATTTCCTGCAGTGGATTTTCAACTGGGACGTTTTCTCCTTTTTCTACAGTCAGGTGTGGATGTGGGCCTACGTTTGGGCTCCTTAAAAGTCCAAATTTCGACCTTGTCCATTTTCTTCCAGAAACAATTGGCTTCCCTCCCTGAGATTCAGATATTCTTGAAGGGTGTTCTGCACATCCAACCGCCCTTCGTGTCTCCTACGGCACCTTGGGATCTTAACGTGGTGTTACAGTTTCTGCAATCAGACTGGTTTGAACCTTTACAGTAGGTTGACGTTAAGTTTCTTACGTGGAAGACTGTTGGCCTTGGCTTTTGCAAGGAGTGTGTCCGAACTGGGGGCGTTGTCTCACAAAAGCCATGCGTCATAAATGGCATATTGGCAAGTTTATGTTTCTCCTCAGACCATTTAAATTTCTTTTTTTGGGTCTTTTTACTGAACTTTGGCTTTTTGGATTCTACATGGCTTCTACTATCACATTGGGTATCGGCCTTGGCAGACGACGTTGATGGTATTTCATTGTCTATGTCATGACAAGTGGCAGCAGCTTCAGCACTAGGAAGAAGTGGTTCTTGATATTTCCCTATTTTATCCTCCAAATTGTTGTTCTCCATTATTTTTCTACAGATATATAACAATATGTGGTACAGGAGAGCGTACCTCTACACCACACAGGGCAAACCCTGTGAAAATTATTTGGATTAAATATTAATAACCCCTTTATTTGGAGTAAATAATATACAGCACAGGACTGCACCACTTTATATGGAGTTATATGGCAGGATCACTGGAAATATACGTCAAGATCACTGGACTTATACGGCATGATCACTGGATTTATAAGGCAGTACTGCTGGACATATACAGCAATATCAATAGACATATACGGCAGGATCACTGGACTTATACAGCAGGATCACTGGATTTATATGGCAGTACTGCTGGACATATATGACAGTATCAATGGACATATACGGCAGGATCACTGGACTTATAGGGCAGGATCACTGGACTTATACGCCAGTACCACTGGAATTACACAGCAGGATCACTGGAACTATATGGCAGGATCACTGGAATTATACGCCAGTACCACTAGATTTCCAGTACCGCTGGACGGGTGTAGTATGTTATGCCGGCGATCAGGCTCCCGGCAACCAGCATACTGGCGCTGGAATCCCGACCGCCGGCATACCGACACTGGGCGAGTGCAAATGAGCTGCAGGCACGGTGGCGTGCTACGTGTCCCGCACTATCTATTCTCCCTCTACAGGTGCAGCAAAACACCACTCAATCTGCACCAGAGACACGGAGCTGCAAGTTTAACCGCAAAGGTATTAGTATTAAACATATACAAAATCACAGATGAAGCACAACGTAACTTGGCATAAAAAAGCCGCGGCCACTGCATCATAGCATTTCCTATACAGATTCAGACTCATTCACACACAGATATAATAAGTGTCACATATCAAATTAACTAGTGCAGACTCATTGAGCAGTTTTTTTGCACTGCATTGCAACTAAGACTAAAATTCAAGTACTAAAGATGCAAAAAAAGTTGATCAGAGGAAGTCGAGTGGCATTGGAGCTGGCACACCGAAAAAGGCTGTTTGGCACGGCTGCGGAAATAGTGTATGAGGACATATCTGTATACAGAATCAACAATTATATTGTCTCTGATTTGCACCAATTTGCATTGGATCCATATAGGCCAGTGAGTGCACAATATGAATTGAAATAAATATTGGTGAGGAAATTAATAAAAATACACATTGAGAGGGATATCACTGATGTGGTGAAGAATTTAGGGTGGAGAAAAAAAAGGATGAAGACATTACAGGAACCATTTAACTTCAAAGTCCTGGTTTAACCCATTGGGTGTGAGTGTCTTTAAATTGAAGATAGTTTTCATTTCCATTTTGGCAAGAAGTTTTTCTACATTTCTATTCTTCCAGGAGGCTTTGGCGTTTATAAGTCCCACAAATAGTTTTATCGCACTGGTGGAGCATTGATGTTCCTGTCGAAAATGTTCAGACAGGTGATGTGTTGAAAGGCCTTTCTTGATATTTCAGAGATGCTCCCCTATACGTGTTTTTAAAGATCGTGAGGTACGGCCGATGTATGACTTGTTGCAAATGCAGGTGATCAAATGAACAACATTGGTGGTATGACAAGTGATGAAGTCATGGATCTTCAAAGTGATTCCATTAACCATTATCTCTGTGTATTTGGATTTGTTCGATTGTATCTGTCTACAGCCTAGACATATTCCACAGCGATGAAAGCCTTTAGTTCTAATTGGATTCACACTCTTAATGGGTAAGGCGCTACGGACAAGACGATTCTTTATATAGGGTGCTTTGCGGTAAATGAATTGTGATTGATCTGGGATGATGTTCTTCAGGACCGGATCCCCTTGCAAAATGTACCAGTGTTTACATATTATTTTCTCAAAGAGTTTATGTTTGGAGTCATAGGAGGAGAAGAAAGCCCAATTTGTGTCCTTTTTGGTGGTATTTAGGGTATTATGCTGGTTGTTGATAAGAAGATCTCTATTTATTGAAGAAATTTCTGATAGGGCTGTATTAATAGTATCTGATTTGTATCCCTTTTTTAAAAATAATTTTTTCAAGTTTTGAATTTGGTTGTCACATACTGTGGTTTCACTGCAATTTCTCTTGATACACATAAATTTACTTTTGGGGACCCCTCGTAACCAGTTTTGATGGTGTTCGCTGTCGATGGATATATAATTTTGAGTGTCCATTGGTTTATGGTAAATTTTGGTTTCAAATCTTTCGTTTTTGATGTAAATGGTTAGATCGAGGAAATTCACTTCTATTTTACTGATAGTGAATGTCAATTGTATATTTACGCTGTTGTTGTTAAGCTTGGAACAGAAAACATCTAATTCTTCTCTTTCTCCTTGCCATATAAAGAGAATATCATCTATATAGCGACCCCAATTTTTCAGTTGTGTACCCCAAGTTACGCCAGCATAGATGATACTTTGCTCCCAGAACGCCATGAACAGGTTGGCGTAACTTGGGGCAAAACGGGTACCCATTGCGGTCCCTCTACGTTGTAAATAATAGTCTCCATTAAAAAAGAAAAAGTCGTTGGTAAGTATAAATTGGATTGATTCCATAACAAAATTCTTCTTTTCTTCGCTCATCTCTGTTTGCTCTAAAACCATTTGGTAGCCTCCAAGCCGTCAGTGTGGTCGATTATAGTATACAGCGAAGATACATCAGCTGTAAACAGATGGATATCAGGGTCCCATTGGAATCCTTGTATTTTCTTAATGACATCTCTAGTGTCTTTTAAAAAGGAAGGTGTCTTAGAGACTAAAGGTTGAAGTAGATGGTCTATAAGTTCTGATAGATTTGAGGTGAGACTGCCTGTTCCAGTTATGATGGGTCGGCTGGGAGGGTTGGTGAGGCTTTTGTGAACCTTTGGTAGAACATAGATGGTGGGTGTGGCTGGATCTTCAATATTTAAATAACCGTATTCATCTTCTGTAATTCCACCGCTGGTAAGATGTTTATGGAGATGTTTGGAGAGAGTTTTTAATACGTATTGTAGGATCTCCTTTAAGTTTCTGGTAAGTTTCTGTATCAGATAGTTGTCTGGATATTTCAGCGATGTAATCTTCAGTGTTGAGAATTGCTATTCCTCCCCCCTTGTCACACGGTTTGATGATGATTGATTCGTCTTTGCTGAGATCAGTCAGTGCTTTACGTTGATTTTTTGTGAGATTTGACTTAAATTCATGTTTTTTCTTTTCCACTTTACTGAATTCCTCTGTGGTGAGTTTTTGAAAAGTATCGATAAAGCTTCCTTTTATATGTGCAGGATAAAACTGAGATTTCTTCCTGAACTTGGTCACTTCTGCATTGGAGCATGATTCGCTTGGACATGATGGATTAGTTACTGTGGTGGAGCTGGTAGATAAGTTCTTAATCTCAAAATTTTTTCTCAAAGTTAGCTGCCGGGTTCATTTTTGGAGATCCACAAATTTGTTGAAGGATTCTGAGGTGGTGGTGGGGGCATATTTCAGACCTTTTTTGAGTACGGTCCCTTCATTCTTCGATAAAGGTCTTCTACTCAGGTTGAAGATGATTTGCTTTTCATTATTCTCTAAATCTTCCCCTTCTTCCTCTTCTCTTCCATTAGGGTTGGGGGTGAGATTTTTCTTCTTATTTTGATGTTTACTTAGATTCTTTCCTGCCCTTTTTCCCCTTTTCCGATGATTCTTGGATTTGGAGGACAGTCAATGTCGTTTGGGGCCCTTCCTTTCAGTCTGGAGGCGGGGTTCTTTATTTTGTCCACTTGTTGATGGTTCCGTGTCTTCAAAGTGATTGACTCTATCGGCTTCTCTCCTGACGTTGAATTTATTGTGTGGCACTGAGGGCTAGCGATCAATGGTCCATTCCTTATTGTGGGATGGTGCTCTCCTTCTTCCCGAGATACTTCTCTGATGTCGGTACCGAGATAGATTTCAATTGAATGATCTTCTTCTCTCTCTATTTCCGTCTTGGAGTACAATCAGAGATGTATAGATGATCTCTATTGTGGAAGTCTCTTGAGGGGGATCTTCTCCTGTAGGTATCTCTGTAATTAATTTCATCTCTTCTGTAAGGTCTCCTAGTATAGTTCTCATTAAACTTGATTCTAGGGTTTCTAGGGTTGCGGTCGTTCGCATCTGAATCTGTTGAATGTCTGATCGTCTTTCCTTATGTTCCTTTCCGATGTATAATTTCCTGTATTTCTTCCCTGATTCCTTTCACCATCTTCCCTCTCATTGATTGTTGTTTGATCTCTGGATGGTGCGTCAGTCTGTAAAGGACGGCTTTTCTTTGGTTTGATTATTCCAAATCTGTAAAAAAATCACAATCCCTTTGAAGTTTTTTTCTGTTTTTTCTTAATGAGTTCTCTAGTGTTTTGTTCCATTTTGAGAGTGAGTTCTTTCTCTAACTCCTGAAATTTTGGAAGTTTAGTGAAGGGTTCTATTATAGATTGAAAAGATTCAATCCTTTCTTTAGTTTCCTTTAATTTTGCAGTTCTTTCTTTAATTATGAGGTCAATAAGTGAAAATGAACATGTTTCAAGAATGTTTACCCATTCTTTGGTGAACATGTCCGATGCATCGGTGAATGAAGGATGTTTTTCTATTCTTAGACCTTTGGGAATAAGTTGTTCAGTTCTGTATTTTTCTAGGGTGGCTATTTCCCACCATAGTCTATTTTCCTTCAATAGCCAATCATTTATCCTGTGCATTACAGTCTCTAGGTTTTCATTATTTGTAACAAATTCATCTTTACTGAAATTTATGTCAAAGGCTTCTTTTAGATTTTCTTCTCTTCTGGTGATGTGATGTAGCATACTGCAGCCCCACTACTCTCCACCCGGTATTGACGTCAGATACCCGCCCAGCAAACGCCCGGCCATGCCTGTATTTTTACGAACCCTCCCAAAAACCGGTCAGTTGCCACCCAGAAACTCCCACTTCCTGTCAATCTCCTTGCATCCGCCAGTGCGAATGGAAGCGTCACTAGAACCTGTGCAAAACCACAAACCTCTTTGTACTTGTATGACGTGCCTGCGCATTGCGGTGCATACGCATGTGCAGATTTGCCCTGTTCTGCCATAATCGCTGCGCAGTGAAAATCCGTAGCGAGCGATCAACTCGGAATGACCCCCTATGTGCACTGCAGAGGGGACAGATAAAACATGTGCAGAGAGAGTTAGATTTGGGTGGGTTATATTGTTTCTGTGCAGGGTAAGTACTGGCTGCTTTATTTTTACACTGCAATTTAGATTTCAGTTTGAACACACCCCACCCATATCTAACTCTCTCTGCACATGTTATATCTGCCTCCGCTGCAGTGCACATGGTTTTGCCCATTTGAGAAAAATTCTGCTGCTGTGATCAAGTCTGAATTAGGCCAAAAGTCGCTACACCTGTGAGGCTTACTCACACCAGGTGCCTCAAACCCGATTGGCGCAATGAGGCTAGGTGTATAAAGACACATCTGTACATCTTACGGCTCTAGTTAATGCTCATAACATTATCGGAATGTATTAGCATGCATTGCTTGTTTGATAATTCATAGACCTAACAGGCAATGGGAAGCTTGAGAAGTTAGATCTGGAAATTGATCACCACTTATTTATACATTCTAAATATTTACACCTTGCATGCAAACATATTGTATCTGTTCAAGTGTTAAGGCCCGTACACACTGGTCGATGTATCGGCTGTTCTCTTGAACGGCCGATACATCGCGGGACCGTCGGCCAGTGTGTACGGGCGATACGTCTGTGAACTCCGTCGTTCACAGACGTATCGCGTCGGCCGCGCAGCACAGCCGACAGCCAATATATCTAACTATATATTGGCCCGTCGCTGTGTGTACGGGGCGGTTGTCCGACCGCCCGTACACATGCTGCGGCGGCCGTCGGTGATTGACAGGTGAACTGGGCGGGCGCGAGCGCCCGCCCGCCCAGTTCATGACGTCAGTCCCCCGACGGATCGGGCTGTGTGTATGCACAGCACACTGCCCGAACCGTACATAGATATATCTGCAGATCAATTGATCTGCAGATATATCTAATAGTGTGTACCCACCTTTACAGTTAGTACATTTTGTAATGTGACATTTGTGTGAAATAGAATCAGCTTGTCTGTGCTGAATTCTTAAAAAAAATTATTGTTACTCATCTGTATGTTTGCAGGAAAATGCTCGCATCTCCATCTTAGATTCTGGCAGCCTGAGAATTCAGAAAGTACAAAGAGAAGACCTAGGCCAGTACCGCTGTGTGGCCAGGAACAGCCTCGGCACTGCAATTTCCAAACCTGCAATGCTGGAAGTGGAAGGTAAGTCATGGATTATCATTAATGCCATTTAGCTATGAGGCATGTATTTTCCTGTAAGAGAGGAAAGAGGTACAGATAGTGCTATGAAGAAAAGGAATTGACTCTTGGGAACAGGTTGGCTTAGATGAATCTATATTCAATTTCAATGTTCCTGATAACTGTCTCACTATGTTTGGTCCAATAGTCCAGTAGTGGTAATATAGAGAGTGTATAGAATGTCTAACAAAGATATATATCGTCCAAAAATATTTAATTATTTATTTATTGCAAAATGGAGATATTATGAGCAGGTAACATATCGTAGAGTAGGCTTATGTTAATTTCAGTTTACAATGCGTTTCACGGTTAGCTGAGTGCTCATCAGGTTGGAATTGCGCTGATGATAAAAGTGAAAAGCTTGTTGTGTGACAGAATTACAGCTTTTTTCTATTGTTGTAGTGAAGCAGCATGTGCCCTCTCTGACCTCAGTCCCACGTGGCTATTACACCCACACGGCTGCATTGGAGTATGACCACTGCAGACTGGTGGAGAGGTTGTAGATTTAACGTTAAAAAATATTTATCCAAATGAAATTATTTAGTAGATAGTACTGTTTGGTCTGGGCTTAAACTATGATTTTTGTCACCTGGGGCAAGGAGGTAATTTGGCACCCACCCCACCCCGCTCCCTCCAGTGTCTCTACAGCAGTCTGTGTCCCTCCTTTTCCCGTATCACTGCAGCAGCCTGTATCTTCACCCCCTGGGTGGGATGTATTAAAATACATTGCCGCACCTCGCTGCCCACCGCACCAATGCTAATCGCATATGTACTATCATATGCGATTAACATTGGCCCCCCCGCGATGTTGGTGGTGTGGTCTGAAGGGGGCTCCGGTGGTCTCCGTCACCTCCCAGACCTGGGAGGTGACGTGTGCAGGGAGTCACTAGGCTCCTCCTCTTCCCCCATGCAGCCGGAAGGACAAATGGCTGTGCTGTGGGGGAGGAGGAGCTGGGGGGCCACACCAGGAAGCTTGTTTGAAGGGGGTGAGCAAAGTCATCGTGAGCGGCGTGCGGTGGCAGAGGCAGCAGGATGCGGTAAGAAGCCCATAGGCTTCTATAGAGTATCACCACAAAAAGACGGCGATACCATCCATATTGAAAAGCTTGCGGACGGGGGTTAGTACATTTTGAAAATGTGGTAAAACCCCCGAAAATGCGGGTCTTACTGCATTTTTCCTTTAGTACATCCCGCCTCCTATATCTCTGCAGCAGCAGCTTGTGTTTGTGTTACCCCTCTCCCAAGCACCACTTACCTGGATCTTTTCCTTGCTCCTCTTTATAGCAGCAGTGGCGATAGGCTCCTCACACACTGTTCTTCAGTGCGCAGGACAGATAGGGGAAAAAAACTTTATTGTACTGGGTGATCCCAGTCCCTGTACGCTTGCGCCCTTCTGATTAGTCCAGCATGGAGCCCAGTCACAATCCCAGGACCGGACATCAGCTAAATAAAGGTTGAGGGCGCTTCGGCTGGGGAGCCCCTGAGAGAGCTGTGCCTCGGGGTACTCGTCCCCTTTGCCCCCCCTTAATCCAACCCTGGACTACCCTCTGAAGCATATCCCCACCATGGCATGCTTGCGACTCCCTCCTCAAATCCAGCACACAGAATATGCGCCCCTCCCCCCAGTTCCTCCTAATTGCGGCTCTTGTTTAGTAAACACGAAAAGCCAAGTAGTGCCTAAGAAACCGATAACTCCACCTTATCCATGAGAAGCTACCACTATTGCTGGGCTGCCAATACTTGCAAATATTAAGTATCCCTCGTATGTATCTATAGAGCAGCACAGCAGAAATCGGAGATTTCTGCTGCGGTCCCCTGTATTCAGCAGAAAAGATACAATGATCTATAAATAAATGCAAACACCTGTGATGACTTGGTGCGGCTGGACCCCGGATAAGCTACTGCGGTATACAGCACTTTCTGCTGCTGGAGGGGGGATCGTCTCCCAGTGGAGTCTGCAGTCACTGGTGATGATCAATGCATAGTAAGCCAACCAAGATTCCAGTGTCCACGATTTACCAGTGTTGACAGGGTATTTATCAAGATATGAGTGCTTGCTAACTGCTAATTACTAACAAATTTAAATGCACTAATATGGATCCATACTAACTGTGACTTTACACTCTACCACGGATGTTCTTCTACTCAATTATTAATTCATTGCAATTTTTGCTTTGGGCTTTACTAAAAAGGCTAATATACATCGATGCATGCAGTATTTAATTAAACAGCTGTGGACAAAGTTTAATATCCATTTACATTGACTGTTTGCACGTTGTTTGATCTGGACTGTGGTTTCAATTAACGGATGACCAGTAAGATACATCTGAGAATCACTAAAGAGCTGTGATTAATTAATTGCTAATGTGCATTGACCAATTAACTAATGAGGTCTAAATATTCTGGTGCCTTATAATAATAGAGAGGATTATTTGATTATTTCCAATGGTTAGGCTGTCTAGTAATAACTATTCTCTGAAGCAATTGTCATTTTAAGTATTTTTATACACTGGCCGTGTGTTTAGTGTTGTTTGTTTATGTGTTGTTTAATTGTGATATTAAATTTATAAAATATATTCTGGTTGTACAGCGCTTCAATCATTTTTGTTTGGTGGTACCTGTGATGGCAGCCCGTGGATACAAAGGAGCCTCCATCGTTCTCTCAAAAAAGTGCACAATAATTGTGCAAAATAGTGTGTGGCTCTATTTTGTTTTACTAGATTTGGATTTCTATATACAATATCTCTAGGAGCACCACAATGACACAATTATTTTACGCTATAGTCCCCTGTATTCAAGCCCAAAAGCAGTCCCCATAGAAACCTATGGGGGCTGATTTCTTGCTGAATTTAACAAGCTGCAGAATGCAGAGCATTCCTGAGCTTGGCCAAGGTAGCCACATGCCATCTAAGGATCATGTTAGCCATTGTAACCTACAGGCTACACTCCACGGAAAGTCCCAGGAGAGGGATCCGCTGGCACTCACAACTCGTGCATGCATGGTCAGTAGACTGCACATGGGCAGTAGGGCAGTGGATCCCAGTAAACTGATAAAGTGACCACTAATGCGATCACTTGACTTTTGCCTATTGCATAGATGGGCTCCTGGATATGGACAATGTTACATGCTGGCTGTAATTACTTTGTTATTGTCACAAATAGTAATAATACATGGGCCCCCAAATAATGAAAATACTTACTAAATAGTGTCTGAAAATATATATCCTCTCATTGAACATGTAAATTATGCTAGATAGTTAATGAGAAATGTGCCAGAAGACAGTTTAAATCCCGTAGCACAGTGGTAATATTACAAATAGAACGTCTTCTATGATCACCCCCATGGGATTACACACAGTAGGCATTTTTGTTCTAAGTGCATGGTAACCATGTAAGGAAACAGGAGAGGTCTGCATGGCTGAGAGCTGTTTATGCAGGACTAAGGTTGCCAAGGCTAATAAAACTGCCTTGCAATAGGATTGAATGAACCACATTTTTGGCTTCTTTTGTGTGTCTTGTCCAGTCTCTCATGGTTTCCTAAGGCTGGCTGCCATTTTTTACTGTTACCCTGCTTGTTCTAGGTAACAGATTTACTCAGATTCCTCAGTGTATTTTTGTTTGCACAAATATATGCTGTGGATTATAAATCTGATTCTTTCTTACTATAAGAAATAGGATGTTACTGATAGGAAATGTACTTGAAGAGAGGGCAGGGTTTCCGTATTTCATTAAATTTCAGAAATAAGTGAGAGTACTCATTCTTAATGACCTGTCAATTTTTCATGTGCTGAAACTATTAGTGGTTATTAGAGATGTGCGCAGACCCCTTGTTTTGGTTTTGGATCTACATCATTGTTGAGTTTTAGATTTGCAAAACCACCCTCAAGTGTTCTGGGTTTGGTTTTTTAATCTGGATTTTTTTTAAATCATATACTGTAACTTGGACCTGTTTTTTTTCTTATAATATTAGTAACATCAATAACTTTAATGTCCAGACATTTCCAGTCAATTTTGCCTATCTCACCATGTACTCTCGTGAGTACAATGACACCTGAAAAAAAGCCCCAGATTTGTTCTTTAAACCCGAATTCCGAACTCATGGGAAGACTAGGCTCGGGACTTGGTCCACTCAGATCCCAAAAGTGATCCGAGCCGGGACTCTGTTCTTCTTGGATCCACAAAGTTCGGGTGTGTTTGGTTTTTAACAAAAAATAAACCGCTTATCTCTAGTTGTCGTTATGTGCTATTAATGTCCACTTAATCATGTCTGGCCTGTACTTGTCTGTGCCATTGATTACCAACTATGTTATAGGGACACATCTATAATGACAGTTGTTTAGGAATCTGCTACAGTATACCTTTCCGACATTATAATATACACTAATATATGACATGATTACTGTTTTCAGTTACTGTTGAAATGCTTTATGGTACTTTGTAGTGAGGGTAACAGCGGTGACTGGGCCTCTTATGGAGAGGTTGTAATCAGCCCCAATGCAGAGAGAGGTGAGTTCCTTAACAAAAATGGGATCAAGAATAACCTGCAAACAGTTATTGCTGGATACATGGCCGGATTAAGCCTTAGGGGGGCCCAGGGCACTAAAGACAGGGGGGCCCTCTCCCTCATGTCAGCACGGCACCCCTGGCTGTAGAATGTTAACATATATATATATATATATATATATATATATAAAATCTGTTTAATATATGTGAAAATATGTATGATTTGTAATCATATTACCCCCAAAATGTATTGAATAATTATATATATTTCCCCTGCCTGGACCCCTCTCCACTCTGGTTCCCCTGCAGGCTGCAGTCACTTACTCATTGACACACTGTTGCCTGAGTCAATGCTGCTGCCGTATCTGTCTCCTGAGAAGAGCGCGCTGTAATGTTCCTCCTTATCAATGCCCTGGCACAGAAGGGGAGACTGATCATGGCGGCATCACATTGCGCACATATACGTGGGAAGGGACGACCGGGCGGGCTCCTTCAATTGGATTAGAAGACCCTGGGAGGCGGAGCCGGAAGATTGAACGGTACCCACATTTGACCCGGTCAGTAATCCATTCCTGACCGGGCGCTGCGGGGGGTACATTAATTGGCCGGATCTGCAGTCATAGCCGGCATGGGTGAGGGGGAGTGCCTGTGCACACCAGGCACTCCTATGGCTGTCTGCCACCCGCACCGCCACCGGAGGGACTGTACAGTGCAGACACAGGTGCAGGCATCCGCTATGATTCTACTCCAGGCTCCGTTGCCGGCAGCAGCTCTTCCATCAGCTGCCGCAGCTGATGGTCATGGAACCTGGCGTCGGTATCATCCCTGGTTGTTGAACAGCATCTCCGGCTGGGAGGCCCCCGAAAGTCAGGGGGGCCCGGGGTACTTACCCCCTGCCCCCCCCCCCCCCCTTAATCCGGCACTGGCTGGATATAGAAAACATATTCATTTAAAAAGCTCACTAATTTCTTGAAAATTAAGATTTTTAAATTATTAATCAAATGTGCATTCAACAAATCTAGTTATTTTTAGCTACTATCAATAAAACAGGGCTCTACAATTTCTTTCATACCAACATTTTAAGAAATCAAACTCCTCATACTGCATATTGCAAAACTAAGTAAATCATAAATATTTTATGGTTTTTTTGTGTATTTTTTTTCTCTAGAAATCTGAATGTTCACTTATAGACATTAAGGGGTATATGCAATTCCGGACGAATTGCGCCTTTTTTTCGTCAGTTTAAAAATTCGACTGTACTCGACAGCCGCAGCCCTCCCGCCGGGACTATGAATTCACCATATGCAATACAAAACGCATTCGACACTCCCCTTGGCGAATAACGGACCAATCGGCGAGTAGTGGGCGTCCTGAATTCGACTTCCCGCCGTTTGCAGCCCTTTATTAGGGCTTGTTTGCTGTGTGCTCAGCAGCCATTTTGTGAACCTGCAGAGAGGTGTGAGGAGGTGCAGAGCTAGCAAATTGGTTGTTTGCTGTGGTATCGTTTGGACACCCAGCAGGCTTTAATCCAGGACAGACAGGAGGATACCTGTTACCCCGCAGGAGAGTCATTTTTGGAGCGATTTCTACATTTTTAGGTAAGTACCACATGTGGGTCTGGTGTTGCATGTATGTGTTTGTGTAGTGCGGGTTGCCATGAGGTGTACATGGGGTGTTTGGGGTATGTCTTTGGGGTGTTTGGGGTATGTATATATATATGTGTGCAGGTATGTGTATAGCTCCTGCTTGTATTGCTGCATTTTTTGGGGGGAGTTTTGTGTTTTGGGGTAGTTTTTAGCGTTTTTTTTTCTTCTTAAAATGACTTTTTGGGTCATGCTTTTGCATTGGTGTACCTCCAGCATGTGCAGGGATGTTTTTTGTCTTGTTTGGGGTTATTTTAGTGCGTGTCGGTATCAATGTGGTCGACATGTGATGTTGTTTGTTTGCTAAAACAGGTTTTTTTGCGCCTATTTTAGCACTGGTGTACCTCCAGAATGTGCAGGGATGCTGTTTGGCTAGTTTAGGGTGACTTGGAGCAAGTTTGTGTCAGCCATGCGGTCGACATGTCATGTCGTTTGTTTGCCAAACATGTTTTTTTGCTCCTATTTTAGTACTGGTGTACCTCCAGAGTGTGCAGGGATGCTGTTTGGCTAGTTTGGGGTGACTTGGAGCAAGTTTGTGTCAGCCATGCGGTCGACATGTCATGTCGTTTGTTTGCCAAACATGCTTTTTTGCTCCTATTTTAGCACTGGTGTACCTCCAGAGTGTGCAGGGATGCTGTTTGGCTAGTTTGGGGTGACTTGGAGCAAGTTTGTGTCAGCCATGCGGTCGACATGTCATGTCGTTTGTTTGCCAAACATGCTTTTTTGCTCCTATTTTAGCACTGGTGTACCTCCAGAGTGTGCAGGGATGCTGTTTGGCTAGTTTGGGGTGACTTGGAGCAAGTTTGTGTCAGCCATGCGGTCGACATGTCATGTCGTTTGTTTGCCAAACATGTTTTTTTGCTCCTATTTTAGCACTGGTGTACCTCCAGAGTGTGCAAGGATGCTGTTTGGCTAGTTTGGGGTGACTTGGAGCAAGTTTGTGTCAGCCATGCGGTCGACATGTCATGTCATTTGTTTGCCAAACATGTTTTTTTGCTCCTATTTTAGCACTGGTGTACCTCCAGAGTGTGCAGGGATGCTGTTTGGCTAGTTTGGTGTGACTTGGAGCAAGTTTGTGTCAGCCATGCGGTCGACATGTCATGTCGTTTGTTTGCCAAACATGTTTTTTTGCTCCTATTTTAGCACTGGTGTACCTCCAGAATGTGCAGGGATGCTGTTTGGCTAGTTTGGGGTGACTTGGAGCAAGTTTGTGTCAGCCATGCGGTCGACATGTCATGTCGTTTGTTTGCCAAACATGTTTTTTTTGCTCCTATTTTAGCACTGGTGTACCTCCAGAGTGTGCAGGGATGCTGTTTGGCTAGTTTGGGGTGACTGTGTCAGCCATTTTGTTTGTGTCAGCCATTTTGTGTTAGCACTGGTTGACCTCCAGTATGTGCAGGGATGCTTGTACGGGGGTTTTGGCTTATTTGGCTTTTTTTATCTATTCTTTTTTTTTTTGTGTGTGTGTTTGGTCCTGCTTGAGAACTGGGGTCCCAGCAGCATGACATGTGGTTGCATGTAATTTTGTAATGTGTGTTAAATTTGTAAACATATATTTTTTTTTCTTTTTACAACAGAGATGTCCAGGGACAAGCGGCCCCGACCCCCCCCTTCCCCTCACCCCTTAGAAGAACTTTCCCTGCATAGCAACGAGGAGTGGGAGCCGACCCAGGAGGAGGATACAACCGACCAGGCATGCAGTGACCCAGAGCCGGCCCTAGCCAATTTGATGCCCTAGGCAAAATTTTGTCTGGTGCACCCTAGCTTCGCCGCTAGTTCTGCATCTGTACCTGCAACGCTCAGGTAGTGGGGCCCACCGGGGGGGTTACCCTGTGGGCCAGTTCAACTCTGCACAATGCCACACAGTAATGACCATAATACATATAATTCCACACAGTAAAGGAACCTTACACATATGCCCCACATTAGTAATGCCCATAATACACATAATGCCACACAGTAATGCACCTTACACATATGCCCCACATTAGTAATGCCCATAATACACATATATTGCCACAGATACTGCCACACTTGCTGGTTATACAAAAAGATCAGTATCAAACATGTAGAAACTGTCCATTCTCTTCACTATTCAGTGTGTTTGCTGGTGTCTGTTACTCCCGGCAACTGCATGCACTTTACTTTATACTAAATGCTCTGCCCTCCAGTCTGATCTGTCCAAAAGTCACGCTGCACTGATGTTTCATATAGAAATAGCACAACGCAACTTACTGACCACGTTACAGTGCTGGATGGCAGGGGAATTTTACGGTATGGACTGACTAGGAAATAAAGTGTGGGGATAACACAGCCCATGTTATGTCCCTGCAGACACCTGGGGTTTGCACAGGGACAAGGGACACACACAGGATGTCAGGGTCCCCCTCCCCCATGTGCACAAGCAGTATAGGTGATGTCAGGTTTCTGTGAAGCAGTCTTCCAAAATACACATGTGGTATCATAAGGATCCATCCAGTAATAACCTTATATAGTCAGTAGAAATGTCACAGGTCCAGAAATTGCATTTACTGGGCTTCTGCTGTCTGTCTGAGGTCTCACAAGTCAGGGGCATTCAAGCATGTCAGAGGAAGTTTAGGGCACAGTGTGCATTTTTTTTGACAAATGTAAACAGCAGTGTATACAAGTACTGATTGAATACATTTGGAAAGTAACAGATAGTTTGCGGACTGTCCCTCTCAGCATGAGATACTGCAGGGACATGCTTGGATGCCCCTAGACATGCTTGAATGCCCTAGGCAAATGCCTAGCCTGCCTATAGCTAAGGCCGGCTCTGCAGTGACCAGCCGCGGTCGTCAAGGGACCAAATGGAGAAGTCAAAGAAAAAGAAAAAGCCTAGACAGGTAAATACTGACATCACCTGCAGACACAATAGCATCCAACTTGACACACCCTAGTTTGCGCACTGCCATGAACACCTACAGGTATCTTTGCGCACTGCCAGGGATACTGACACTCACAGGTACATACCGATCTTAGTAAATGCATGTTTTGTTTTTTTTAATCCCTAAAGGCAAGAAGCCAGCCAGAGGAGCAGTCGGAGGAGGAAGCCTCTGGTGAAGATGCAGGACCGAAGAAGCCGCGTGGACCCAGATACACTGAGGCGGAAAACTGTGCCCTAGTGGATGGCGTCGACAGGTCCTACGACGTTCTGTATGGACCAAGGGCACAGACCACAGCAGCTAAGACCAAGCGAAACATCTGGGATGCCATCGCGAGACAAGTCACTGCAGTATCTGGAAACCGCCGGAGCACCAGAAACTGCATGAAGCGGTACAGTGATTGCCGTAGACAGACCAAGAAGAAGATGGGGATTCAGCGCCGACATGAGACAGCTACGGGAGGTGGTCCGGTTCTCAATCTGAAGTGGCTACCCTGGGAGAACGTTATCAAAAGGCGCATGAACCCTGCCATGGTCGAAGGAGTTCGCAGAGGTGTGGACTCTAGCCGTCCTGCTGGCTTTCCCAAGGAGGAAGAACCGCCCAGAAGACGGAAGACGGCGGGAGACAAAAGGAGGCCTGATGGTAAGAATACATTCAGATGAGCTGTACTAAAAAAAATTATTTTTGTATTTGCTAATGTGTTTTTTTTTTTCACAGATACGCCTGCCCAGAGGACATCACCTGCGCGCAGGACATCGTCAGCGCGCAGACCATCACCTGCGCAGCAGGCATCGGCAGCAGCGCGCGGACCATCACCTGCGCAGCAAGCATCGGGAGCGCGCAGATCATCACCTGCGCGCCACACATCGTCATTGCGCAGTAAGTCACCTGCGCGCCAGACGTCATCAGCGCGCAGACCATCACCTGCGTGCCAGACATCAGCGCGCAGAACGTCACCTGTGCGCCAGACACCGTCGGCAACCACACCACCAGATGGGCACCAAACTACATCTCCTGCGCGCAGGCCATCACCAGATCGTCATCTCTCCAGGAGCTCTGGGACTGTGACCGAAGAGCCTCAACTAGACACTACCCTTGTGGACCCATCACCCGAACTGTTTGAGTCTACAGGGTTAACGGATGAGACTTTTCTTGGGTTTGAAGACAGCCGTGCAGAAGTATCCAGCCAGACCCTTGAAAAGTCTCCAGAATTGAGGACAAGTGAAGCTCCTGGAGCAGCGGCACCACCGGATGGAGATTGTTTGTATTTATTTATTTTTGGGGGGGGGATGGGAGGGGTACCATTTTTGAATAGTTTATTAACTTAATTTTTTTTTCTTTTGCAAACAGGTGCCACGGACCAGCAGCGGACTTGCCTCGGGGATTGGTTCATTCTTCAGGCCGGATCTCCTACAGGATTCGTCGGACGACAAGGTGGAAGTGCAGCAGCCTGCTGTTTCTACATCCCTGTGTGAGTAAATATCGAATTGTGAGCCTTCAAACAAATGTATGAATGTGTATAATAATTTCTAATTTTCTTTTCAGCTGCACAAATGCAATTGGTGGCAGATGTACAGGAAGGGCAGGATCCCTCAAATGTTCAGAGGGTACACACCCTGGCATCCGAGATTACTTCCCGCCAGGATACTTACACGAATGTCGTTGGAACCAGACTAGACTCCATTGAGAGGACAATGGAGAAGATGGCAAACGGTCTGGCTGAAATGCAGAAGGCTCATGCCGACAGCACGGCCGAAATTCAAAAGACCAGACGAGAAGATCACAGGGAGACTATGGACATCCTTTACGTTCTGGCCACATCCATGACCAAGCTGGTGGACAACACATCATGCCTGGCACACAGTGTAGACAACATGTCGGAGAGCCATCGACATTCGGCATCCAGCCAACAGATCATCGCAACCCAGAGCCAGCTCGTCAACACGCTGGTGATCCACCACTTCCGCCATCACAAGCCACATGGACGCCTCCTTCCCTTCCTCCACCAACATCCTGGTATAGACGGTCACAGCTGTACCAAGGATATACAGGGATGTACCCCACCCACCAGATGCCTCCACCACCAACACCGGCCGCAACATCTACACCCGCACGGGCACCGAGGCTAAGTCAACCCACTACCCAGCCACCCAGGGCATCGACACCCCATCAGGAGGAAGACAAGGATCCGGACAGACAACCACCATAGCCCGGTCGTATTGTTTTATTTACTGTTGTGTTTTTCATGTATCCCTTTCTCCCCCTCCCATTAGTTTTTTTTCTTCTTACTATTGTTTTATATGTGTTGGGCTCCCCCACCCGTGACCTGGTACTACCAAGGAGCTTTATGTCTAGGCATACATGCGCGGGCATGTATGCGGGCGCGTGTGGTAACGGATGAAAGCTCCTTGTGGCTACATGTATGATGGGCCAAACAGCTATTCTGATACCACTTTTTTACCCAAAAAATCCTTTTTGTATTGGTGTACAATAGGCTTTCACTGTTGTGTGAATTTACTATTCACTAGTGTTTGTTTTTGGCTTATTCATAGTATTGGGTGGAAAATTGAAGTGGACGGCATAGTTCGTGTTGTGCGTACCAAGGTGAGTAGAGCCATGTTTCAATGTATATATTCAAGAAACTTTGGACCACCTGCCCTTGTGGAACGACACAACCCAGCAATGGGTCATGCTGGGCTGTGTGGTTCCACAAGTGCAGGCGTGTCAAAGTGCTGACCACTGACACCACTATTCCACTTTGGACCGCCTGCCTTTGTGGAACCACACAACCCAGCAATGGGTCATGCTGGGCTGTGTGGTTCCACAAGTGCAGGCGTGTCATAGTGCTTACCACTGACACCACTATTCCACTTTGGACTGCCTGCCTTTGTGGAACCACACAACCCAGCAATGGGTCATGCTGGGCTGTGTGGTTCCACAAGTGCAGGCGTGTCAAAGTGCTGACCACTGACACCACTCTTCCACTTTGGACCGCCTGCCTTTGTGGAACCACACAACCCAGCAATGGGTCATGCTGGGCTGTGTGGTTCCACAAATGTTCTTGGGAAAGGAATGAACATGACATTAGTGTCTTTACTTAATATGCTTTTTTTTTCCCCCAACAGATATCTACACAAGAAAAGAATGTAAAGAAGAACAAACTATTTTTTTTTTATTACCGTATATACTCGAGTATAAGTCGACCCGAATATAAGCCGAGGCACCTAATTTTACCACAAAAAACTGGGAAAACTTATTGACTCGAGTATAAGCCTAGGGTGGGAAATGCAGATCTAGCCGTACACATCCATTCGCACAGCGAGCACGTTGATGCGCAAGAAAAGATTTATATATATACGTACACACACAAACATATAATATGCACACACACACATGTAACTGCATGTATGCAGTATTTGGCGGCTCCAGCATCTGATACAACACTACATACACATGTACAATTGCAGCCCTGTTTGAGGAGTAACTTGCCGCCCACTGTGCCCCAGGCATGGAGGGGTCTAACATACATGCCAGCAGCCCCCGGCCAGGGCACATCAACTCTTTGCTGCTTGTACATTATTCAGGACACTACCAAATTGCATAGATAAACTGGTGGTACCTGAAACACAGCACAGGATCCCAAACGACACTCAGCATGGTCCTAACATCCGGGAGTCGGGAGGACGTTCTTTTTACTTCTAGTGGTTGATCAGCCTCAGCGGTGCCAGACGCTGATTGGATGGTTCCGCCATCAGCCATCAAAATTGAGAGGGCTGTATTTGGGGCGGCTGTTTGGCTGCAGCTGCTGTCATTCAGGCCAGCTGGGAGGGAGGAACGACTATTGGTGCTGCTGTCCTGCAGAGCTATCAGCCGTCACTGGGAAGTTAAGCAGCTGGGCCATGAGATACTGCACTGCCGCTGCTGATGCTCACCGCAGCGGCACTTTACATGCACAGATCGGGAAAGGCTGAGCTGTGTAACTTTGAAGCTGTGTGTGTTAGCAGCAACGGAGGTGAGGTCCAGCCGGGTGACTGTTCAGCAAGAGCAGCAGCGGCGGCAGTGCAGCGCGTATCTCACTTGCTGAACAGTCACCCGGCCGGACCTCACCGCCGTTGCCGCTAACACACACAGCTTCAAAGTCACACAGCTCAGCCTTTTCTGATCTGTGCATGTAAAGTGCGGCTGCGGTGATGTCACTGAGAACGGGCCGTGGCTGCTAATAAGAAAGGGATCCTGTCCAGCAAGACTCCAGCCCAATACACCGCTGGCGGGTGGCATGCGACCCGGGCCCTCCACTCGCTGTCAGAGAGGCCGGGCCCGGGACAGTTGTGGCCCCAGCACTTCCTTGATGGCGGCCCTGGCCGCTCACCCGGAAGCAGGTACTTTTCATTGTGGTCCTGGAGCATCACTCGAGTATAAGCCGAGGGGGGGCTTTTTCAGCACAAAAAATGTGCTGAAAAACTCGGCTTATACTCGAGTATATACGGTACATTTCATTTTTTATTTCAAAAATAAAATACAATTTTTCTTCAATAAATTTTTAAAATGAGAAGTTTTGTGTGGTTTTTATTTTAATTATTAGTAAATACAATGTTAAATATGAGATGCAGTGGAATTGTGTTAGATCGCCCATGGTACAGCAGGGGAACTGTCGTGTCCCTTTTCATCCATGAGGATTCAAGCCACTTGGGAAGGATACTCCGCAAGACCTGTGGAAGAGAATAGTATGAGGTTCCAGCTATTGGTAATAGTGTCCCCCTGGTATGGAAAAGACAAGGTAAAGCAACACGACACAAGCAGGTTACAGTGGCCCCAAATGCAACCCTCCGGCACTTGCGTAACTACACATCCAAACATTCCCTGACAAGCATTGGTGTATCAGGGCATGATTGGATGTGCAGTTTTGCAAATGCCGGAGGGCTGCACTTTGGACATGCAGGGGTGACTTGGACAGGAGGGAGTTTTGGGCAATACATCTCACCTGAGGGGGGTTGTCTGCTACAAGGCGGAGGGTCAGGTCCACATCACAAGTAGGTCGCCCATGGTACATCAGGAGAAATGTCGTGTCTCTTCACATCCACGCCACTTGGGAAGGATACTCCGCAAGACCTGTGGAAGAGAATAGTATGAGGTTCCAGCTATTGGTAATAGTGTCCCCCTGGTATGGAAAAGACAAGGTACAAGCAACACGACACAAGCAGGTTACAGTGGCCCCAAATGCAACCCTCCGGCACTTGCGTAACTACACATCCAAACATTCCCTGACAAGCATTGGTGTATCAGGGCATGATTGGATGTGCAGTTTTGCAAATGCCGGAGGGCTGCACTTTGGACATGCAGGGGTGACTTGGACAGGAGGGAGTTTTGGGCAATACATCTCACCTGAGGGGGGTTGTCTGCTACAAGGCGGAGGGTCAGGTCCACATCACAAGTAGGTCGCCCATGGTACATCAGGAGAAATGTCGTGTCTCTTCACATCCACGCCACTAAGGAAGGATACTCTGCAAGACCTGTGGAAGAGAATAGTATGAGGATCCAGCTATTGGTAATAGTGTCCCCCTGGTATGGAAAAGACAAGGTACAAGCAACATGACACAAGCAGGTTACAGTGGCCCCAAATGCAACCCTCCGGCACTTGCGTAACTACACATCCAAACATTCCTTGACACACAGTGTAAGCATTGGTGTATCAGGGCAAGATTGGATGTGCAGTTTTGCAAATGCCGGAGGGCTGCACTTTGGACATGCCGGGGTGACTTGGACAGGAGAGAGTTTTGGGCAATACATCTCACCTGAGGGGGGTTGTCTGCTACAAGGCGGAGGGTCAGGTCCACATCACAAGTAGGTCGCCCATGGTACATCAGGAGAAATGTCGTGCCTCTTCACATCCACGGCACTTGGGAAGGATACTCTGCAAGACCTGTGGAAGAGAATAGTATGAGGTTCCAGCTATTGGTAAAAGTGTCCCCCTGGTATGGAAAAGACAAGGTACAAGCAACACGACACAAGCAGGTTACAGTGGCCCCAAATGCAACCCTCTGGCACTTGCGTAACTACACATCCAAACATTCCCTGACAAACAGTGTAAGCATTGGTGTATCAGGGCATGATTGGATGTGCAGTTTTGCAAATGCCGGAGGGCTGCACTTTGGACATGCAGGGGTGACTTGGACAGGAGGGAGTTTTGGGCAATACATCTCACCTGAGGGGGGTTGTCTGCTACATGGCGGAGGGTCAGGTCCACATCACAAGTAGGTCGCCCATGGTAGAGTTGGATAAACGGGTCCAATATTTGCAGCAACCCAACAACAGTAGAAAACAGGGGGTAACAGGTCATCAACAGGACGAAACTTTGAAAACAGGCCTGGGAAGGTGCGTCAACAGGACGTAAAACTCTGAAAAACATAAATAAAGATGTTTTTTTAGAATATTACAATCTCAGTTTACACGATAATACAAATGTTACAAGTATACTCACAGGCAGTGGAAAAAAAGCTTTGGATCAATGTCCGTCGGGAATCATCTCCTTCGTCCATACCCACCGGTAGAGCAGAAGAACGGTTCCCGCGTCGGCAAGCACTGCGACGAAGAGTCACCGGCAAGTTGTTTGCGACACATATGTTGTGTAAAATACAACATGCATTTACCATGCCGCAAACCTTTCCCGGTGAATACAAAAGAGCAAAGCCGGAAGTGTCTAAAGATCGAAACCGGCTTTTAAGGACACCGAAGGCACGTTCAATTATTTGCCTCGATGCTTTGTGTGTCTCTTGGTAACGTTTTTCTGCTCTACCAACAGGATTGGACAATGGGGTCAAGAGCCACGATTTGTTGGGATAACCCGCATCGCCTAGAGAAAAGAAAAAAAATGGTGGGTAATATAAAAATAAATAAATAAATTAATTTTTTTTAAATAAAATAATAAAAATATTAAAACAATTACAATAAATACCTAACAGCCAGCCACCCGGCATGTTTCCTGTTTCGAACTTCTCAAACAGCGATGACTGACTTAGGATGAAGGAGTCGTGAGACGACCCAGGAAATCCCACAAAAATATTCAAAAATTTCATGTTGACATCACAGACCGCCTGTACATTAATGAAATGGAAATGTTTTCGGTTCTGAAAACATTCTTCCGAATTCCGTGGCGGTCTGATCTGCACGTGGGTACAGTCAATCGCGCCCAGAACATTGGGAAATTTCTATTTGGTAAAAAAGCCTAATTTGATCTCACAACATTCGCTGTCCGTCTCTGGAAATGTGATGAACTGGATCGTCAATTTGCGGAAAGCCCTAATGACCTGGGTTATACAGCGCGACAGTGTCGACTGTGAAAAACCGCATGTTTGAGACAGTGTAGGCTGGAATGTGCCTGACGCCAAAAAATGTAACGTAGCCAGCAGTTTCTGGAAATCGCTGAATGCGCGATTGGTCTGTGCCCGAGGTTCCAGGTCGGCCTCCAACAGAGCGTACAGCGAATATATGTCGCGAGTCAATAAGCGATAATTTTGAATCACCTCGAACTCGCTGAGATCCTCCAGTTTACGCCTAGTGCGATACTGGCGTGGACGTGGAAATTAAACCCGCAATACTGGCTCACCCAATGCAGACATTTGCTGACCTTGATCCTGATATCTACCAACCCGTTCTTCCTCCATGCTTGCAGCCAGCATGAACATCACAATCTGGTCAGAAAAAGGCTCCATTATTGTAGTCAGTACAAAAATAGGATATAAATGTGTTTTAAAACGCAGGGATTGTCCTAAAAAAACGATTCCACAACAGAGCCGACTGTAATGGCTCCTTCTCCCTGAAGTCTCAAAAAACCGGGAGTGAGGAGATAGGAGGGGCTTTGCAGAAGTGTATCCTGGGTAAAACTGTTGAACCATGGGTACATTTCCCTCAGCAGAGTGAAGAAAAAAATATTATTTTAAAAAATCAATTAAATAATACTTGTGAGTCAAAAAAAGACAAACCAAGTAGATAATCCCTTCAAATATAAATAGATATGCTATTAGCAATCCAAAAAGCAAAAAAAATAATCATTTTTTAAAAAATTTTTATTAGATCCCGCCAGCAAAGTGAGGCGGACTGAAAATGACGAATTTGCTGTCGAAAAGCACTGTTGTCGAATCGTCATTCTTCAATTGAATATACTTTTGTCGAAAAGCCGCATTTTGACCGTTGCAGACATGTCGAATTTTGAAAATGTCGATTTGCAAAAAGTCGAGTCTGAAACAGAAGATATTTTGTCGAAAAGTACTGTATTGCATTGACGAATCCAATTCGACATGTTTTTTTTGTCGAAAATGTCCCGTTTTTCGACTTTCGCGTCAATTCGACCGCAATTGCATATACCCCTAAACCTTGTAGTAATTATGGGCCTTAGACCTCCGTAGTACTGTGGACTGGATTTTAAATCCCAAAAATAAATGTTCACAGATAAGAATAATAGTAAAACTATCCCTAACACCGACAAAGAGCTTACTTTATGTCAGGTCTTAATGGATTATTTTTTAAATATTTAAATAATTTTACTATTGTAATAACAAATTGTACAATTTATCACATGCAAAATATCAACCCTGTTGAAAAGTGATGATATTTTTTTATGATTAGGTACCATATTTAAAATGATAACATTTTTAGTGCCATTATAATGAGATGTGAATATTTACTGTACAATATAAATGAGAGTATTGTAGAGCAAACTACACACAGATTTGTACTGTAATGCTAGAACTTTCAGTTCTGAAATCCAAAAAAGGAGGATATAAACTGAACACAATGTACTATGCAATTCTCTAAGAAAATGTACTATTCAATGAATATGTTTACACTCTACTGTATTTCAAACAAAAATGTTCAGGTCATAATGATACTGTTTTCTATTTCACATTCTTCAGTAAAGTTCACTTAGAAATGATGTGTATTGTTTTGTGATTTACTGTATGCTATTCAAGCTACAGTACATGTATTCAGTTGCTGACAGGGGGAGGTGTATCAAAGCTCGGAGGTAGATAAAGTGGAGAGAGATAAAGTGCAAAACAATCAGCACCAAACTGTCACTTTTCAAACACATCCTGTAACATGACAGTTGGGAGCTGATTGGTTGGTACTTTATCTCCACATTGTCTCTCTCCAAAATTTGATACATCTCTCCACTGTGAGTTATTAAAAAGAGCTCAAGTTGTATGGAGATGTTCACAGCCAAAATAAGTACAGTGAGTGTTTCACATTTCCGTGCTGTAAGGTCGAGCGGTAAGAGTCAGAAGATGCCACACTGTCCTGGAATGACATGACCTTCCGTATTGCTTTGGAATGACAGTATAACCCACAGGCCAGTATATGTTCTGAATATAGACATTACTTCTACTAGAAGCCGGTATCACACAGTGACCCCGGATAAAAGCTATCTACTTACATATTTCTCCTTGCTGTGTCCAATGACACCGAGAGAGGGGGGGGAGGGTGCAAATTACATGGGCCCATGTCTGATGGAGGGTCCCAGTGGGGGCCCAGACACATGCCTCCTTTGATTAGGCATTGCCCCCTGAAAAGTACCTGGGCACAGCCAGGCTCTCTACTGCACTAGCTGGGAGACATGCCATGCTCCTGTGTTTGGGTGCTTCTCATGTGCTAGACATGCCCCTAAAGAGGTATGGCCATGCCCCCCACATGCTTTGGTCACACCCCTTCCAGGTGGGGGGCAGAAAGTTGTTGTACCGGGGCCCAGGATTTCTCTTGACAGCCCTGGCTGTGTCATGAGAGAAAAAAACAACTTTTTTTAGAATGATGTAATTGTGACAAGGCATGTTTAATGATTTCAGTGTCATTATTTAGAGACTAATTAGCAGTACACAGTGTTGGACTGGGACATGAAGTGCCTACCGGGGATGCAGTGGTAGGGGCCCATGTTTAGGGGTGTAGACAGTCTCCAGAGGGGTTGTTGCCAGCCACCACATTGGTTTGCCTAACAATTAGAGGGGGTAATTCAGATCTGATCGCAGCAGCAAATTTGTTAGCTAATGCATAAAACCATGTGCACTGCAGGTGTGACATATATAACAATTCCAGAGAGAGTTACTGTAGATTTGGGTGGGCTATATTGTTTATTGTTTCTGTGCAGGGTAAATACTGGCTGCTTTATTTTTACACTGCAATTTAGATTTCAGTTTGAACACATCCCACCCAAATCAAACTCTCTCTGCACATGTTATATCTGCCCCACCTGCAGTGCACATGGTTTTGCCCAACTGCTAACAAATTTGCTGCTGCGATCAGATCTGAATTAGGCCCAGAGAGTGCATAGGCTGGGCACCTTGATAAACTGCTCTGTAGAAAACATATGTATAATGTACAGTTCAAGTGCACAGTCTGAAACATGATCCCTAGTTTGTGGGGGGGGGGGGGTGATGCCCACCGGGAGTTTCCACTGTACCCCTGTGGGCCAGTCCAACACTGGCAGTACATTTCAGTTAATATTGTCTCTATAGAAAAACGAAAATATAGAAATCTTAAGAATTATGTATAAAATAAGTACATTTAGATTCTACAAGATGAAACAATCTACAGCTAGATACATTTAGATTCATTTATTGAGGGTATGGATGCATGTGAATTAATAAATAGTGTCGGTGTAATATAGTGGTGCATGGCCACTCCACGAAAATGAGTAAAAATGTCCAATACGTGACACTGAAAAAAATCTGTACTGGACCTGTGTAGCTTTTGAATTTTCAACATGACAAGTTAAATGATAACTCATAGGTTTTCATAAAAATAACACAGGCTCTTAACTCAGTGGTGGACGTGACTTGTCCCGTATGTGACAACTAAATATTGTGATATTGGGTTGGGTATACAGTAATGGAGAGAGAAAAAAACATTCTTCTTAAATAATAAGCTTAGTTAGGCAATTTGATATTACATCCATCTTTAAAAAAAAAAAAAAGTCCTTGTGTTAAATTGATATGTTAAAACTTCTACAAATGTCCTGTATGTGACAGTGGAATGGCCCTGCTAAAGAAAAAGATGATAATAAACATATTGTTCACTCTATTACAGACTAGTGTGTATTTATATATTATATTTGATTATTGTTTATATTTATCTTTGTATTTGAGGTGACTTCATTTATTGTTGAGCGTTTAATATAGGATATTGGTCATTTGTACAAATTTCTTGGAAAATCATATTCAATATACATATTCTGACAGTGTAACTAGCATTAATGAGTATGAAATAAAGCTACTATCTAATATTTTTATGCAGTCAACTTAGCATTGCAGCTTTTGTTTTTTGAGGGTTTTTTACAACTGCACTGCCACCCCCTGTATCTACTCCTCTCTCAGGCGAAAGTGATGGGGGATCCTCATGAACACCCTCCATCTGCTTGCAGAATTGTAAAGTCCAGCAAGAACTAAGGAGAGATACTTGTGCTATATTGTGTTAATATATAGTCATCTGTAAAATCAACAAATGTTCCTAATAAAAGGACAACTTTTTCTAAAGACAATTTTTGTCTTAGTGTGAAAGGTTATAAAAGGGTTTCTTATCATTGCAGGTGATTTCATTCAGTCTCTGGACCACATAATGGACAGAATATCCACCCAGGGGACACAGTCATTTAGAGGTAGGGAGTCTGCAGCTATTAGGTTTGCCAATCTGGTCCGCAAATTTGATCTTTAAAACACCTGAAGATATAAACACCCTAAAGATCATTATTTAAATTATAGTTTTTATGCAGCAGTGAGTAATCCCCACATAGACTGCTTCCTAATAGACAATGCATTTATACAACATGTCATCATAGCTATAGCCATTGCTGCATCTTTTACCTCTGTTCAACAAAACTAAATGCATCAAAGGGCAGGGTAATGGAGGCTCAACATCTTTCTGTTAACATCTCCCAACCTAGTAATTACATTTGCAATTATTTATACTTTATATGCAATAGCATTCATGAAATTTCTCTGCAAAGTCACAGGGCAGTTTTACAGTGTCAATTCATTAGAGATTCAACTAACATGAAAAGGTTCATAGAGAAAGAAGCCAAAGCTCTAGCAAGCCTCTGAATAAAACTTCACGCACAAAACTAAGATATCCATATGTAAAGCCATAACTAGAAAAACTCCATAGATTAAAAATAAACCTCAATAACTACAGTATTTCTGGCTAATAGCAAATTGGATTTAAGAGATTTTAGATTTAAACACTATTCCAAAGGCAATAAGGAAAATAATTCACATGCCGATTTATTACATCAAAAGAGGTTTCAAAAATGGATGGCCAACTAGTAATGAGCAGAATTTTTCAAACTGTTCTGTGGAATCGTAGCCACATTAGGGTACAGAATTTTGAATCCTTCTTTAACATAGCTTTTCTGTGCAGAATTTCTGCATCATTTTTTTTCCACCCAGACTTTCCAGTCCTTTTCCAACCGCAGAACAGAATTAATTAATCCTTATTGACCCTGTTCTGTTGATAGAATATACATTCAGCAAAATGCAAATTTACAAATATAACATGAAATGATCATTCATTGGAAACTGCACAATTGTTTCGCTTGAACTTTGCATCTCAGTAAAATGGCATGTTCCCTGACAAAACACAATTCGCATGAAAATTCACTGTAGCTTCATTCATCTCTTGTCTACTTAGAAGATTTTGGTCACACAATCATGAACCCCAGAGATAAATAATAAATTGGCAATTTTTGCATTTCCCTTTAAAACTTCAATAATAAACTCTTCATAGTCAAGAAAAAATGTTTTTTCCCTTTAGGCTTACCTTTACAAAAACATTCCTTACATGTCTTCTGAAATTGAAAGAGTTCTGAAAGTTCTTCTTGCAGCTTTAGGAGCACATAGGCTTACCGATTTATACTTATTTACACATTTTATCGTCACATTTAAAAACATTGCTTAATTCTTCTATATCTCTATCACCGTTTTCTCTAGAGAGCCACCATTGTTCATTCTCAAAGCAAAGCAAAGATCCTTCTTCTTGCAAAAACTATAGCTCTATTTCCTTATTAAAACTGGGATATAAAAATGAATGCTAAATTCTGGCCCACTGACTGACCACAAGCCTTAGTCCTTTCATCGCGGACCAGGTTGGATCATTCCTGGCCAGCAGACTCTCTATATCACGCATAGATCTCTTGGACAACTTTATTTGTTCATTTTGTTGGATTCAGAGAAGGGACGTCATATACTGTAATCAGCGACGGACTAGGGCCTTGATTCGGCCCTGACATTTGTGAACACAAGCGCACACGTCACAGGGAGCGTGCCGCACAACGTGTGGGGGCGTGCCGCGAGTCATGGGGGCGTGGACTCGTGGCACGCCCTCATTACCATGGCGATGGTTGCCTGGGGGGGGCGGAACGCGCCGCGAGTCCGGGGGCGTGGACTCGCGGCACGCCCCCCATTTCCATGAAGACCATGGGACCAGAGAGCTGGAGGCTGCGCACGGCCTTCCCAGCTCTCTGAGTGCCTGATTTGGCCCACCTGCCCATCGGCCCTTCTGGCATGTGCCAGAGGTGCCAGATGGCCAGTCCGGCCATTACTGTAATGCACAATGCTTACATTTAAATTTGGTCCATTCTTAAAGCAGTCATAGCACTATGTTATATCTCATGGATAGAAGTGTCTATCATTGTGTTTATAGCTGAAAATGTATTCATAACTAAATTATCTGCAGTGATATTCAACTTAGTTATAGAACCCCAATCACAAACCATCTGTGAAGAATGCCATACACAAGGTCTACAAGTTAGCGATAGGTTTCTCTTTTCGCCAATTACGTGAACGTAATTTGAAACCCCACAGCATCACTTAAAACATTAAAAAGTATTATTGAGAACTTCAACAAAGTTTTTTTAATATAAACTCAGCCAAGATAAGACCTAAACTTTACTTGCAAGTCTTAAGATTTGAATATATGTTGTGATACTTTACTATTAACGATTTAAATATTACTCCACCTAGGCTATTTCAACAAACAATTTATATTCCCAAAAATGTTCTTGAGCATAATAGACCTTCAAATTAGGAACACTTATTCTCTCTCATTGCTCTGCAAACTTGCAATGTCAAAAATATACTTTTAGCAAAATGAATTTATTTTCTAAATGTTGCAGCTGCTATTCAAATATCATTCTTGCTTTCAGACCAAAACCTTTTAACCAATTTGGTCATCACTAGTGATGTAGGCAGCTCCAGAGCTAAGTGACTTTGTATGCTTATTATTATTATTATTATTATTATTATTATATATTATTATAAAACTTTAAAGCTTCAGCAGTTATCTCTCTGCTATAGAGACTGCAATTAAATAAAATAAAACATATTATACTGTTATAATATTATACTGGTACCTATAAATCAATGGTTTTGGCCTCAAGACCAAACACCTCCTTTAAAGCGCAATATTTAAAATAGTTGTGTTGGGGCTGATGCAGAGGTTGATGATTTTTGTTTACTAGAAGCTAAAATTTAAAATATATGCAATGCAACAACTATTGTAAGGTATAGAGTCACTTACACCAGTAGAAGTTTTAGGCCAATCATGCGTAACATAGGCTGGGTACACACTTGGCCAATGACACCACCAACCAACGGACCCAGCGACCATGTGATTGATATTGGTAAGCATACACTCTTATCAATTTGCTGCCAGATTTGCCTGGCCAGCAATGAGTCCGTTGGACAGACGTCATACACAAAGGCAGATGTATCGATATACTGTATACGCAAGATACAGTATATCTGCATCTGCACTGCTGCAGGGCTGTCACTGTTCACACACACAAGCCAATGTACTTAATGATATATCGTTTGTTGTGCAAATGATATATTGCATGGTGTGTACCCAGTGATACACTTGCATCTTTGTTTATAACCACTTGTTTTTATTTAGAAAATATACATTAACTATTATTAATCAATACAACTTAAAATACTTCTCTAATATGCAAGAAACAACTTCCCATCTCACCTATGAGAAAAGAACAAAAGCAAACAAAAAAAATGCTTAAACATGTAAACATAGGCATATTATGTTACCAAGCAAGGAAGAAAAGCAGCATCGCATTTGCAAATAGTTAATCAGTCATTCACTAGTGCTGGCGACTCGTCGTCGTCGTCATCATCATCATCATCATCATCATCATCAGCAGCAGCAGCAGCATCATCATCATCATCATCTGCTATTTGCGTCTTTGCTTGACCATCCACAAATACCATGGCTTCCTCAGACTTATTATATGCATCTGTGTCCTGGTCTGTACGTGTTCACATTTATAAAACAAACCCACTTTATCATCCTATGTTAGAATATCTCTTCCCTGCAGTGTCCGTCCTCATCAGTAACAGGCTTAAGTTAATACCAGAATAACACAAATCTGCTTATACACATATGCCTGCACCTACTGCATACAGCAATTTCATGCAAGATATACCACGCTAACTGGCATACTATACCCATTGCATCAGGCTCATAGTCAATAAAAGCTATAGTCTAGAGATGGGCACCTCATTCCTAATAATTAAGTTTCAATATCTTTCTTATCTTAATATTTTCAAGATGTTAATTTAAAGGCAGAAGGGACAGTATGTCAGACACAATACAAAAAACACCCTAGTTCTCCCTTTAAAACTAATTGAACACCATAACCTATTCTAGAAGGTCTTCCCAAACCTTGATGAGAAGGGACCACTGATATTGGATTTTAACTTTTGTTTACATTTTAACCAAACGCAATAATCATGTAAAGAGACATAAATGTAGTTTTTCTTTGTACCTAGCTCCCGATCAGAGTCACCAAATGAACCTCTTCTCCAGTATGCTTGGGACATTGATGCCCTACTGGCACTCTCTTTCACAGCTTGTAGGATTGCCCCAACTTTTACCAGTAGTGACCTCTGTGTTTGACTGTATTTAAAATGCATTGGATCTGAACGTCCAGTTAGTTTAGTGGGGTTCTCAAATTGATTCTTATATAAAATATGAAATTCATTATTGATCACTTTGGCATAACTGTGAGACTAGCCACAGCAAATTCCTCATAGGACTCCAGTATGAAATGATGATTGCCAAAGTAAGTTATTACCCCTGCTCGAAGCCAGAGTCAGGATACTGTAGTTTGACATGAAAATCTTGAAATTAAGTAAGACTGTTATACAGTAAGAATCAAATGTTCATTGTGACTTTATTTGCAAATGTATTGCTACTTACTAACTAAACGCTACATTTTCCTTTCACCAAGGTGCAAGACAGTAATGTTTAACTAATCACCCCATTACCATTTGTTGATAATTCTTCTTTTTTGTGTTGTGTATTTACATACTCTAGGTGTTCTCTGATTGTACATTTCCCCCATGTCTCTCCTGTTCTATTTTGACATGCTGACCGTCAATTACTGTATACTGTTTTTTAAAAAGTCCACAGTTAAAACTGTAGCGCTAATGAATGGTTAAGGTTTTGACCACATGTCTATCATGCGGATTGTGAGTGGTACCTGTAACATCACTGGACACTGTGTACTCCACATGTCTCTATTCACTTTACACTTCCAAGCAGGTAGATGAGTTTTATGAGAGGAGGTGTGCAGTGAAAAATAGCCCTCCCCACACCCCCTGCCCCCACCACCACCACCACCACTACCAGAAGAAATCCCACCAGCGCATGTGCTGAAACGCTGGCCCTGTGCCAGAGTCTGCTTCACATGCGCAATACCGCTGGAAACGTGGCGCCATGCAATTTTTCCTGTGATTTCTTCAGAAATATGGTGTCAGTAGCATATTTCTGAAAAAAGCAGCAAAAAAATTACATGGGAAGGTAAGTAAATTTAATGGGTACAGTGAACAGATACAGTGCATCCGAAAAGTATTCATAGCGCTTCGTTTTTCCACATTTTGTTATGTTACAGCCTTATTCCAAAATGGAATAAATTCATTTTTTTCATCAAAATTCTACACACAATGGGGGTAATTCCAAGTTGATCACAGCAGGAAATTTTTTAGCAGTTGGGCAAAACCATGTGCACTGCAGGGGGGGCAGATATAACATGTGCAGAGAGAGTTAGATTTGGGTATGGTGAGTTCAATCTGCAATCTAAATTGCAGTGTAAAAATAAAGCAGCCAGTATTTACCCTGCACAGATACAAAATAATCTACCCAAATCTAACTCTCTCCGCAAATGTTATATCTGCCCCCCCTGCAGTGCACATGGTTTTGCCCAACTGCTAAAAAATTTCCTGCTGCGATCAACTTGGAATTACCCCCAATACCCCATTATGACAACGTGAAAAAAGTTGTTTTGAGATTTTTACTAAATTTATTAAAAACAAAAAACAAAGAAATCACAGCTGTTCTGGCTGCGGCACTGAACAGTGCTGTCACATTGTGCCGTTTGCATGCTCTTTTAGATTAAAGAGCATATTCTTTAAGAAACTGGCTAGGTGACATCGAACCCAAGCTTTGACAGCGGTTCGCAATATTATGATCCGCAAAGCACACACGTGCAGCACATATAACCTATCTGGACTTTAACACACCCCTTTTCCCCTTAAAAAGGGAACTCACCTGGCAGTAAGTGCTTGGTGATCAAGTTCTGCTCTGGTCCTAGCTCCTACATGATCGATTGATTACCTGTGTTCTATCCCGGATTACATCTTGATACTGAGAGGACTAATTACCTGTATTTGTGTTCCATTATCAGATCAATTATCAGATCAGTCGATCTGCAGATACATCGTTCAGGTGTGTACTCAGGGGGTGATTCAGACCTGATCGCTGGACTGCTAACTTTGTTGTCCTGTGTTCAGATAGGTGCCACCCAAGGGGGAGTGTAACTTTGACGTGCAAGTGTGCGATCGCATGAGTACTCCGGGGTGCAAAAATTCAGTGTGTGCAGTCTGTGCACAGCCCAGGACTTACTCCTACAGTGCGATCAGAACAGGCAGATCGGGGCTGGAGCTGATGTCACACACCTTCCCTGAAATGCTTGGGCATGGCTGCGTTTTTTCCGGACACTCCCAGTAAACTGTCAGTTACCACCCACAAACAGCCTCTTCCTGTCAATCACCTTGCGAACGCCGGTATTATAGGACTTTTGCACCATCCTGTCGCTGTATACACATGAGCAGTCTATTGCTGAACGCCCGCTGTGCGAAAACTCACAGCAGCAATCCGGTCTGAATCACCCACTCAGCCTGAGCTCAGTCTAAAACTGTTCTTTGCCTTCCATTTCAGCCACTGGTCTGTGATTCTGACTCCATACTACTGCAGGGCAGTTTCCGTCAATCATCCATAAGGAATCTTCCTCCCCATACGTGCGCTTTCTGTTATGCTGCCTGTAGTGGTAGTTCAAACTAAACAAATATGGGGCAACAACAATGTAAAGTAAAGGCCTTATTCAGTATGGATCGCATCAGCCATGCACTCGCCTACTGACGATTTACGCAGGAGCCATACTGCGCATGTGCATGCAGTGAGATGTGACCGCCTCTGCCTGATTGACATACAAAGGCATTCGCGGGGCGGTCCGGGGCGTTGATGTGGTGTTGCGGAGGTATGGCGTAGGAAATTGGGGCGGGCTCGTGGGTGGCCGCTGCAAACAGGAATATGGTGGTGGCCTGACTGCCTTCACAGCCAGGCTGAGGAGGCGGGAGGGCTTCCCTTATTTAGCGATGCTATCACAATTTAATTGCAATCGCATTGCTGGTGGGCATTTGCTCGCTGGGTGGCCTGGCCCTGTGCTGGGCGGCCTCCAGCATGCGATAACAAGCATTTTTACTAATTTAACAAAACTACAACTGATGCTGAATAATGTCCTAAGTACAGTGATCAAATGGATCGGTATCAAACCAGTGGTATCTTCCTTGTTTCTGACATACTTGGGACAGTACGGATGGTGTAATGGTTAACATTATTATATACATATTCTCCCCGTACTTGCATGGGTTTCCTCCCACAATCCAAAAATATACTGGTAGGTTAATTGGCTCCTGACAAAAATTTACCCTAGCGTGAATATGTGCGTGTGCATGTGGTAGGGAATATAGGGGGTAATTCAGATCTGATCGCAGCAGCAAGTTTGTTAGCAGTTGGGCAAAACCATGTGCACTGCAGCTGGGGGCAGATATAACATGTGCAGAGAGAGTTAGATTTGGGTGGGGTTTTTTACACTGCAATTTTGATATCAGATTGAACACACCCCACCCAAATCTAACTCTCTGCACATGTTATACCTTCACCCCCCTTCCCCATGCAGTGCACATGGTTTTGCCCAACTGCTAACAAATTTGCTGCTGCGATCAGATCTGAATTAGGCCCATAGCTTGTAAGCTCCACTGGTGCAGGGACTGATGTGAATGGCCACATATTCTCTGTAAAATGCTGCGGAATATGTGTGTGCTTTATAAATAACTGGTAATAAATAAATACATACTTGTGTCCTGTGGTGACAATTAGTGAAGCAGTGATGTGTGTAGTGCAGAAATAGTGTCAGTGTACTTGATGGAAATAGTGTTCTGCTGCTGATTGATGAATGTGGGAGATGATGATGGGTAGTGCACATCAATGAAGTTGGAGGGATGACTGTGGTATTTAGTGACATATGAAAGAATATGCAAAAATAAAAGTGAAATTGTTAAGCAAACGCCACAAAGGGATGTATTTTGATGAACAGGGAATGTGATCATATCATATCTATGGAAATTAGTATTTTATTGAGAGGTACACATTCTGTGGCTAAGTCAGAGGTGATGCCACTTAAACTGTATTAACTACCTTATGCACAAAAGAGATTCCATATAGTCAATCACCAATACCAATGGGAAGTGTTGACACCTGCACCAGCACTGTGGGGCAGATTGATTAAGCCTGTTGAAGTGATAAAGTGGAAGGTGATAACGCACCAGCCAGTCAGCTCCTAACTGGCATTTTTCAAACCCAGCCTGTAACATGGCAGTTAGAAGCTGATTGGCTGGTCCTTTATCACCTTCCACTTTATCACTTCACCAGGCTTAATAAATCTGTAAACAGTAATTGAAAGCGCTGTTCAATATTGAAGAGTATTTTATTTTAAAACATTAAAATCATCAGAATCACATACAATTCACATTTAGGGCGGGATTCAATTATTTTCACCCCTTTACACACCCATTCTGTTTCTGCCTTCAGGGACGTTGTATCATTATTTCAGCTTGCTACCCCCGGAGTAGCGAAGCACCCACCCCTTTACACGGCTAAACCTGATTACTTTGGGCGCAATATGCACGATAACGGAGATCATTTTAGAAAGGAAATTGGGCGTGATATATCATTTGAATCTCACCCTTAATATCAATTCCTATAAATCTCTAAATTTCAGTGAACATCATAGTATTTCCAAAACTAAAATCTGTTCTGGTGATACCTAGTTGTAACACAGCTGTGCACAGTGGATACAATTCAGTAAAATAGACACATCTTGTTGCAAAAGCAGCAAGTGAATCAATGGTGATAAAATATGTATATTCTTCCACAATAAGCATTACAGGTTGAGTATCCCTTATCCAAAATGCTTGGGACCAGAGGTATTTTGGATATCGGATTTTTCCGTATTTTGGAATAATTGCATACCATGGACCTAAATCTAAGCACAGAATGCATTTTTGTTACATATACACCTTATACACAAAGCCGGAAGTTAATTTTAGCCAATATTTTTTGTAACTTTGTGCACTGAACAAAGTGTGTGTACATTCACACAATTAATTTATGTTTCATATACACCTTATACACACAGCCTGAAGGTCATTTAATACAATAGTTTTAATAACTTTGTGTATTAAACAAAGTTTGTGTACATTGAGCAATCAGAAAACAAAGGTTTCACTATCTCACTCTCACTCAAAAAAGTCCGTATTTCGGAATATTCCGTATTTCGGAATATTTGGATATGGGATACTCAACCTGTAATAGGGCAATGAACAGACCCTCACTTTTTGCTTTCAGCCTCCTAAAATGAAATATACACTTATAATTTCACAGTCCCAGGAGGAAGTAGGATCACCACATATTTTCTTAGTTATCCAGAAATTGCTTGAATCCTCCCGCTAGGACAGTAAAATCACTGTAATCAAAATGTTTAATCAAAAAGTGAGGGGCTGTTCAGTGCCCTATTAATGCTTATTGTGGAAAAATATACATATTTTATCACCATTGATACATTTGCTGCTTTTGCAACAAGGTGTGTCTATTTTACTGAATTGTATCCACTTTGCACAGCTGTGTTACAACTAGGTATCACCAGAACAGATTTTAGTTTTGGAAATACTATGAAGTTCACTGAAATTTAGAGATCTAGAGGAATTGATATTAAATGTGAATTTTATGTGATTCTGATGATTTTAATGTTTTAAAATAAAATACTCTTCAATATTGGACAGCGCTTTCAATTATTGTTTATTGTTTTACTAATTTTATTGGGATTCAACACCCCAATTATTTGAAGGCAGCAGTCCATATTTATGAAGAGGTGAATTATTGGTAAAGGTCTTTGGGAGTTAAATAACTGACACACATATTTCAGCATAGTGCTTTCTTATATTGAAGTTAATAAATCTGGCCCTGTATTAGGTGCAGGAGTACTGTTTGAAACAGTCTTCAATTCTCTGTGCGCACAAATTCAAATAGCAAGGACCTCTAACACTATTCGTCCATGCACAGAGATTCGTCCTGGTTAGAGGCAGCCCCAGTGGGAGGATTGTGAGTACAGGGGTTGTAGTGCTGTAGGACATAGTCCTGGTGTGGGGGTCTTTGAGGTAAGGAATGATCCTTGTGTGAATATAAGTACAAAATCCAGTGTATATTTCCAAATACCTAATGAAGAAAAAATGGTGTAGCCAGCATAAGTACGGCACAGTGTATTTACAATGTATTTAGTGTCTCGTATTCTGTATGTTCAGTGGGGCTGAAACCCCAGACTAAGCAAAATCTCATATAAATTAGTATGGGGTTATTTGAATCAGTGCTGCGGTATGTGTGTGATCGTACTGATACAATATATGGATGGAGTACCAGTTGCATACCTCCCAACATGACCCGTTTGTCCCTCCTGGAGAGGGTCATATTGGGAGGTATGTAACAGAGATGCTACGGTGAGTGGTGTGAGCAGGGGCTGAACTACAGATGGGTCCTCCGTTATCTTGGCTGACATTGGTGTTCGTTTATGCCGTTAGGGGACTTGGACGCTCATTTAGTGCACTGTACATACTGTAAAGTCAATGAGCTACATCAGTCCTTTCACACATTAGTTGCGTCTGCATACACAAGTATTCACACATTAGTTGCGTCTGCATAAACAAGTGTTTTAACACATTCGTTTGCGTCTGAATAAACTTTTTTTTTTTTTTTTTACTCTGTCCGTCTGACCATCGGTCACCATCTGTGTGTACACTATTCAGTACAGGACTGTATATTAATATTACAGTTATCACTGACCATTTGCCAGAGCTTGTACTGTAGCTCAATCCACTGCTATTCAAACTAAAGTACTGGATTAGTGGAACATTAGCCACCCAGTGGTGGAGATGTGTATTGCATGCTGAGTATCTAGTTGCGCCTCAACGCGCCTGTCCATGATTAAACTCAGCAGCCTAAGCTATCGCCTAGGTGTGACTAAACCTCCGTCTAGGCGCAGAAACAGTCAAGATAACGGAGGACCCATCTGTAGGTTTTCTTTCACCAGGGCAAATACTTCCCCCTAAACATTCTGCAAGTGTAAAGAGTTGCTTGCACAACTGATATAAAACAACAATGAAATATATATTGGTCGAAGCAGGAATTGCTGGTAAGGAAACTATAGGAGAAAGGTTTGGACCATGGGGGTCCCAGGAAAATGTAGGGATTTTGATAATGCTAAATTAATTTCAGATACTTTAGCACTATATTGTATAATACAAATGTACACAGATGTGCAACGAGGGTGATACTGTGCTCCATATGTAGACAGGTGTGCAACGAGGGTGATACCATGCCCCATGTATGTAAACAGATGTAATTAGGGTGAAGGGGATGTAAGAAGTAGACTCAGTGGATCTCATAAGAAGAGAAAGTGTGTTTCAGGAGATATGACCATGAAGGTACCATGAGGAGGAGCCTGACTCTGCCACCATGATGGCTGTTTGGTATGTACGTGCAGGAGCAGGATGAAAAACAGCAGGTCAGTGAGAGAAAGATAAGAGGATGGTGGAGGGGTATGAGTGAGGAAAACAGAGAGGAATATGAAGCAAAACAGGCCACTCACAGTTAAAGCAACAAACACATGGAGGAAATCCACCCCAGTGGCAGGAAGAGGATAAAGAGGCAATGATCACAACCTCAGGGTTGAGTTACTGGGGGTAGCAGTTCAGGTTATACCAGGGCTACCGCAAGGAGCTGCTGCAGGAACTAGGCTGGTGGAGACTCCACAGGTGGTGGCCATCACCAGATGAGTATAACAGTCTGAAGGTAACAGTACTGAGGGGGTCATTCTGAGTTGATTGCTAGCTGCTGTTGTTTGCTGCATAGCGATCATTTTAAAAAATGGCAAAACTGCGCATGCGTATGCAGTTACAAAGAGCATTGTTGCAGTGCAATTGTTCTAGCAAAGAATTTATTCGCACAGCTGAACGCAAGGAGATTGACAGAAAGAGAGCGTTTATGGGTGTCAACTGACCGTTTTCTGGGAGCGTTTGGAAAAATGCAGGCGTGTCCAGGCATTTGCAGGGCGGGTGTCTGACGTCAATTCCGGGACCTTCATCGCTGGATTCATCGCACAGGATAAGTAACTGCAGGGCTAGTCTTGTTTTCCACAAAACGTTCTTTGCAAAGCAGGGATGCACAAGCGATCACAGCCTTGCAAAGCGAAAAAACACTCCCCCGTGGTCGGCGACTATGCGTTTGCATGGCTGCTAAAAGTAGCTAGCGAGCGATCAACTCGGAATGAGGGTCCGAGTACACACTACACAGTTGGGTGTCCATGGCTGTAGCATCTCCCTACCCAACTTCAAGCTGAGCAGACCAGCGGCTGCATAATCTATATACGGCATAATGGGTAGCTGGGGGCCTGCGGATGCAGTATCTCTTAACCTACCTTCCATCTGGGCAGACCCAGCAGAAGAGCAGTGGATGTGTTTTGTGTGACCGGCGGTCAGGAGACTGCCGATCAGCATACCGATGCCGGCAGGGGGGGGGGGGCGCGAGCGCAACAAGCCCCTTGTGGGCTCGCTGCGCTCACCATGCTGCGGTTTCGGTGGTGACCTGTCGTTGCCACGGGTTCTATTCCCACTCTCAGGGTGTCGTGGGAGTAGTCTCTGTTGGTTGGGATTGTGGGTGTGCGGGATGTATGGGGAGGTAATGTGATCATATAATCCCGTTTAATATATATAACAGATAGCCGGGCAGACCAGACAGGGTGAAAGGGGAGAGTGAAGACAACTGTGGGCAGACGCTACCTGTGTATATTCCTGTCAGGTGCAAAAAGTCTGGGATGGTAATGCAAGTTTGCTAGGATGTGGAGAGGCTAGTAATCCTTAAGACACTTACGAAAAGCTGCCTCTGCTACTGGTAGCTATCACCATCATATAGGGGGAGTTGGATCACATTTTCTAAAGAAAACAAGTGGAGGTGCTGCCTGAATGCTTTTGATATTTGATCGCTACAATCTGATTGGTTGCTATGGGCAACAAACACTTCTTTTTGTCCTCTGTACAAGGTCTGACATATCTCCCCCAAAGTATTGGTGCATAAACTTCCACAAGACATACTGGTCCTAAAATGCATATCTGCAGGTATGTTCTTGTCTTACTGTGTGAACACGCCTTTTCTGTGCGCAGGCTATGCATAGCTGCCACTCTAGCTGTAAGGAGACACAAATCAACTAAACACAAAAATGCATACAGATGCTGTAGGTGTATGCAAAAACATTTTTGTTGAACATACTTAGGGCTAGATGCATCTCAACTTGGAAGGTGATAAAATGGAGAGTGAAAAAGTGCCAGCCAATCAGCTCCTAACTACCATGTCACAGACTGTGTTTGAAAAATGTCAGTTAGGAACTGATTGGCTGGTACTTTTTCACTCTACAATGTATCACTTTCCAAGCAATTATGCATCTAGCCCATAGTACGGTAATACAGGAAAAGATGACATGACCAAATCTAAGTGAGCCCTGATATGTCTCCTGCCACATAATAAAGGTGGCAGTATTTACACATACTGTAGAGCAGAACATACTTACAGTATTTTGCATGATCCTAGAACAATGTTTAAAAATTAGACAGTTCACTTTAATAAATTCACCATTACTGTTATCTTACTTACAGTATCATGCCACATTTCGCAGCTTTTGTTACTGAAAGGTTACGAGAAAGCATATTTATCACTAGTGAAGGGGTGGTGTTGAATTACAGATTGCTCAAATGTCTGACTCTAATTATGACAGCACACCAGATGTTTTATTTATTTATCTGCCAGGAAATGATTCTGGACAGCTACATAGAACCAAGTGACCTCATACAGCAATTAGCGCGGACTTGGCACATATTTACTGTGAAGTTGTACTAGCAAATTAATGAGCTTGTTCCCTTCTATTGTAGCTCTTAAATCAGTGTCATTAGTTTCAAAAGCACAAGTCAATTACTTGCTGATAAACAAAGTTTTTTTTGCCATTAGAGTGGTTTATATTAGTGCTCTTGCAAATGTGGTTTCTTATTTTAATGCAATATTCCTTTTCTACAATATGTATAAAGTTTCATTTTTTTAAACTTTTTTTTACTCTTCCCCAATATACATACATGTCAGCGGGATGTGGTCAATTTACCTACAATCAAAATCCCGACAGTGAAAATACCGACAACCATTGACCATCGGTCAAAAGCCAGACAAAGTCAAAATACCTACATTTAAAATACCGACAAGGTCAATATACCGACATTTAACAAATGTCGACAGGTCAAAAAGTCGACATGAGTTTTTCATGATTTATTCATTGAAACTGACTTGTTCATACTTTACCATCCCAGTGGACCTGGAGAGGGATATATTAGTGTGTCGAGCAGAGCGAGGCACCGGGCCTGATGCATGGCGAGCACAGCGTTGCACTTATATGGTATCCATGTTGACCTGTGTCGACATACACACAAAAAACAATGAAAAACTTTTTAAACTCTTGACAATTTAAATGTTGGGATTTTGACCTTGTCGGGATTTTGATTGTAGGTATTTCATACTAAACCCAATTCAGCAATGACAGCAAAAGTCATAGAAAAAATATCAACCAGTATCTTAAGTATTCAAACTCTTCCTGATTTTTACCTCTAATGTTTTCATTACATGATTTGCTGTTGCATGTGTGTCAATTAAAATAGCATACAGTATTTGGAAACCAATTATTCAGTCTTTAGTAAAGTAATGTATGTTGTTATTATTATTATTATTATTATTATTAGGTATATATATATAATCAGTTTTGTCCATTATCAAAATTCACTAATTGTGCAAGAATGTTGTACAGCCAGACAAAGGAATAAATACCGTATATACTCGAGTATAAGTCGACCCGAATATAAACCGAGGCACCTAATTCTACCACAAAAACCTGGGAAAACTTATTGACTCGAGTATAAGCCTAGGGTGGGAAATGCAGCTCTAGCCGTACACAGCCCTCAGTGCCAGATATGCCCTCATACTGCCAGATATGCCCCACAGTGCCTGATGTGCCAGATATGCCCTCATGCTGCCAAATATGCCCCACAGTGCCAGATGTGCCAGATATGCCCTCATGCTGCCAGATATGCCTCTCATGCTGCCATATATGCCCCACAGTGCCAGATGTGCCAGATATGTCCTCATGCTGCCAGATATGCCCTCATGCTGCCAGATATGCCCTTCATGCTGCCACATATGCCCCACAGTGCCAGATGTGCCAGATATGCCCTCATGCTGCCAAATATGCCCCACAGTGCCAGATGTGCCAGATATACCCTCATGCTGCCAAATATGCCCCACAGTGTCAGATGTGCCAGATATGCCCTCATGATGCCAGATATGCCCCTCATGCTGCCACATATGCCCCACAGTGCCATATGTGCCAGATATGCCCTCATGCTGCCAGATATGCCCCTCATGCTGCCAGATATGCCCCACAGTGCCAGATATGCCCTCATGCTGCCAGATATGCCCCTCATGCTGCCAGATATGCCCCTCATGCTGCCACATATGCCCCTCATGCTGCCACATATGCCCCCTCCCCCAGTGCCTGTTACTTACCCCTCCATCGATCCCGCGCTGTCTTCTGAAGGAGGGACACGGAGCGCACAGCACGCGCCTCTCCTGTGTCCCTCCTGCATCTCCGGCGGCCGCGGCGGGTCTATTAAAGGAAGTGCCGGTTCGTGATTAGAGGTCACGAACGGGTACTTCCTTTAATAGACCCGCCGCTGCCGCCGGAGATGCAGGAGGGACACAGGAGAGGCGCGCGCTGTGCTCTCCGTGTCCCTCCTTCACACTGCTCTGCCTGTCACACTGCACTGCCACTGACTCGAGTATAAGCCGAGGTGGCTTTTTCAGCACAAAAAAAGTGCTGAAAAAGTCGGCTTATACTCGAGTATATACGGTAGTTCCTAGCTATAAGAAGCACACTTTTCCCCTCAATAATAAAATAGTGGAGGCCAGGAAATGAACGTGTAAACATATTTAAGAAGAGCAGTGCATATTATTTGTGACCTTGTCAAACAATCTTAAATCTGCAGTGCTTGCCAGAATCATAAAGGCGCCTGAATCACAGAATGTTACATTTGGATCAAAAGTGTCTCTGAGATGTACAGCAGCCGGCATTCCAGTTCCATCCATCAGGTGGTTTGAAAATGGAAAAGCTGTGAGTATTTTCATTGTTCATATACTAATGTTTTGTTTTTTTCTTCATACTACTAGCCTAATATGGATAATTAGTAAAATAAATGTATTCACATAGTAATGATCACACCAATAATGTAAGTTTCTTGAGATAACGTGGTTTCAAGCAAATCACTTTTTAAGGAGTTTATATACAGTATGTCTTAAGTGTATGCTTCAGAGTTCTGGTTTATGTCAATTGACTTTGATTGTTTATTCAGAGTTGTCTGTTGTTAGGGATGGGGAGTCAACAATTTTGTTTATTGCCTAGTCTACAGATCCTAAATGAGAAATAGATACAAAGCAACATGCTTTGGATCACTCCAAATATACTCCTTAGTGCAGTGGTTCCCAAACTTTTTAAACTCATGGCGCCCTAGAGTATCAGAATTTTTTCTTGGCACCCCTAGGCCAAAAGTTTCCTATTAAGAATTTTAGAAAACAATAAGTAAATTATGTTTATGTGTCATCCTTAGTTTCTTTAGTGTGGTGCGGAACAATATTTGCGTCTGTTTGGCCTTATATTTTATAATTGGCAGCCACCAGCACTGGTTTTGTCTATTACTTTGACCAAAAATAGTTTGAATTGGTCCTGGACCACCAATCCAAGGCACCCAACCTAGTGTCCTGAGGCACCCCAGGGTGCCTAGGCACACGGTTTGGGAACCACTGCCTTAGTGTATAAGTCTACCAATGCACTATTTTCTGTATACGATGTTTAAGAATACCTTTGCATAAATTTATAGCCAACAGAACTAGTCAGACAAAATATGTCAGAGGCATAGTGTAATCTCCACAAGAAATCCATATAAAACGATCATGTTTTATATGCATATGTGCAGAACTATAATACCACGTTCAGTGGAATTAATGTTCATTCCTTCTATGTTCCAGAAGAGAGTTATAATTGTAAAAAAAAAATTCCAAGACTGTTCTTGGAAAAAGGACAAGCAATGGCTGTAAAACAGACTAGTGTACCAGCCTGTGCCATGTCATGTGTTTGGACAAGAAAGAACAAACTTTAGAATTGATCAAATTATTTTGGAGATTATCAGTACTCTGTTGATGAATTAGTCATACCTTCTACCCTTCCCCAGGCACTAGAGTACTACTTTGATAGGCATATGAATATTCTTACAAAGAACTAAGGATCAAATACTGTAGGGTTGAGGTTACCAGAAGATTAAAAAGGGTCAAGTGGTTCTTATCTGCCGTCAAAATCTATGTTTCTATGTTACTGTTTTATTTTGAAAATTAAATTTATATCTGAATTTGGCAAGTCCTACTGATATCTAAATCTCTCTGGAGATTTTACATCTGCTCCACCTGCAGTACAACATGGTGTTACCAAAGTGCAAAGTTAATTGCTCCTTTTTGCTTTGTTCCCAACTCATATTCATTTCCTGCGACCACGCCAGGCAAAGGTCTAAGGGTCTCATCGGCTGGGAAGTAAAAATGCCTATTGTGAGTAGAGATGAGCGGGTTCGGTTTTACTCGGATTTACTCGGTTCTCAAAATGGCATCTTATTGGCTCACGGACGTCACGTGTTTTGGATAGCCAATAAGAAAAATCCGGATAAAACCGAACTGGCGTTAATTCTGGCGTTACATCCGAACCCGCTCATCTCTAATTGTGAGGTGGAGCTGTGACCAGTGCTGTGTGGGTGTCGCCAGTGTCATATGGACATACACAACCTACACTGTCAGCCCCAAAGTCTCCCTAAATATGTAAAAGTAGAAAGATTGCATCATGTTGTAAGGTAGTTAGAAATATAATTTGAATACTTATGATTTATTGCTGACCTTGTGGCCCGCTGGTCAGCTGGTTATCATAATGATGTCATGATGATAGCCTGTTTTTATATGGAGGCCTGTAGTCCCATCCTCCACATTGTTAAGCAGGTTTTGAGTACATGCTTCATTTTCATCAACAATAGTAGTTTAGACCTTAAAAAATTCATGTAGCATTAGAACTCTAGGGGTGATTCAGACATGGATGCAGTGCAGTAGCTACTGGGAAATTATGCAAATGCAGCAGGAGGCATCTTATGTTTATAGACGCATCCTTCATGTTTCTTTGATCCACTTCTGCATCTGAGGACATAGCATCAGATAGATCGCTTGCATGACCATTGCCAAATGAGTAACCTTCAGTCTGGCCTTGGTACACCTACAAAACAAGCCAACACTCCCCCACCCCCAGCCCGTCAATCAGGATGCAGCTTGGGCACCGTGTGCAAAGACCCAGGACCGTTTCTGCACATACATCATCGAAGATGTACATACTGTAAACCATTGGTTAAACAAACATCCCTGAATCAGGGATTCTATGCTTGCTTAGTTACTGTTCTGTATATTGATCCTTTAATTGCATTAAACTTGTTAAATGTATGCAGCCTCCATGTATTAAAAGCATCCAAAAAGCAAATACTGCTGAGGTTGTGTACTGTTACTTGTGGTTTGTACAATTAGGCACATATAGAAAAATATATTACACTAATGCATATTTTGTATTTCATAATTGACCTTTGCAGGCTTAGTTTAGATAAACAAGGTGTGTACTGGGTTTCATGATTGGTTCTAATAAGTGGGCACTCCCTTGATCTTCTTTACTTTAACCTATCCTTTACCCCTACTGTCACCACTGTAACCTATTTCCTTTTTCTTGCTGCTTGACTACCTTTTCTCACCACATTGTCACCCCTTCCTGCTTTGACCAAGCCATTTACCAGCTGCCACTACTCACCTTCATACTGTAGGTCTATACCATAGCCCAAGTATTCTGAATGAACCTGATATTTGCAAATGTGTTCTTGAACCACCAAGCAATACTGGAGCAAGTCACACTCTCCTGTGGAATTCCTATATTTAAAAATGTTGCTCTCCTCCCAAAGTGCTGTCCTTTCTTTTGCCAATCTTCTTTCTAAAGCCATATGTCTTCTCAGCCCTCCAACCCCTGTTCCCTTCTTGCTATCATCAACTCCCCCCTCTGCCCCCCTTTTTCACCTCGCAGCCTCACTCTCCGTCCATGTTTTTGCATCCAAAATTGAACATCTATCAAGAAGACATCACCTCCAACTAGGACCTCCTCGCCCCACTCTTTCCATTGCCATTTTACCTCCTACCCTTCAACCTCTCCCCAACTTCTCCCTCCATCCAGCCTCTCCTCAGTTTATCAAGATGAAGTCATGGCTCTAATCCAAATCTACTCCCATCAATCTTCCCCCTTGATTATATCCTCTCCCACCTACTCTGCCCCTTCTCTCTCACAGCCTATTCCCAACTTGCCCATCTCTTCAACCTTTCTCTCTCATCAGACACCATCCACCTTGCACTTAAGCTTGACCTTGTCTCTCACATTCTGAAAAAAAACTTACTTTTGATCCCAACACTCTCTGCTAGATCCACTATAGTTTGGCTATTCACACTACAGATACTACCCACACTAGTCAGTATTATCCTACAGTACTTACAGCAAAATCCAAGGGTCATTAAGCCCTGCTCATTCCCCTTGATCTCACTACCAATTTTGACACTGTGAACAACATTCTTATCTTGCAAGTCTTTGGCTATCTTGGTCAAAGTGACACTTCCCTCACCTTTCTTTCCTCCTACCTCTCTGGCCACTCTTTCTGTCTCTTCTCTTAACTGCACTTCTCACGCTTTTCCACCACAGCTGGTTACCACCAAGGTCTGTTCTTGATCTCCTACTATTATCCACTTATATATAATTCCAATCTAGTTAAATTAATCAGCTCTTTTGGCCTCCAATATTATCTCTATGCTGGTGACACTCAGATTTACCTCTTCTCCCTTGCCTTTCCCCCTTCTTTCTGCAATTGTGACTCCAGCTGTCTACCTCTCTGCTATACTCTGCTATTTCCTCATGGATGTCCCAGTGCTCTATTAAACTTAAAATGTCTAAAACCAAGATGATTAGCTTACTACCCTCATGAGTTCCTTGACCTCCCTCTACTTTGCTGTCCAATGATAGCCCCACCGTTTCCTATATCTTGCAAGTCCTCCATATTGAAATTGGAGGACACCAATAATTATGTTTTTCTGGCGAGCTGTGATGACCCAAACTAGATGAAAAACATACCCAAAGAACTATGTAAATGCATTCTAAAAACGAACAGAATTCCTTGAAAGAAATATGTGGAGAGGTTACTCTTCATAAACTTTTCATTAAACGCACTGATGAATATGAAGCAATTTACTTGGCACACAGAAAGGAAACAAAACATCAACTAACAACATTCTTCCATTCTCATTACTCAATATAGCTATCAAGCTCCTGAAGTGAAAAGAATGATTTAAAAATATTGGTGCATTTTACTTCAAGTACCAATTCCTTAACCTATATTACCTCCAAAAATGAAGACTGCATTTATAAGAGCTCCAAAACTCAAACAGAACCTTTCACCCACTGTTCTAAGAAGTACACCCAAGAACAAAGGAGACTGACTCAACCTACAATCCAATTCTATCCCTGTGTTGGCTGTAAAGTTTATAAATTTGGGCCTGATCCAGAGGTGCAAACAACTCATGCGAGGCTGCGATTAATCACAGATTCTCAAGTGTGAAAATATGCAAATGCCAGTTTAAGCTTCCCCTTGTGTTCTTCCACGTGATCGACTGCACAATCTCTGCAATGTCCACTTTTGTTATCTGAGCATTGCTCAAGTGCACTGGTTGATTCAATCACTTGACCATTGAGGCACCATCATACAAACATTGGCTACTCAAGCAGCTTCTGGCTGGCTCAGATTCTCTTGTGTTACTTTCTTTAAAAATGGATGCTGTGACTGCAGTACTGCAAAAGAGATAGCAGCCGCATGCTGAAACATATCCATAACACTCCCATAACATGCCCCTGACATCTCCTCTGTTTGCAATGAATGAAAGCCACTTCCTAGTCTCCACCCTGAAAGGTCCAGGAATGCATTTGCCTTCTCAAGTAATCGATATTTCATAACCAACAAAATGCTCAAACATCGGCACTGGGTGTACCACTGAATTGGGCCCTTAGTGTGAGAACAATCAAATTTTTTCCTGCAGAGTTGGTACAACCATAATTGCCTGGTATGAGTGCAGCTGCGCAGTACCGTGATGCCTGGTGGCACATTGCGTACAATTGAATTCCCCCATTGTGTGCCAAAACGTTTTAACAATAAACACAATTACAACCCTTCTGGCCTTAAACTGATAGGCATTGAAATAATTTGGAAAGACTAAAGAGGTGTAGACAAACTCGAGAGTTGCACCAAGAGAAAATGTTGGATTTACCATCTTAAAACTCACACCCCACATGGTGTCAGATGTTATGCCTTGTAAATAATTGACACTTTAAAAAAAAAATCCGAGGAAGTCTTATGTATTTTACTGAAAAATCTGTATATTATGTCACTACAGTATTTTTCTATTTGTATTATCTTGGTTTCTTTATTTAAAAATATATATTGGTGTGTTCTTTGCACACCTATTGTCTTCTCACACAATATTTTGTTTAACTTCAATTATTTACATCATGGATGCAGATAGTAGGGGCAAGTGGGGCATGTGCCCTAGGTGACATACGGAGATGAGTGCCGCCAGGGGGTCTGTAGTTGCAGATGGGATGCTGCATAGCAGGGAAAGGAGAGGACTAGTATAGCATTATCCCCTTCCAGGGAACATGTTCTGCAGCAATAGGCTGCATGGCTCATGTTTTCCCTATCTCTCAAATGACAGCAGCAGCCTAAATGGCACCTTCCTGCTTTCTGGGCACTTCTGTGGAACAGATTCAATAGAAGAGATTTCCAACAGGTAAGTATTGGGGGTGGGGGGTATGGTTTATGGTAGGTAATACTAAGAATAAGGGGGTAAGGGGTTATCGATCTAATGGTCTTTTTATGAGGGATGTAATTATGAATTTAATACTGTCTGTATTATATGGGGTCACTAATGCTGTCTGTATTATGTGGGGGTCACTAATGCTGTCTGTATTATATGGGGGTCACTAATGCTGAAGGGCAAGGAAGAATTCTTGACAATGTGCTTGTCATCGGGAGCGATGGCTCAAACTCAAATACTGGCCGTCTAGCAGGTGTCATCACACTAATATAAAATACCTTGCACAGAAATTTTCAATGGGCAATATGCCTTCCTCATTTCAATGAAGTGCCACTTCATCGCCTCACGTTACTTGGTGGGCGAACAACTGTTTCTGAAAAAAATTTCAGGTCCTATAGGAGAGAAGCTTGCTGACTCTAAAAAAAAGCCAGTAGTTAGATTTTGCAAAATAGGTCCAGAACTTCCACATATTGACACAAGTGACCTAAGTACTGACCAAAAGTACCTCCTGGAGATATGGATAGCTATTTCTGCTAGCTCTATACCCGAAGATCTTGCTTACAGAGACCCGGAGCTGCTACATCATTCCAGATAGTTGACAGATGGAAATCGCACTCTTTGCTTGTACATTGCCACATCACGACCTTCAAGAAGCCTGGTAACAATTACAAATTACATTATGAAGGTATATGCCAGGCTTTGGTTACCTATTAAAAGAGAATGGCAAATAAGACACTCAAGCATACTTACCTGGAACGCTATACAATTCTAACAATACTTATCTGATCCTGCACGGCTAAAAGTCAATGAGGTCATCCAGACAAATGCTTACTTTTTGCATCCAGAAAATGTACTGGTCAGTATGCTGTTCGATGAATGGTCAGATATCAAATGTTTGGCTGGGAAAAGAATTATGAATGCTAGAGCCCAAGAAGATGCACAAAGTGTGAGACAGTTCCAAATTCCTACACTAAATTTCTGAGCCAAAGACTATACTGAGATCACTCACTGGAAAACAACTAAAGTGACTCCACCTCCGCTCCTCAGAGACATGTCTGAGTAAGAACTGATGTTGTCAGTCGCATTTGCATCACGTGGTTCAGTTTCCGTGCCACACACAGACCATTGAGAGGACTGTGAAGCTGGTTACCATGGCCACAGCATCTGTTTGTGGATTTAGAGCAAAAGATTGCATGATCAGAAATACTCTAAAATCAAGGGAGGAAATGACAAAATGTGCAAAACAGTCTTATTAAAAAGATGCTACAAAATAACTTACCATCTCTTTCTTCATGTATAGATGACACAACACATACATGTACTACATGCACAAACATTGTCTCTTGCTACATGGTTGGTTGGTTGGTTGGTTGGATGGGGTGGGGGGTGAGCCAAACTACAGCCATCTCCTCGCGATGGGTCTTGGATATTTTCTGGAAATATCTTCTGAAACTAACTAAGAGCTACAGGCTACGTAATATAACCAGAATTCTGCAGAATTATAGTCAAATTGAGCATCAAATGCATAATGTTTTATGTACATTTATTGCGGGTTTTGCCTATCAGGACCAAATTTGAAAACTTTGAGGTAATAATGGGAGCTGAAAATATTGACCTAGGATGACGAACCTTTGGCAATTAATTATTACCATGGGGTAGAACATTTTTCATATCCAAGCATTTTCGATTTCTAAAATCTGCCATTTTCACTACACACTAGGAAACATGGCCCCCTGTTCAGCTGCCAACTATGATCTTTGCACACTGCCTCTTGCCTCTGTGTAACACCTGTCTGATTAGCCCTCCTTTATAGATTGTAAGCTCTCATGAGCAGGGCCATCTTCCCTGGTGTGTTTTTAGTTTCCTCACTTATGCTATAACTAGCTTGCATGGGAGTTCCTGATTTTCACGGTTGTTCATATACATGAGTGTTAATAATTTGGTAAATCTATAGAGCGTATCAGTATGGGATACCGGTGCACAGGATGCCGACTGTCACTATACCGACAGTAGCATCCCATCCGCTAGAATGCTGGCAGCAGGGCGAACTCATTGAGGCTCCTTGTGGGCTCTCGCCACGCTGTGGGCACAGTTGCTCACTTTGCTCACCAAAGATTTTTTCTCCCTATATGGGTGTCGTGGACACCCACAGAGGGAGAATAATCTACCTCACCGGTATTCGGGCAGCGGAATTGTACCCCTTTTGGGATTCCGGTGTTGTCACCACCAGGATCCCGATGGTTGGTATGTTAAACACAGCCCCTTTAGAGATGTAAATGTGAGACATGTTAATGTAAGTAAATATTAATCCATGGTTCCTGGCGTTACCCGAGGAGCGCACGTAGCAGATGCGGTAAAAAGTAACGGACCAGTTTTGTAGTTTATTAAATTCTACACACTGGAGGTGCAATCCAAATTTTGACCGGATTGGGCGTTCTCGTTCACGCAACGTAAGCCATGCATCGGTAATTATGTCATTATGTCAACCCCCTTTTCATCCCCTTAGGGGAGGTTTATTAAAAAATACTAATAGTTTTCCAGCTTCCCACCTGTAGAATTCAGCTTCCTAACATATCAGGAAGTAAGAGAATTAGGGGGACATGTACTAAGCAGTGATAAAAGTGGAGAAGTGAGCCAGTGGAGAAGTGGCCCATGGCAACCAATCAGATGCTCTATATATGTTTATAGTATGCAAATTATAAATGTCACGTCAATTCTGATTGGTTGCCATGGGCCACTTCCCCACTTTTATCACTGCTTAGTACATGTCCCCCTTAGTGAAGAGTGAGTGAGTGAGTGAGTGAGTGAGTGAGTGAGTGAGTGAGTGAGTAAGGGTTTTCACATTTATATATGTCCTATCCATTACTACCAGTGGGTTCAGCTGACGCTGTTTTTCTGGGTAATATAACTGCCTATGCAGCAATGTTTATATAGATTGTATACTATAGTATGTTCTGCAATGTTTGGTACGGTAAGTATTTTGCACTTTGTTAATATTTCTGAACAGTATATTTCCAGCATATGAACTTAATTAATAGAATGTTGTGATTTTTTTGTTTACTAGGTTTCACCAGAGTCTATTGAGGACAATATCAAAGATGGGGTCATTTTCTCAAAGGTGCACATTTTAGCAACCAGGCCAGGACTGTTTACTTGTATGGCAGACAACAAGCACAGTGGTAGTTTTGGCACTGCAAAAGCTGCAGCAACAATTAGCATATCAGGTATGTCCAAGAAAATCATTTGTACCTAAAGTTTGGAGTCATACTAAAACACCAAATTGTTACTGCTGCATAGTATTGCAGATTATCTGAAATGATCATGCACTTGTTAAAGGGAAATAAAAAAAAAAAGAACAAAGAAAAATAGAAGAATGAAAGCAAGGGATAGAGAACAAGTGATGGGGTGCAGCATACCAAGTGGTTCTCCATATTGCTAGTTTCAGGGTGTTATGAATTTAGCGTGCCTGCATATAAGTGTGGTGCTTACAGCCCATCGGGAGAATGGTGGAAGAAAAATGCACTCCCCAACACTCTCCACTTGCCATGCGAGTCCATGACCCCACTTTTGAGGTTCCTACCCGCTGTTACGTATAAAAGTGGAGGTCTCTAGTCTTCACAGACTTTTCCACAACCACCGTTTTATGCAGAAAGAAGTTTGAGCAGAGCTCTGGTTACTCCCATTGATATCACTGGCACTCTGTACACACCAGTTACCTCACGGAGGGCTAGGCTGTATAGCTTAGAGCAGCCCCTCCTCCACTTGATACTACAGTGGGGTAAGAACTGCTAGCAGGCTTGTATTGGAAGCGCTATATGAGGCGGAACGTACCTTCCGTCTCACCCTGACACCAGGAAGAAGTCTTGGCTGCAAAGCAGATGCAAAAAATTGTGACTTCACCATCAGAACCAGGATAGGTGGCAGAAAAATATGCTCACTCTGCCTGATTTTGTAGCTTTGATTACCTGCTTTGCTTCTGGTGTCTTAAACTGCTATTTGTCTGTATCCTGGAATGTCGAGCCCCTATTTGGAAAAGAGATGGGTACTAAACACTTCCTAAACAGCCTAATACTCCAGGCCTGCCACATTACACTAATTGCCCCCACCAGCCATCACATTGAATTAACAACCCCACTACATAACCTTAATAACCCCCACTAGCACCTAATATATTAAATTAATACCAACTCACACAAACACACTAAACATTAATACTACCATTTCACACACATTACTATGATCCACACACATATTACATTCATTATAATGACACACATTTTACATTACTACTGTGTGACATACATGAATTTTACATTACTATGACATAAGGGGAAAGGCCAGACACCATTTAGAACTAAAATGCCAGAACTCAGCACAACTGTCCGTGTAGTTTTTCCCAGAAGTCAACAGGCTAGTGTGGTCCCCTTCTGTCACATGGTTCTTGTGCTTTTCACATCATGCATTCATGCTAGATACCGTATGCTACTTGCTAATTTAGATTAAGCCAGCAATGATTGCATTGTGTACAGGCAAAGCACAACACTCAGCTCTCAGTCTGCATAGGAATGATTGGACAGGGGCATCACTATCTATTTCTACACCCGGTCTGGTGGACATCCCCAATGCGGCCTGACCCTCATTTGTATCACTCCAGGAGACTGTCTGCAGTGTCATCCACACTGTTACAGTGCTGCACCCAGCTCCTGTCACTGAGGAGGAGCCGGCAATTTGGTGCCACCGCTTGGCGGGTGACACCTGGGTGTGGCCCGCAGCCTCCTAGTGACACCACTGTTAACCAGTGTTATGATAGCAGAGTAAAGTGAACCTCATTCAGTGTTATAATCACATATTGCCCCATGTAGAGTAGCACGGATAACCAACCATTATATAGTTTTCAAGCAGGTTTAGAGCAGGAAATAAATTAACTACAGTAGAATAAATGGATGGGATTCATTTTGTGTGAAGAATACCTTTAAAATGAGTGATTTATCTGAAATTGTACATCTTTAGGCATATCCATTTATCCATTCTATATATATATATATATATATATATATATATATATATAATAATTAATAGTATGGTCTATGTCAGTCTGGGCCAATGTAGGTCCAGGAAAACACGGGTAGCCAGCACACCAATTATATGCAAAAAACATTTATTGCTGTTTGGGCATACAAAACCAATGCAGATTCAGCATAAGTTTCTAAATTTCAAGAGATTGCAGTCATTAATAAGGGTATAAGAATAGTCACCCATTCCGCAATAATGCAAGGGTTTCAACAAGTCACCCATTATAAAGGCAACAATATTGTTTCAATGGTATTGCAGTCCTGGAGAAAGGTGGCAATACCACCGAAACGATATCGACCAGCTTATTTAAAAATTATTATCAGTGTTTATAGAATGAGTTGCAGCCTCAGAAAATATGTCAACATTAATGAACTTACAGTACATTAACTATTCTTTTCTTCTTCCCCTAATGGTATTTTTCTGTGACTGGATTACCACTGTTTCCTATAGAATGGAGGTAGGACATTTTTCTGTATTAATGTTTTAAATATGTTTTACAGTATATTCTTTGAAATGAATGAATACAAAGTGAAATAATTTAAATGATGTAATGAATAGCTTGCAAACCCATTAAGTCATCTGGCACAAGTTGTACAGTGTTATGTAATATTTTCCCTTACTGTCTACCAAATTTTACAAACAGCAGACGTGAGGATTTGGTGAGTCATGAATGTACAACTAAGGGCCTAATGCAGAGGTACACACAGACCATGTGCAGCTGCAATTCCTCACGGGTTCTCATTCTCAAGTGCAAAAACATGCAAATACCAGTTTTGCTTTGTGCACTATCATGCACGGGCTGAGCAAACCCTGTGATGCCCACTTTGCCTGCATAAGCAATGCTCAAGTGGGCCGGGGAATCCAATTACACACCATTATACCTGGCGCAGAGTCTCCCTTATAAGTTTCTTAAGATAGGGCCACTGAGGCTGAGGTGCTGCAAACAAGATCGCAGCCGCATGCTGAATCACACCCCTGACCAAGGGTGTATTAAGAAAAGAGGGGACCCGTGGGCAGTCTCCGACCGGGTTCCCCCCTCTCTAGCAGGCAGTGACAGTGGCTCTGAGCACTATGTGGTGCGCAGCTCTCCAGGGAAATGGCGTGATGGACATTTTCTAAGCAATTTTCGCTACTGCGCATGCCTAAAATGCAGGAGGATGGCCACTGTGCCATTTTCCTGAAGACCTGTGCATCACCTAGTGCTGTCACTGCGCTGCCTCCGGGCTCCGGAGAGATAAGTATTGAAAAAATGGGTGCAGTGTGTGCGGTGTGGGCCCCTCTGGACCAAGCGGCCTGTGTGCACTGCACACACTGCAACCATTATAGATACTCTACTGCCCATAACACTCCAATAACACACCCATGGCATCTCCTCTTTTATCAAAGACTTTATAAAACACAGAAGCCGTCTCATGTAATACTTATGCGTGTGCAGTAGGGGTTTCCTAGACTTACTGAGCATGTGCAGTAGCAAAAAAATTGCTCAAACATTGGTACTGCGTCCACCTCTAACAGGCCCTACATTTTATGTCTCCTCTTTCCCAGTAAAATAGTATTTATCACAAGCTTAGATGAACTGTACTTACTTTATAAATACTTGGCTAGTGGAGTGCAGTCTCAGATATTGCACATTTCCCTAGAGATGATAACGCTTGTAAACTATTTAATAGAAATTCCAGACACACAAAATAAATTAGTGATTTACATTATCAAAAAAGAAAATAAAACACTGTCACAAATATATTGTCATTTCAATATCATTTTAAAACACATTTTCTAGCCTAGACCTGCATCATGTACAATGCAGCTGATGTTTGCGTCTATTTTCTTACATGCACTAAAAATAAGTTAGAATCCAACTTTTTCTTGAGCATCATGTTTTTGATCCCTATTAAACTGTGTCTGTAAAGAAGTTTTGAAAATACTAACATTGTATGGCAGCTTGTGTCAAAGCCTAATTGCAACCAGGGTGTAACTAGCTGTTTGTGGGCACCATCGCATGTACATACCTCCCAGCTGTGCCCCATATTCAGCGAGACAGTCCCATTTTATAGGACTGTCCCATCCGTGGGCCACAGTGTCCTGCAGTTGGGGAACACACACCGGTGCTCTCTGTTGATCTGCACAGAGCAGTTGGTAAGCAGTGGGTGAATAGACACTGTGTACATGCACACAGCATCTATTCACAGTGCAGGGAGAGCCTGGGGGCGTGCCTAGCATCTCGGAGAGTGCTGGGCACGCCCCCACAGTGATAGGCCACAGCTCCGCCCCATTACCCGAGGCTCTGCCTCCTTTGCGGACGCTAATGTTGAGAGGTATGCATGTATCACCAAAGGGCAGTGGTGCAAGTAGAAATATTTTCTTAGTGGTACTGAGTGTCAAAAAATGGGCGTGACCATGTGTTGTGAGGGGGCATAGCCACATGCTGCTAGTGGGAGTGGCTACATGACACTAGCGGCGTGGCCACATGACACAGCCCATTTTTTTTTTATCTAGAGGCAAGGCTAAAAATATATAGTAATGCCTCCAGTATATTAGAAATAAAATATATAGTGATATCTCCAATATAATAGAAATATATAGTAATGCTCCCAATTTAATAACAATATATAGTAAATAATGCCTCCATTATAACAGGAAAATACAGCCATTGTGGCACTCCCAGTAACCCTGACAAAGTGGGAGGAGCCGTCATGCTGCCAAGCACCATGGTTATGTGGCTTTGTGGCACATTATAATTGTGGTAATGGCAAAGTGTGTGGTAGTGGGTACTGCGTACCCGCTGCCAAATTCTTAAGGGTACTCCGTACCCGAGCGTACCCGCATACTTGCACCACTGCCAAAGGGTAATACAAAAACACATAACTACACAAGGGGTTTTGGGCCTGTTTAAGAGCTGCAAGCAGTGTTGATGATTTATTGTTTGCCACTGTGCATGCACCAATGACACGCTGCGCATGCAAAGTGAATGATTAGCGATTGCAAATGCATAGAGGATGTATTTGCTAAGTGAGTGACATGTAGTCAGCATTTGGGGGAGGTAATGGGGGATGACTAGAAAAATACAGACTTGTCGGACTGTTTCCTGTCATTCCCTAGTTATCCACTGCGAATCCATTCGCAACTGGAGAGAGTTCTGGGTATCTTAGGAAAGCCACTCTGTCTGAGACAGCATGGGATTGCTCAGAGGTCCAATGTTCCGACTGATTATGTACCTGCTTATGTACGTGAGCAGTGTATGTGAGGCACTGGCAGTGGGCGTCTCTGTGCACAAGGCAGTGGCTGAGTCATTAGCATATTTTCGCCAGTCCATTGTGAACAAAATCGCAGCTGCGCATGCAACTGCATGTACCTCTGTATCAGGCACTCACAGAGGTGTGGAACCTACAGTAGCTGCACCCCCTGTTGCAATGCTAGTTGCACCCTTATTTTCAGCATAAAGTAACAAAAAGACATACTACTTCTTAGAAAGCTCAAGTAAAATGTCTCTGTCTTATAGCTTTCTCCTTAATTTCCTGTAATCCTTGGGGTGATTAAAAGCTCCTGTGACACTGAGCTCATGTAATCATTGAGAGCCAGTGTAGTGACAGCAGGCATATTATATCACTGAATGTTTCTCAAGAGCTATGCTCCTGCCAATGCAGCAGTCATTATTGTTCACTAGTATGCAGAGCTGCTCAGCAGATAGCTCACTATAGACCTAATTCAGCGGTGGACAGTGTGGTGCGACTTTTTACGCAAAGTAACAAATTATAGGCACATCCATTGGGCATCTTTGTTCGAATACATTTGCACTCCTGCTGTGTAATACGACTCAGTATTATTATTTTATTATTATTATTTTATATATAAGGCGCCACAAGTGTTTTGCAACGCCGTACAAAGGACAGTACAGGGAGACAAAACTTAGCATTACAGTAAATAAATAACAAAAATAGAGTACAGGTAACAAGGAGCACCACAATTCTCAAGACATAATACAGCTAAGATGTAAGTAGCGAGTGAGTAATCATTGTACTACTTGGGGCTGGCGGCCATAGATAGAGATGAGCCTTTACCAGCAGGAGAAAAAGCTGGTCGCTGAGTGGGAGAGAGCTGTGAGGGAAATGTGTTGAGAAGAGGGCTGAGACAACAAGAGGAAAGAGGGCCCTGCTCTGAAGAGCTAACAATCTAGTGGGAAGGGGCAGACAGATGACATGAGGTGCAAGCAAGCGGGAGGTAGCTTGATGGCAGGATGTAAGCAAAGCATAGATGGTCAAGGCATGAGGCAGAGGGATGGAGGAGCAGCCTCAGGACTAGGTTATGCATCAGAAGGGTACACTTTGATGAATAGGTGGGTTTTCAAAGCCTGTTTGAAGCTTTGCAAGGTTGGGGAGAGTTTAATGGAGTGGGGGAGCACGTTCCAATGAAGGGGTGCAGCACAGGCAAACTGTAGCAACTGCATTTAGCGACTGTATTTACTTCCACCTCTGAATCAGGCCCTTTATGTTGCCATGTGTAAATGAGAATATAAAAGTAGCCATACTTCTGTAACATACAGATGTAACATTTGTTAAATTGTATGCTCTCTTTTAAGATAGGAGTTAAATGTGCTATAACATAAGTGACAGGTCCATCTCTCTAACTCTGTTATCAGGCTTTACAAAGGAGATACAGGCTACTGCAGCACCTATAGAGGGGATATATGCAATGCTATGCTCACAAAGGATTCATTGGTTTTCTTTAATACGTCTAATGCTGAACCAGAAGAGAGCCAGGAGATGCTCGCTCAGACAGCCTGGAGTGAACTGAAAACAGTCAGCCCCCTTTGTCGACCTGCAGCTGAGACTCTTCTGTGCAACCTCTTTTTCCGTGAGTGCAACCCAACAGGAGATGGCCCAGTTCCAAAGCCAATATGCAGGTACTACTGTGTGTATGTGATGAAGAGGTGTTCTTGGAGTTATTTTTCAAAAGACAGTACATTATTATCATCATCCTGTAATTCTTCACCATTTATTATATTCAGGGCTCAAAGTGGTCCTGGAGAGGTGGTGGAACTAATTTACCCCACCACACCTCCCCCCTCCCCCCCCCCCCCCCCCCCCCATTTACCACCCTCTCCCTTAAGCGGAGCCAGTGCTAGAGTTTTCAGCACCCCCTGCAAACTATAAATTAGAGCCATACTTTCGAAAAGGACTTTGCTCTCTCAAAGAAGCAGCTTTTCTGTTGGAATAAATGTGCAGGGCATTAGAGGTGGTGAAACTAGTCCCCCCTAAAATTACAGGTGGTGGAACTAAGTTCCACCTCATCGTCATCCCCCACTTTAACCCCTGATTTATATTTAATTACATTAGGTAAACCATTCATACCACATATTTATAATACGCATTTAGACTGACACTTTTACCTGTGAAGGGTGCAAGTTGCCATTGCAACAGCATGTAATCCTCGAGAACAACACCCGAACTTACGCCTCTTACGGCACCTTCTAGTGCTGGACTCACACATTTTTGCTGGCGGTCCTATGGGGCTGGGGCAGAAATCTGCGAGTCTGTGGTACCATAAGTGCGGCATATAGCTGCACTTACTCGCACCCGCAAATTAATCTCAGGCAATTGGAATCCCCCCATAGTGTCATATACCTTAGGAAATAACCAAGTAATTACAGAGTGTTTGCAAAAATTCAGGCATGTAAGGCCAGGTAGAAATAACTTTACCTTGGCACATATCTAAATCAGAGACTGTACTAAACCATCTTACAGTAAATGTTCTTATTATATCGTACAGTTATATAAAATTACATGAAAATGAAATGCAAAGTAATGGAGTCCTCCTCCTCCTCCTCCTCCTTTTCCTATCTGCGCCAGACAAGGTCATCCACATGTCTTGCAACATAAGAGGCTGGAAGTGGTCATCGCTGACATCAGAGGCCCTCCTTAAAAACACCTGGGCACACCTGCAATTTTTCAGACACACCCAGAAAACAGCTCCCTATCAGTCAAACAGCAGTCTTTTAATAATCGTCTGGATTGCGATTCGCAAATATAGCAGCTCAACCTGAATAAGACACACAATGCAAAAGAATTAACCATCCCATTGCAGTGAAACCACAGAGAGTAACAGTTATGGGCCCTACACAGGCCGCTGAGGTGCCTGACAGCCGATACAGCCGACGGACGACCCGGTGGCGGGGGGAGGAGTCATGGGGGGAGTGAAGTTTCTTCACTCCCCACGTCACCTGGCCCCATAGCTCTGCATGCTAATATGGACAATATTGTCCATATTGGCTTGCATGCATAAATGAGCCGGCACCAAAGATGAACGAGTGTGGGGCCGCGCATTGTTCATCGTTGGTGCATACACACTGAAAGATATGAACGATATCTCGTTCATTAATGAACGAGATCGTTCATATCTTTCAGTGTAATTGGTAAATGTGTAGGGCCCATTACATGGGGAATGGTAGGGCAACTAGCTGTGGCTTGTATAAGAATGCAGTTGTGAGTTGCAGGTGGAAGGCACAACAGATCTCAAAGATCCTGTACCCATCGTATAGGCGAGTGGTGTCAGGATCGCTGAAGGAGAACATGAAACAAGACACTAGATGTCAAGCAAAATCATTTAGTGTATGTACTTCTATAGAATAGTATTGGGATTTTAATGTCCCTGTTATAACATGCCAAGAATCAGTGGCTTCTGTAAACTGCCACTTAATTATTTTGCCCCATGGTCTCTAAAGAGGATATGCTACTAATCTCCTGTATTTGATATATGTATGTCATGGTGAAGGTTAAAATGCTTTCTACATATCTACAGATCAGTATCTTAATGGCTTCTTTACAATAAAAGGAAGTGAGCACTTGGAGACATATTTAGACAGGTTGACTACTGTATGTTAAATTAATGAGTGAACTTAACTAGATAATGTTTAGCCATATTTCATTTACAGAACCATTAAAACAGAATAGCTATTGTCATGAGATCACTGTCTACATAGTAGGAAGAGAGCGAGAGAGAGAGAGAGAGAGAGAGAGAGAGAGAGAGAGAGAGTATTACCAACAGACTCCAATATTGTGCATGGTTGCATGGTTTTCCTGCTCATCAGTGGTACTGTAGATGATGTTAAAATAAAAAAAAAAGGTCCTGATTCAGAGGTGGACACAAAGCAGTAGCAGATGCGGTTTTTGTCTTACTCTCCCACTACACGTAAGGGAGCTTCTCAGGTCTAGTCTCTCCTTTTCCACTGTCCCAGACTCAGAACCCTCTTCTCCCTGGGGGCTGGTTCTTGAAATTACCACCTCGAGCAGTTAGAATCAAACTAGCTCAGTTATACTCACAGTCGCTTAGAGTGGACGGGCTATAGGGCAACAGTGCACACTCATTGGATGGTAGCACTCGACCCCATGGTAAAATGCCAGGATTAGTCTCTGCTGATTATGGTCTTTATATTTATCTACTGAATATGCAACAACCTGGGATTGGCAGGTGTCTAAGTGGTTGTAAGATGTATCACAGGTGCTCGGTGTCTATGTGACAGACCCTTTCCCTAAGATGTTTCCCACCATACCTTGTTCATTGTACCTTGCTCAGGTAGAATAGATTGATATGCAACAATGATTCACTGACAGCAATTTTCAACAGGAAGTTTCTTTTATTGTGCCACAAAGAACTCTGGATTAAAGATGATGATTATTTTGTAAAAATAGCAATCACAATATTAAGCATGAATTAAAGAAGACAAGAAAATCAGATTTGACTACAGATCACAATACACTGGAACATTCATTAATTCAGTGGTTCAATCAGTCTAATCACAGAAACATGTATATTCCAAGAAAATAAGACAATAATGAGGACAATGAAGAAAATTATTAACAAGATTGTTTCAATGGCAATCACTATATTTTTAACTATCCCTGATAAGAATGTCCCAATCTTCATTAGCAATTTACGTTGGAGCTCTTGGTTCCTAGAGTGCCACAATAGTGTAATGGGGGTGATGGCACTTGTGAAGCAATATTAATCCTGGGTTTTATTAGTACAAATGTCACTAGAGGTCATTCCGACCCGATCGCATGCTGCACTTCTACACAGCCGTGCGATTGGGTCGGAAATGCGCATGTGCAGCGGCCGCATTGCGCAGGCGCATTGTTGCCCGGTGACAGCAGAAGCGCTGCAAATGAAGAAAGCAGTCGCAGCCGCAACCTCAAGAATATTGACAAGAGGAAGTCATTCCGGGGCGTCAACTGACCAATTTCTGGGAGTGGTGCGGTGAACAACGCAGGCGTGTCCAGGCGTTTGGAGGGCGGATGTCTGACGTCAATTCCGGGACCTGCATCGCTGGATCGATCGCACAAGGTAAGTAACTCTTACCCTGGTCTACTTCTACACAAAACTTTTTTTGCATAGCAGGGCTGCACAAGCATTTGCAGCCTTGCTATGCAAAAAAGCCCTCCCCCATAGGTGGTGTCTAGTTGATCTAGCAATGCAACTTTCTCTGTAATAAGTATTCCTTGAATAAATAACACAGTTTTTACTCTTTAAAGCAGCTCAATGTCTCTCCCAAGTTCCTCTCACAAGTAATGTCTTTGTCCTGGCAACTTTGTTCAAGTAGGAGCTAATCTGTGGGGTTTTCTATTAAGGGCCTGGTAGCACCCCTTCTCTCCACGCCAGTATGTGTGTGACAAATGTACAATTGGGTCTAGCACTCACCTGCTTGCAGTCCACAACACAGTCTTTGTTAACTCACTCTGAACCTCCCAGGTTATTCTGCTCTCTTTCTGGACCTGTCACAGTGGTTTTCAGCTTCTCAAGATGGCCATGGCATCCTCACATCTGCATAGGCCTGGCGGTGTCCAGTCACCGGCTCCAATGTCTCACGCCCACTCTCCCGGTTCTTTGCACTCATGGAAGCACCCCCCTGCTCTAGCTCTGCAGCGCTTCTCTTTACTGCCCTGCGTGAACACCCGGTTTGCTTTGTTCAGTTTCTCCTGCTCTGCTCCTCATAACACATCCAGGTCCTTCAATGGCTTCTTTCCAACTCCTCCCTTTTCTTCCCACAAGGCTCAATGCTCTGTCTCTCTCTGTGTTTAATCAGCTCTTGCCACCTCACCAGTACTGGACACGTGACCTGACTGCAGTCCATCATTTAACCCCTGCTGTACCAACATAAGATTCTCCAGGTTGCAAACACTTATTTCCATTTTTAAAGGGGCACACACAATTTTCTGGGGGGCCACACATATGAATTGAAAAAAATCTCAGCCTCTCTGTAGCAGTAACTATTGACTGCTTGTACTGGCAATAAAATGAAAGAGCAAATGTAAAATGTTACAGTGAAAGGTAAGGTAAGCGTTGTAATGGCTGTCTGGCAAGTAGTATACTGTAGGGTCTGATTCAAAGATGTATGCAATATGGAATGCAGACACAGTGGAGCGATGTTTCACTACTGCACATGCGCCAAAGTCAGTATGTATGCACAGAGGATTTATTTGCAAAAGTGAGTGACAGGTAGTCATCGTTTGGGGGAGGTAAAAGGGGAGTGGCTAGAAGAACTCAGGCATGTTGGGACTGTTTTGTAGGTGAGCAATAGTCAGCCACTGCGAATTTGTATGTAGCTTTAGAGGTTCATTCTTACACAGCACAGGGTTGCCAGAGGTTCCATGGTGCAATTGATGGATGATGCTATTGGGTGTATGCACAAGATGGCATCTGAATCATTAACATATTTTCACAAGTCCGCTGTTTACGAAATAAGCACAAAATCGCAGCTGCGCATGTAACTTTGCATCATGCCATACTGGATGTTGGGCAAGCGCATGACTCAGCAGTCCATCGTTGGCAGCGTTAGGCTGCCAGCAGCAGAGCGGAAGCTGTCACTGAGGAGGGAGACAGTGCTAAACCTCGCCGGAGAGGTAAGTAATGCTGTATAACAGCTGTATATTCATTAGTATTGCAGTGATACTAAATGGAATATGCCACTCGTATTAAGATTCATTGATAAATGGGGACCTAGGTATGAATTTATTATAACTCTGTAGCTTGTATGCTGTGGTGTATGGCAACAACACCTGCAGCTGTTGAAATCAATAGCTGCAGGTGTCGGAACGGTTGATGCAGCTGACCGTTCATATATTTGCCTTGCATATTGGCATACTATCTTGCAGATAGCAGCCCCAATATGACACCCTGTCACTCAGCACACTATCCCGCATTCATACATGAGGGAGAAGCGGTATCAATGCACATAATGTTGCTGATACCGCTTCTCTCTCATAACAAGCTTTCATAGGTCCTAATTCAGATATGTACAGTATGCAAACCTGATGGTTTACCTACAACTCCGAAGTTGGTTGAACTAAACGTGCAGATCGAGGTTATGCGTCATAAAACATAGTGTTGCTGTAGACGTCATGTTGGCGACAGTCTGCTGTTATTTGGGGGTGGGGAGGAGGCAGCGACGAGAAGCGTTTTAAAAACGTGTCAGCCCTATTTTGTATGTGTGCAGAGGCCAGGGTCTGCGTCTTCCGATGCAGCTTCACTAGCCCCACACGCATGAAAACACTGGCGATCCTGCCTAAGCTGAGGGTTCATGTAGATGATCCGATGCTGTATTTTTGGACGCAGCAGCAGATCACAAAAGTCAGCATTGGGGTCTTTGTACAACAGACGCCTCCTGCTGCTTTCGCATATTTGATCACAGTCGCCGCGTACAGAGACGCAGCAGATGCACAATACCGTTTATCTCTGAATTAGGCCCATACAGTAGTTCAGTAGGGTGGTATTCATGTGACCGCCGGTCAGCTGACCGACAGTCACATGACCTCCTCCGTGAGCCCGACGGCTCACTATCCCGATGGTCGGCATGCCGACCAACAGGGACTATTTCCACTCGTGGGTGTCCACGACACCCATAGAGTGGGAATAGAACCCGTGGCGACCGCAGGTCGCCACCGAGCCCGCAGCGTGGCGAGCACAGCGAGCCCGCAAGGGGCTTGCTGCACTCGCCCCTCCCCGCCGGGATCCCGGCGTCGGTATGCTGCCGGGATCCCGGCGTCGGTAAGGTGACCGGCGGTCAGGAGACCGCCGGTCACCAGTACTACACCCGTTCAGTATGCTGCAGGGAAACTTTAAGACACACAGTTATTCTTTTAAAACAATTAACTACGTGTACATTTGTACAAAGTCTAAGATGCTCAATGTTTCACCAGAAAGTAATGGAAAAGTTATTAACATTAAAATGTAAATGATCTTATTATTCATTTTGGGAACAAGAGCAACACATTATTTTGTAATACAGCATAAAGCTGGGGAAAGTGAAATTCCAATTGCAGCATACAGTATGTGTCTAGCCTTAGTTAAATATTAAACATACATCATGTTAGCAATCTGATATAACTATCATTAGAATATTTTCATTGTTATAGTTGCAGTGAATGCTTTTCTCTCTGAGAATTCTCACTTTTCACCAGTTCTGCCACTTCCCGTTGTGCGGCATATTTATCACAATCAGCATTTCAGATGTAGCTGGGATGTGATAAATTTGCGCAAAAATGCAGTGCAATAATTAATTACATTGCAGGGATGTATCAATTATCACATGCAGGGACAGAGCTTGCTAGAAAGCTGTCCTTGTGAATACTGTTGCTAAACTGCTCAGGGTATTTTTCACGAAAAATCCCCCGGGGAGTCTAACCATGCCGCCAGCTACCCCCCCCCCCCCCCCCACACACACACACACACACACACACACACCCTTACCTGCACCAAGAAACGGTGATCTGTGAGTTATGGTCAGCTGATCTCCAGTGTTGCTGTTTTGTCCCCTGTCATCAGTAAAGTGAACAGATGACAGGGTCACAGCAGGAGCATAAGAACAGATGACTGAAGCTCACCGATCACCACTCCTTGGGTGCCAGTAAGTACTCTTTTTTTTTTTTGTAAACAGCGTGATCGGCTTGTGTGTGGCATAACTACTGCCCCCGCAGTTCCCGCCGTGGCATGGGGGCACAGCCACTCCGGAGTTTGAGTGACAAGCCTGGGCTTGGCTGACATATTTTCTGCCCAATTAGACTGAGATGTGGTCGGCTCTCCACTGCTTCTGGTGACATACGTACATGTGTGTGGGAGGGTGGGTATGCCCGGCACGTGGAGCGGTGTGCAGACCGAGAGAGGAGAGACAGAGGCTGTCAGGGCAGGCTGAGTTGCTGCTGCTGCTGCTGCGGCGGTGGTCCCGTGACTCCCGCCGCCTGGCCCCAGGAAGAACTTGCAGTGCTTGGAGAGTTGGTGAGACTCAGACTGTCACTGACTGATAAACACAGACTGACTATCTCAGGCAGTCTGTGTGTAATACGTAGTCACCATGCGGAGCTCCATAGAGTGAGCAGGCATTGAGGGGCGAGTCAGTCTCTCTCTGTCTACACTCCAGCATGATGTGGTGCTGCTGGTGTGTATGGAGAGAGGCTGGCTGAGCCCCCAGGCCAAGACCATCTACCTAGCGCGCCGGCACCTAAAGGTGTGTACACACGGTGAGATATTTTCTTTCGATTTTGACTATATAGTCAAAATCTCAAGAAAAGTTAGTGCAGATCATAAGGTGAAAGTCACCTTGCGATCCCGTTTCGATCCCAATGCGCGGTCCCGCCAGGTTGGCATCGCAAGAAAAGATAGACTGTGCAGGCAAGTCAATCCTTGCTAGATCGGTGTACTATCTAGTTCATCTCACATGTCAATGGCATCTCACATAAGCCAAAATCTCACATAAGCCAAAATCGTAAACACACATAGTCCATATCTCAAGAAAAGTTAGTCAAAATCTGTACTATCTGGGCTCCGGGGAGTTCAAGGGAAATCGCAAGTTAAAATCGGGCATAACAAGGATCTCACCGTGTGTACACACCTTAAGTCTCCACTTGTACTTTGTAGAGAGAAACAGCTAAATGGCCACACCCAGGCCAGTCCAGGACCATTATCTAATCTCATCTACCGTATCGCACCTGACTCAGTAAGCTACTATCATAGGCGGCCCAGCTTTAGGTGATTATAACTGTGGTGGTACAGCGGCGATCTGTGCATGTAACTATATCATTTTACATAGATTTACCCAAAAATTGCGTGAATGCTGGCTGACACAGTAATAAATATAATAGCATGTTACTAGGTGTATCATACACCTAGTTATGTACTATTACATTTATTACAGCATCAGCCAGCCTTCACGCAATTTTTCGCAAGTCTATGTACAATTATATGCCCAGATTCCTCGCCCCTACACCACATAGCACTTATCACCTAAAGCTGGCCATACACACGTGTAACAAGCATGACACCCCTGGTAACTGGCATTACACCCCTGGCAATGAGCATGGAACCCAGAGCATGAAACCCCTGGCAATGAGCATGGAACCCATAGCATGAAACCCCTGGCAATGGGCATGAAACCCCTGCAATGAGCAGGTAATTGAAAGTAATTAGAAGCCTTACTGTGGCATAATGTGTAATGGGCATAGTAGTGTGTGGCATAATGTATCAAGGGCTTTGTGATGTGTGGCATAATGTGTCACGGGCACTATGGTGTGTGGTATAATGTGTCAGGGGCATTGTGGTGTGTGGTACAACTTTTTTGGCTTAGGGGAGCAGAATTTGTAGTTACGCCACTGGGGGCCATATCCGAGCATAACCTTCACTGCCAGTAGGCAGAGAAGGATGTGCAGGAGTTGGGGATCCAGGGAGAAGCCCAGATAATGCTATCTCAAGATATCATTATTATCACAGCGCTCCCTGCAGTATATTTGTACATTATTTTTATTTTATTTTTTTTAGTAAATTCAGCTAGATCATATTTCCCGAATGGGAAATGCGATCTGGAATGCGAATTTAAGGGCTTGGAGGAGAATTTTGCTAAATCTCCTCCAGTTGCTCTTTAGTACATTCTGGTGATGCTAAAATAATGTCAAATGGGTGTAAAAGCACACTTTTAACATTATTTTGGTAAAAATATGATTTATAAATATGCCTGTATGGCATTCAAACAGCTATTTAAAATATCAGGAGTAGCCAAAATGAGAAGCCTTAGAATAATGTGATGGTGACTAAATTTGTCTTTTAATGTTAACAGCTGCTGTTTGACCTTTATGAAATTAGGTGTTGATGTCAGTCAATTGTGCTATGGGCTGGCTTCCATGAGCCATTCACCTGGCTGGTAGATGAGAACCCAGTGGTTTACATAACAAAATCATTTGGCTTAATACACTTTCAACTGTTTTATTGTTTGCAAATACACTGATGGAACAGAGTATGTTTGACTCTAACATTTGTTGTCATTTTGTCTTTGTTTTGGACTCTTCTGCATGATCCCTGTATGATCTATGTGGGAAATCTGTGACCTCTCTATGGGGTATATGCAATTGTGGTCGAATTCCCGAAATTGTCGAATTTCGGGTCATTTTCGACCAAAAAAAAAATTCCCCTATGCAATCCAGTGCTTTCCGACCAAAAAACGGACTTTCAAAATTCGACTTTTTGAAATTCGAATTTTTGCAAATTCGACTTTTCTGCAATGATACAAGTGCTGCAATTCGACCAAAGCATATTCAATTCAAGTTTTGAAATTCGACAGCAGTGCTTTTAGACAGCAAATTCGTCATTTTCAATCCGCCACACTTTGGAGGGTGAAAACAAATAAAAAAATTTTAAACATGTTTTTTTTGGTGTTTTTTTTTTTGGGAATAGCAGATCTATTTATATTAGAAGGGATTAGGTACTTTTTTTTTTTTTTTTGGGAGGCACAAATATTATTTATATATTTTTTAAAATATTATTTTTTTTATTTTTTATTTTTTTTATGCTGGAAGGGTAAAATCATGACCCCACCGCTACCCGCAAAGTTCCCACCATTGAAAGTAATGGAGCGGCTTTGCGATGCGCTGTCACAGTACAGACAACGGACAGCCAATCAGGTGAGCGCCACGGAAGTAGCGCTTCCTGATTGGCTGAAGGGACGTCAGTGACAGGAGTCACGTGATGTCCCGGCATTCGGGAGAAAGGGGTCTGATGTGAAAACATTGGACCCCTTTCTAGTCCGGTATGGATCGGTGTTCGGTTTGTTTTTTTGCCAAGAACGTGGATTTACCTCTGGACGTGGATGTACCTCTGGACGCTGGAAGGTGAGTATAATTTTTTCACAGGTACCCTCGGATCGTCGGCGACCGTGGCAGTCGGCGTGTCAACATAGGTAAGTATGTGTGTGTCGGCAGTATGTAATAAAGTTGTACAAGTCACGGTGTCTGTGTCCTGTTTTTATTTGGGTATTTTTTTTCCAGTAGTACTACAGGTACCAGCGGGCCCGTTTTTCTCCCGCATGCTGGTACTTGTGGTTCTCCAAGTACCAGCTTGCGGGGGAGGCTTGCTGGGACTTGTAGTACTAATGGAAAAAACAATATCTTTTTATTATCACAAAGGCTATCAGCCCCCCCATCCGCAGCCCATTGGATGGGGGGGGACAGCCTCGGGCTTCACCCCTGGCCCTTGGGTGGCTGGGGGGGGGGACCCCTTGATTGAAGGGGTCCCCACTCCCCCAGGGTACCCCGGCCAGGGGTGACTAGTTGGATATTTGATGCCACGGCCGCAGGGCACGGCATAAAAGTGACCCCCGGCTGTGGCATTATCTGTCCAGCTAGTGGAGCCCGATGCTGGTGTTAAAAATACGGGGGACCCCTACTCTTTTTGTCCCCCGTATTTTTGGCACCAGCATCAGGCGCAGAGCCCGGTGCTGGTTTTAAAAATACGGGGGATCCCTGGCCAATTTTTCCCCTGCATTTTTAGAACCAGGACCAGCTGAAAGAGCCCGAGGCTGGTTATGCTTTGGAGGGGGGACCCCACGCCATTTTTTTTTCGGGTTTTTCACGTTTTTTTCCCGTTTTTTAAAATCGCGGCAAAATCCGCCAAATCGGCCGATTTTCGCCCGCGATTCTGGCGAATCCGTTTTTCATTGAATATGGTGAATCCCGGCAGGCACCTGCCGGGATTCACCTGGCGAATTTGGTCGAATTAAAAAACGGCGATAATTGCCGCGAATTCGACCGCAATTGCATATACCCCTATGTATAACCTTTGGCTAGACCCTAACTCTCCTCTGCATAAACCTTGTGGCTTATACGAGAACTTTATTGTACCAGTTCCCGGCTTCCTGAGTCTTCTCATAGCCTGCTCTCCACAACTGCTTGGACAGGTCGGATTAGTTCACAGCATTAAATTATAGGTAAAACTGCATATCATTCATAATCATTATTATATGTGAGTTACTAGTTTCACATATAAAAGACAAATGTGATGCCAAAATTAAGACATAAAACGTTTGTTGCTGCTGAAATATTCAAAATGTTAGTACACCACTTTTTGGTCAATCAGAATTCTATCATCTGATACAATAAATGAACACAAAATAGTACTAATTAATCATTAACGTTCAAGTGAAATGCAAGAGTATGGTTAAATGGGGACTGAAGTCAAGATAAATATTTAAACTAATAACATTTTCATTTAATTAGCTGCTGTGCTCTTTTTCATTTCTTACCGTGCCCTTGCAAAATATATTTCCCAGGAGTCTTTATTCCATTATTGGCAGGTGTGGTGCCACGTCTATTCTTACAAATCTGTGGCTGGTGGTAGTTTATTTCAAGCTGGTTAATCACTGGGTTCTAAATGCTGCTGTCACTTAAATAACTGGTGGCCCTATCGAGCCTTACTCCAGTGCCAGGAGATTTTCATCACAGTTAGCAAAGGGGGGCATGCAATAATCAAGCTTAAACAGTCAATAGCTCCTGCTTGACTGAATGCACTGAAAAAAATGTGTAAGCTTAATTTCTGGGACTTATTTAAAGCTGATCCTCATCACTAAAATAGTGCAACAAAAAAAAAATCATTACTCAGACAACAGACGTTGAAAAAAAAATGTACTTGGAGATATCCTTTAATAGCCCTTCGATATTATCTAAATAAATCTTAAACACGATGTTTTAAAAAATATATATAGCTGTATTAAAGGCTGAATATAAATCATTAGCTGGCCTGCAATCTGCACCCCTGAACTAATTTCATTCCCTGCCAGCAATACAATTACAGGGCTTTGCTTTGAAGCACAGGCAGGTGCAGAAGGGTCACTTTAATAAGAAGTAAAGCATAATACTTCTTCTGACTTAAGAGCCTGCTTCGTGCTAGATAAATCTTGGCTTTATAGCCGTACTTGGCAGGGGCAAAACATTCAGACAGAAAAAAATCAAAGCAGAGTAGATCAAATCTATCATGAATTCCTTATCACAAGCTGTGACAGAATCAATATTTCTAGTCAGAGAATATTTCTAAGTGGAATTCTTGATAATTGTTCTTGACTTCTGGAGCATGCAATATACTGTAGTTGGCATCGGGGACATTTGCTCATTCATTGTATGCTATATGTACATTGCTTACAAAAGAATCGGGCACAGTAAACCTTGTGTATTAATAATATCAGCAAATCTTTACATAAGTTTATTCTTGCTGTCAGTATGATGAGTCCGGTTTGCTGCTGTCACTCTGGCCAAGTTTTTCAGGGTGTGACAAATGAGAACCTTGGGTGTGAATTATGTATGAGTGCAGTTTGTTCTGTACAAGATTAACAAGTTGTGGTTCCTTCCTTAACCTTATCACACTGATAATGAAAAGGGAGCATTACACTATCATTTTTAGGGGTCATTTCGAGTTTGCAAAAGCAAGTTTGCTTCATGACACCTATATATATATATATACTGTATTGCATGAATGCGCACATCCTAGAAATGTGAGATTCAATTAGAAATGGCAATTTGCTGTACCCGGTTGCGCAACATTTCTACAAAAAGCGAAATGGGAAAAGTGCATGATAATGTGGAGGAAACCTACCTGGACCCCAAAGAGTGCCAACTGAGACAACTGTACCAAACAGAAGGCTGTTTGTGGCATAAGAAAATGAGTCTTTCCAGCATTTTGGGGTAGGCCCAGGGCAGTCGAGAGCCAGGATGGGCCCAGGTACTTTTCAAAGGGTGTGGACTAATAACAGGAGGTGTGGTCATGTACCCTTAGAAAAAAAATACTGAAAAAAATAGTATTTTAAGCACCTCCATGGCCACACTGCAGCCCAGTACACGGCGGTGTGTGATGGGCTAAGGAAAAGAGCTGCATCTGCTGCTGCTAGGTAAGGGGGAGGTGGTCTGGGCCCCTAATGGACCCTCACTGGGCCCCTCTATCAGACCTGGGCTCGGTAATTTGTACCCCTTTCTCAGCACCACTGGGTAGGCCTACAGAAGAATGCATTTACATTATACCATCTTTTTATACAAGTTAATAAAAAGTTGCAATAAACACTTTTAGGTAACGTCTGTCAGTTCTACCCCTCCCACCTCCCCACACATACACACCCCACCACCACCACCACCATCAATACAACACCTTCCCGTACCTGTCCCACTTTATCTATCCCATTATTGAGATTTTTAGAGAAATTCTTGTGAAAACTGACATGTCTTAATTGCCCAAATTATTATCTTTAAACCACTCTAAGTTCATGATTATTCAATAGGGGGGGTGCACCAGAGGTTCTGCACTGAGGGCATAATTCAGTAAGGATTGCAAATTCTGCTAATTAGCAGAATTTGTAGTCCTTTTGTTAGCATGCTGGTGGCTGCCCATCATGCAGAAATTATGGATGCCTCCTGTGGGCGCCCGCAGGAGGCCCGCTGCCATGTTTCCGATCCAGGCGACTGCGTGTGACGTCACACAGCCGCCGCAACCACACCATCACCATGCCCCATTAGTGCCACACCGCCCCCTTTTGCCGCCCTCCACCCCTGCAACGCTCCATCTCCGCCATGAAAATGGAGAGTTGCCACCGCCCCGCAACCGGCAGAGGCGATTGCATTTTCTGTGGCCCCCCTACAGAAAATGTGGGCACATCTTTTTCTCATTTTTTGCGGCTGGATCGCACACTGCAATCCAACCTGAATTAGCCCGAGTCCCGACATTTTTACCTTATAAACAGATTTTCCCTAGCTTTGCACCTGATCAGGGGGATGCCCACAAAAAATGTTTAGTTTCCTCTGAAAAAGCAATGCGAGTTTGTAACTAAATTGCAAATAAAATTTGCGGTGCAACTTCACTGTGAGAACGGTTTGCAGGACCCAACTCACAGCCAACTGAAATGACCCCTTAGAGTGAAATTGAGGTTTAGGGTCAGATTTATCGGGAGAAGATAACCTCTTATTTCACCTATTTTGCAGAAAAAAGGTGTTTTCAACATTATACAAAATATAATAAGAGGCATTTTGTGGAGAATTCAAAGATTTCTCTTGTGGCACCTAAGATATGGAGTATTTCTGCCACTGTTATAGTCGGCTATGGCAGAACAGCTTTGGCTACTTATCAAGCAACAAAATGCATAGCTTCTAAAAAATTATATGAGGCTGTAGTTGGGTTTAACTAAATTCCACCCACAACTCCATAAATTCCTCCTGTATATTATACACATGCTTGACTTGTGCTTCAGTGGTTTCTTATGCATGTGCATTACGTATCGCATTAGCTCTATGCTGAGGTTATGCAAAGGCGTGCAGATCACCAAAAGGGTCAGTTACTGCAATTACTCAGTCCCTCTGGAGACCAAGGCATCTATGTACTAAACCCTGGATAGAGCTAAAATGGACAGAGATAAAGTACCAACTACTAACCAGCTCTAAACTGTCATTTTTAAAACACAGCCTGTAACATGGCAGTTAGAAGCTGATTGACTGGTACTTTCTCTCCATTTACATTATCTCTCTCCAAAGCTTAGTACATAGATTGCTGAATCTCTACATATATAAAATAAAGTTCATGGTCGGCATCTGTCTGTTCGTTCGGCCAATCTCAAGAACCACTGGATGGAATTTGATGCGGTTTCACAATTTTATAGAGCATTTGTCACGGAAAGTTTAGGTGTAATAAATATCAATCTATGACAAAAGGGAGCCGAGCAGTTACGATTTTAGTGAAACAAGTCAGTAAGAGAAGAATGGTAGGGTTCTACAGTAAAGTTAAACATACACATAAAAAGGGTAATCACCGTTCAAATATCCATTAGGATATAGTCCTAGATAGAGTAGATAGGTTCTCTTTTCCTTTATTTCATGCACAGAAACTTCTCCTCTTGGACGTATCTATGAAGAGAGGTGTCTTCCCTCCCCTATGCACTTATAGCAATCGAGGACACAGAGAATTAATTAGGAAATAAAGGAAAAGAGAACCTATCTACCCTATCTAGGACTATATCTTAATGGATATTTGAACAGTGATTACCCTTTTTATCTGTATGTTGAACTTCACATCTGGTGTTACCAAAAGTAAATGTGTTCTTTAGGTGAGCACTATATCAACTGTGCAATATCTTTTTGTATGTCTTGTGTTTCTGAGTATTTGTGGGTGTATACTCTTTTGCATTGTTTTTAGCTGCATCCTATTTTTTATTGTGCGCCTTTTCCAAGACTCTATTATCAGGGTTCTACAGTGCCACACAATGACCAAGACTGGTACTGCAGTACCTGTGTTCAGTGTTTTGCATTAGAGCTATAGGCAGTCCAGATACCTGTATCCAAAGAACTTGCTACCGTGGGTGCAGGGAGTACAGTTGCTATGGGGTCCACAGCACCTCCGGGGCCCGCCTCCCCCCTGCACCCATTTCACCACAGTGGACATGACAATGATGACAGTGAGAGATCGAAGTGGCCGTTGCGCTGGCTACACCATTCAGACAGCTGTGCCCTCCCTCTCCTGGTTACTCCAACTATGTAACTATGGGGTGGAGCTACATGGGGTACTGCTGGGGAAATTTTTTATGGGCCCTATACATTTGTCGGCACCGCCGCCTAGCTGCCCAACGGCGGATATGGCCGACTCGGCGGCGGGGCGGCAGTGACGGGAGGAGTGAAGTTTCTTCACTTCCCCCATCACCTGGCTCCATAGCAGTGCAGGCAAATATGGACGATCTCGTCCATATTGGCCTGCATGCACAAACGACGGGGCACCAGTAATGAACGAGCATGGGGCCACGCATCGTTCATTGCTGGTGCCTCCACACGGAAAGATATGAACGGTATCTCGTTCATTAATGAACGAGATCGTTCATATCTTTCAGTAACATCGCCCAGTGTGTAGAGCCCATGAGTGTGGGACAGTGAGTGGTGTGTTATATTAGGACCACAGTAGTGATGATTCCTCCTGCGAACTGCTTCTTAGTCACAGGAAGACTTCAGCTTCAGCTTGTGACTAATTAGCAGTTTGCTGCAGGGATCCCTCTCATAGAATGTCTCACTCTGAAACTCTGCACTGGGGAGGAAATCATCACAGATCATCCTTCACATATGTCCCTGTTCCCATCTCTCCTTAATACTCCTCCTTTACCTGCTTCCATGAGTCATCAGTAATATGGCAAGTTTCTCCCATGAGTGCATCTGCCCCCTGCCACAATAAGTGTCCTTTGACCCCCCTCCCCATGAGTGCCTCTGTCTCCTACCTCCCCATATACCCCTAGCAGCTCCCCTCCTCATATGTACCTCTGCCCCCTGTATCAATAAGTGTAACTCTGACCACCCTCCCCATGAGTGTGTCAGATCCTCCACCCCATGAGTGCTGCTGCCTCCTACCTCCAGATGTGCACCAATCATCATCTCCCCTCCCTATATGTACCACTAACTCACCAAGCATGCCTTTGCCCCCTCCCCATGAGAGCCTCTGCCCCTTCACATAAGTGCCTTTGCCTCCTACCATTTCATGTGCAGCTATCATCTCCCCTTCCCATATGAACCTCAGCACCACTACCCTGACCACTGCTTCCCCAGTTGTGCCTCTGAACCCCCATGAGTGCCTACTACATCCCTATGTGTGCCTATGATCTCCCCTCCCCATAAGTACTTCTTACCTCCCTCAAGCATGCCTCTCACCTCCCTCCCCAAATGTATCTCTGGCCTCTTCCTCCCCATATGTTTCTCTGATCCCCATCTCCATATGCTCCTCTGACCCTCTTTCTCCATGTGTTCCTCTGACCCCCTCTCACTATCTGTAATTCTGCCATGGCCACCGTCCCTACTTTTTGCCTCCTCAGTGGCTGCTAATCAGAAAAAGCATGGATGAATGGAGACAATGGGAATGGGGATGTTCAGAGCCACATGATTAAACCTAAAGATGGCAGATAAGAATAATTTTCTTTTTAATAATGATTAAAGGGATTATGTAGTAGATACTGAGCTTAAGGACCTGTATGTTTTCATCAAATTTGCTGCTAAATGTAAAACATTCGAGGCCCCTTCAATGTTTGCTATGTGGCCCGTAAAGTTCTAGCTATTGTATCTCGGTACGCATCTGTCTGTTTGTTTGGTCTAATCTCGAGAACTACTGGACTGATTTTGATTCGGTTTTCACAGTTCTATAGAGAATTTGGTGAGGAGGGTTATGGTATTTGAAACATTAATCTATGACAAAAGGGAGTTGAGCAGTGTTCAATTTAGTTAAGAAAGTCAGCTCCTAGTAATACATTCTACACTATGATATCTGGTATTCATAAGTGTATCTATAATGGGTGGAAGGTGTGGGGTGCATACAGGCCACTGGGTCCAGGGGAGCCCATACCATACACTGCACAACCTGCACCCATATAGTTGTACTTGCCCCTCCACAGTCCCGTGGAGATGGTTTGCGCCATGTTCGCAGAGACCTGTGCATGCACAGTAGACTCTGGCATAAAGCCAGAGTCTACTCACTGTCAGAGACGAGTGGGCCTGCAAGGAGCTTGCGCAAGGGCCCTCTTCCCTCTTAAAATGCCCCTGCTGGTATTGTTGTGATAAAAGCAGGGCCATCTTTTTGTATGGGCTCAATGGGCAGTTGCCCAAGGGACCCAGGAGTAGAAGGGTCCTAGACTGAAAGCTTAGGGTCAGTCCCCTTTTTTGAGGGGTACCATATTTTTGAAAATTGGCCCTGGGGAACAAGAGATATCCAACTTCAAAGTGGTGGTCCCCATCCAAGCCTGTAAATTGCTCTTCCCTGCTAGAAATCTCAGGTTCTGTCTGACTTAGAATTTTTCTGAGAATATATGCCAAAATCTGGGACTCTCCCCTTTCGGTGGACACTGGCAGCTTGGCTCTACTATGCCTAGAACCAGAGATACAGCTTTACAGCAACTGGTCCCTGCTCCAGCTCCACATGCCTGGTATGCAGTTTTAGATTTTCATCGGTGGATTGCTCTGGCTCCCCAAGTCTCCAGTACCTCCTGAAAGGAGGGACACTCTAGTTTTTTATCCCATTGAAAACTAGAAATCTATTTCCAGGAACTGGAGATATCTGCAGTCAAGCAAGCTGCCCTCCTACCGGAAAATGATGAATATTAAGCCCACTCCACTATCCACCCCTCCCCTGCATATTAAACACCCTCTCTACCTTGAAAGTCATGTACCTGGGCCCCTTCATTAAGCCCAATGCCCCCTTCTACAGTTTAGTGTTTTCCCTCCTGCCCTATCTTCCAGCATATGTGCAGTAAATGAGTAACAGAAATTACTGCTCCAGGTTCTACATGCTGAGTGGAAGGTAGAGCAACCCCTACTGCCCGGGGGACATCAAAGCTTGCGCTGATAGCAACCCCCACCCCTACCGCTGGAAGATGGGTAGGGGCCCCAGTGCATTGCTTTGCCCAGGGGCTCACAGTGCTGTTAGCCTTGAAAAAGACAGACAGCCTTGAAAAAAGTTGATACTAGATGTATCTAAGTGTACAGATATGAAAGATGTTGACACATCTCTCCCTGAGTTACAGTTATTATAATTAATAGATTAAGAGTCTTTAATTTTAATCCTACCTTAGAATGAACATAATGTTGGTTGAATAAAAAGAATCCAGTAAAACCAAATATCGTGATACCTAAAACTTTCAATATGTGTTTTTTTTTTAAATATTGTATAAAATGACTGGCAGGCTATGTGTATAAGCTGTATATGAAGCATAAATGCATTCTGTGATTAGACTAGGGTCCCATACCCAGAGCCGTCCCTAACCTATATGATGCCCTAGGCAAGATTTTGGCTGGTGCCCCCTAGCACCACCGCCAGTTCCGCCCATTCCTCTTTGCAGTACCTCTCAAGCTCCATCAGATTGGATGGGAAGCGTTGGTGCACAGCCATTTTCAGATCTCTCCAGAAATGTCCAATAGGATTCAAGTCTGGGCTCTGGCTGGGCGATAAAAGGACATTCACAGAGTTGTCCTGAAGCCACTCCTTTGATATTTTGGCTGTGTGCTTAGGGTCATTGTCCTACTGACAATGTATTACAAATGTGTGTCATTATGTGTATAAGGTGCTCTACTGTGTGGCGTAACGTATAGAAAGGGCACTACTGTGTGGTCTAATGTGAATAAAGAGCATATGGTGTGCTGTAATGTGAATAAGGAGCAATATGGTGTGGTGTAATGAGAATAAAGAGCAATATGGTGTGGTGTAATGTGAATAAGGAGCAATTCAGTATGATGTTAAGTGAATGAGGGGCACTACTGTGAGGAGTAACGTATATAAGGTAAATTGGTACTACTGTGTGATGTAATGTGAATAAGGGACACTATCGCATGATAAATTGTGAATAAAGTTGCACTACTGTGAGGCATAATTTGAATTGGGGGGTACTATTGTGTGGCCATACCCCTTGCCAGCAAAAACACATACCTTTTTGGGCTGTGCGCCGAATGTGCACACTGTTCTTATTTAAATTAAGGGGGTAGGAAAACAAAAAAAAGGACTGCTATGGGTGGGGGGTGATGGTGCTGGGAAAGGGGTGCAGGGTCAGAGGCGGAACTGGCGGTGGTGCTAGGGGGCACAAGCCAAAATCTTGCCTAGGGCATCATATTGGTTAGGGCCGGCTCTGATGACCCACATAATGTCCCTTACACATATGCCATACATTATTAGTGCCCTTATACACATAATGAAACACATAGTGCCCCTTACACATATGTTACACATTATTAATGCCCTTATACACATAATGACACATATAGTTCCTGGCGTGAGTCAACTGACAGCTCTGCTGACGTCGGGTGCCTATTTTCTAAGAAAATTCATCTTATTTACATTGCTATGTGGCTTGGATGCCCAAGCAGCTTCTGCTGATTAAAATGATATGCGGCATGCCTATATACTGTGTGCGACTGTGGCTGTATCTGCATACGAAATGCTACACACAGAATATAGGCATGCTGCATATCATTTTTATCAGCAGAAGCTGATTGTGCCCCTAGGCATACCATATGCCCTAGGCAATTGCCTAGTTTGCCTATGCCTAGGGCCGGCTCAGCCCATACCCAAGAAATCTTGTTATGAAATGCAAATATTCCAAAATACGGAAAATCCGGTATCAAAAATACTTCTGGTCTCAAGCATTTTGGCTATGGAAGACACAACCTGTAATAGTTACTAGAAATATATGTTAAATACTGTAAAGATAAACATAAGTTAACAATATCAGAATCAAAACTAAAAACTAAAATATAAAATACTGAAAAGATAGTGAACTCTTCACATCAACTATATAAACAATATATATATGTAATAAAATCATCGTAATAATAATTTCAAATCACATCTATATACTATACTATATTGTACTATATATCTATACAGGTTGAGTATCCCTTATCCAAAATGCTTGGGACCAGAGGTATTTTGGATATCGGATTTTTCCGTATTTTGGAATAATTGCATACCATAATGAGATATCATGGTGATAGGACCTAAATCTAAGCACAGAATGCATTTTTGTTACATATACACCTTATACACATAGCCGGAAGGTAATTTTAGCCAATATTTTTGGTAACTTTGTGCATTGAACAAAGTGTGTCTACATTCACACAATTCATTTATGTTTCATATACACCTTATACACACAGCCTGAAGGTCATTTAATACAATAGTTTTAATAACTTTGTGTATTAAACAAAGTTTGTGTACATTGAGCCATCAAAAAACAAAGGTTTCACTAACTCACTCTCACTCAAAAAAGTCAGTATTTCGGAATATTCCGTATTTCGGAATATTTGGATATGGGATACTCAACCTGTATATACATTATCATCTAAATTGATTGCACTTTAAAAAAAAAATCTATTTTTTAAAGTTCAATAAATATTGTTTATGTTTTTTCTCTGCTTAGGCTTAGGGGTGCGGTGCGCACCTGGGTTTCAACCCTCCAGCGGGTGACACCAAAATGTTGGATTCTCCTTAGTGAACAGGAACTGGTTGCTGCAGCGCTCAGCTCCTGCCAATGAGAATGAGCCGGTAGTGTAGATGCTAGTCTAAAGGGCAGCCCACCATCTCTGGGGGTTCTAGGCACGCCTCCAGAGTAATGTAAACAGATGACTTCCCACAAGGCCACACCCCATAGTGATGTCAGCAGGGAACTTCCCCTTAGGCCAAGCTGGGTGTCACCGACCCCGATGCCCCATTGGCAAAGCCATCTATAGTGTTTCCTATAGAAACTTACATGCTTTTTTCCTCACAAATTCCTGGAGAGGGATCCTACGTGTCCCCCACGGCTTGTGCATGCGCTGAACGACTGTCTTGTATGCGCAGGATTCCAGGATCATAAACCCGGAAGTTCTCAAATTGGAAAAGACGGCTCTTATCTGAAGAGCTGACCATAGCATTGTTATTTACATTTATTCATGGATATGGCATTAATAAACACTGCTATGCATGTGATAAGAGGCAAGATGTATTGCATAGAATATACATTACATAGTACATCCCACCCCAAGCACTGGAAAGGTGTTGTAAAACTTGTGGAACAGTTCACTTTAGTTATTGTACAATTCCCCCCCTAAAACTATTAATAAACATATTCCTACAAAATATTTTTTTCTTTACCTGGGAGAACAGAAGTTATTCCAGAGTTTTAAGAAGCACTGATGAGATAGCCTAATCAAAAATACAGACCAACAGAGAAAGAAGAGAAATTGCAGGTGCACACCCTAGGCAATAACAATAATAATAGTAAACTCTGTAAAGTACCATAGAGCAAAAATTAGGTGCCTGGGATAATTTTTGGCCAAATATATATGGGTCTACCCACCGCATCAAGGTGACCTCATCATCAGGTGGGTCCCTAATGCAGAGATACAAGTCCAGGTCACGGAACCCACCAAGTCGGCACAGGCCAAACGCCCCAAGGCATCACACTAGTAAGAGGTTAAAATGTTAGTAAGAGTTAATAAAAAGCATAAGCTATGTATTAAAAGAGTGTTAATGGATGAGAGGTAATGTTAATAGGTGTTACATAGGGGATTAAAATAATACGGTGCTAAAAAAGCGCTGAATTAAATATTACAATGTGATGCCCCAAGGCAGCCAGGCAACACCAACCCAGGGTGCCCCATGCCCTGAACCCTTCCCTAAAACTAACAAATTGTATAAAATGATTTAGGAAAAGTGGCAGATTTTACTTATGGACTGCAGCTGCACCAGGTAAAATCTGGCCCCTGTCACTGAGCATACTTCCCCGCATTCATACATTTATTTATTTATTTATTTATTTATTTAACAGTTTCTTATATAGCGCAGCAAATTCTGTTGCGCTTTACAATTTGAAATAACAATAACAAACTGGGTGATAACAGTCATAGAGGTAGGAAGGCCCTGCTCGCAAGCTTACAATCTATAGGGAAATAGCACCTTTCCTTGTGTACATATGCCTATCTATTGCATAGAATGAGAAGACATGTGAGGATATGTGTGGACTGTACAGAGTGGATGCAATTTGATAGGAAGGTCTATGAAAGTTATGTGGGCGGTACTGGAATTTGATACGCTTGCCTAAAGAGGTGAGTTTTCAGGGAACGCTTGAAGGTTTGGAGACTAGAGGAGAGTCTTATTGTGCGTGGTAGGGCATTCCACAGAGTGGGTGCAGCCCGATGAAAGTCCTGCAGTCGTGAGTGGGAGCAAGTAATGAGTGTGGATGAGAGACGCAGGTCTTGTGAAGAGCGAAGAGGTCGGGTTGGGAGATATTTTGTGATAAGCGAAGTGATGTACGTTGGTGTAGTTTGGTTAATGGCCTTGTGTGTGAGTAAAAGTATTTATGGTGGAGATGTCAGAGGATAGGAAGTGAGGGAGCCAGGCAGAAAAATCTTCCAAAAATTGTTTAGGATGCCCAGGTGGGCGGTAGATAGCTGCAACACGCAGAGAGAAAGGAGAGTAAACCCTAATGGAATGTACTTCAAATGATGTATATGTGAGTGATGGAACCTGTGGTAGAACAGTGTATGCAAAATATTGGGAAAGTAAAAGTCCAACTCCTCCTCCTTTATGGTTATCGGGTCTGGAGGTGTGTGTAAAGTGGAGACCACCATGTGCCAGTGCTGCAGGGGAGGCTGTGTCAGATTGTGTGAGCCAGGTTTCTGTTATAGCCAGCAGATTGATGTTGTTGGATATGAAGAGGTCATGGATGGATGTTAATTTGTTACAAACAGAGCGTGCATTCCATAAGGCACATTTTAGTGATCTGGAGGGTGATGGAAGACATGTGATGTTTATGAGGTTAGCTGGATTTCTATGTTGCTGTGAATCAGGAGAATGTGAGCGATGCAAGAGAGGTTGTAGATGTTATTGGCAATGAGTATAGGGAAGTAAAAAGCTCATGAGTGCTAATTAGAGGGGAGTGTAGAATTGAGGGGGCAACATGTACAGAGGGCTGAGTTGCTGGGAGACTGTTACGCACACCAGTGCTAACAGGAGTATACCGGTGTATGAACAGAGAGGGAAGCGAAGCAAACGAACTCACAGACAGTATAACATAACATACACAGGAGGTGATGGAATAACTAATAAACACAAAGTGAACGGAGAAGCCCAAAGGCTCAGGAATTGGGTGTCTCCCTAGTGTCAGGAATGCTCAGATGGAATAGAGCGGACAATGAAGCGATGTGTAGTGATTTAACATGTGGAGCACCTGAAATGATGTTGCTAAGAGCAACAGAAAAAACCCCAATGGGTTACCAACGGGTGTGGGAATAAACTCCTTGGTCAGAGATAGAAATATAGACACAAGGAGAGTATCCACAATCCTAACCCCCACTTGCAGGGCACAGGTTCAGCTTACTGCCACTAAACTGACACCTGGACGCCCTGCACAGTGAGGGAGGATTAAGCAAGCAGGTCTGAGAGTACAGCCGCAAACCTGCTGGGTTCACAGAATAGCAAAAGAACCCCAGCAGGTCAAACAACTGACTCCAGTCTTACTGCTAGGTCCGGATTGGCAGAATGAAGTACCGAATCCCAAGGCCTATTCGCAGTAAGCAACAAGTAAATACAAAGTCACACAGTACTAGCTAACTCTCTGGAACTGACTAACAAAGATTCAGCAGCATTTGCCTAGCCTGAGAGGATGGTTTATATAGCAGGTGCTGTCCACGCCCCACTCAGACCTCACAGACTGTGAGCACAAAACCAGCGCCGGATTCCCTGCCGTGCACAGAGCCTGTAACCACTACACAGTAAAAACCCGGACCGGAGTATCAGCTGCGCTCAGGTTACTTCGATAACACTTGCCTCCCGGTTGCCATGGCGACGTGGCAGCACAGAGCAGGAGATCCTAACAGTACCCCCCCTCTGACTAGGGGTCAAAGAACCCCTACCACCGGGTTTATCGGGGAACTGCGAGAAGAAAGAGCATATCAGTCTGGGGGCATGAAGATCACAACTGCGCACCCACGACCGCTCCTCCGGGCCATACCCCTTCCAGTGCACCAAAAATGACAGCCGACCCCGAACCATCTTGGAGTCAAGAACCCTTTCAACCACAAACTCCCTCTGACCCCGTATCAGAAGAGGAGAAGGTCTTTCACTGGAAGAAGGATTACTAACCGCCAGTTTTAAAAGGGAACAATGAAATGTTTTATTGATACCCAATGAACGGGGCAGATCTAACTGAAATGCCACCGGATTGATAACCCTGGTGATCTTATAAGGGCCGATGAACCGGGGGCCAAACTTATGAGATGGCTGTCTCAACTTCAAATTCTTGGTGGACAACCAGACGAAGTCTCCTAATTTGAAGCTGCAGGGTCTTCTCCGCTTATCAAAACCCCTTTTGGTCACTAATGACACAGACACAAGGGCTTTCTTCACTTTCCTCCAAATACCCCTAAGGACCGAAACAACAGAGGAACCACCAGACGTGGAATCCAGGGGGTCAAAAGAATTGGCCTTAGGATGATGCCCATACACACAAAGGAAGGGAGAGATCCCTGTAGCAGAGTGAGCCGCGTTGTTATAGGCAAACTCCGCCATGGACAGATGAGCAACCCAGTCAGTCTGACACTTGGAGACATAACACCTGAGGAACTGCTCCAAGGACTGGTTCACCCTCTCAGTCTGCCCATTAGACTGCGGATGGTAGCCTGACGACAAGCTGACAGAAATCTGGAGATCGGAACAAAATGCCCTCCAGAATTTGGCCACAAACTGGGATCCGCGGTCAGAGACCACATCAAGTGGCAACCCGTGGAGACGCACAACATGCAGCATAAATAATTCAGACAGGCGTCTGGCCGATGGCAGCCCAACCAGTGGAACGAAGTGCGCCATCTTCGAAAACCTGTCAACGACAACCCAGATGGCTGTCATCCCCGAGGATTTGGGCAAGTCCACAACAAAATCCATTGAAATGTGGGTCCATGGCTTAGATGGAATAGAGAGTGGATGTAATGGGCCAACAGGAACCCCTCTAGGAGTCTTATTTCGGGCACAGATGTCACATGCCCGAACCCACTGATCCACATCCTTAGCCACCGAGGGCCACCACACCGCCCTAGATAGCAACTCCCGAGTTCTGGCAATACCCGGGTGACCTGCCGACTTCTTGGCATGGAATTCCAGGAACACTCGCTGTCTTAACCTAGGAGGCACAAACAAAAGACCTACCGGAAGGTCTGGAGGAGCCTGCTCCTGTGCTCTAAGGACTAATGACAAGAGGTCCTGGGTAATGCCCACTTTAATACATGATGGGGACACAATGGGCAACGGCTCCTCGGTGGTCTCCTGGATTGGAGCAAAACTCAGCGAGAGCGCATCAGCCTTGATGTTTTTTGACCCAGGGCGATATGTTATCAAAAAATTAAAGCGAGCAAAAAACAAAGCCCATCGTGCCTGCCTGGCATTGAGACGCTTCGCTGACTCTAAATATGCCAAATTCTTATGGTCGGTGAGAATTGAGACCACAAACTTAGCCCCCTCAAGCCAGTGTCTCCACTCCTCGAGTGCATCCTTAATAGCCAACAATTCCCGGTTACCCACGTCATAATTCATCTTGGCAGGCGAAAATTTACGGGAAAAGTAAGCACAGGGATGAAGGCGATTATCAGACACTCCCATCTGAGAGAGCACTGCCCCAATACCCATCTCAGAGGCATCCACCTCCACCACAAAAGGACGCTCTGGATCTGGGTGTCGCAGCACCTTGGCCGAGACAAATGCCCTTTTGAGACGGGCAAAAGCCGCTTTGGCCTCACGAGACCAGTGAGCAACATCCGCCCCTTTCTTAGTGAGTGCCACCAAGGGCGCCACTATAGACGAAAATCCAGTGATAAATCGTCTATAAAAATTTGCAAAGCCCAGGAAACGCTGAAGCGCCTTCAAACTAGTGGGCTGCACCCAATCCAGGACTGCCTGTACCTTGGAACCCTCCATTTGGAAACCTTCTGGGGAGATAATATATCCTAGAAATGCGATTTGCTGAACTTCAAATTCGCACTTCTCCAGCTTCGCCCCAAGCCGGTGGTCTCTGAGTTTCTGGAGGACTAAGCGTACATGCTTCCGATGTTCCTCCAGGGAATGGGAGAAGATTAGGATGTCATCTAAGTATACAACTAAGAATCTATCCAAATATTCCCTGAGCACATCGTTCATGAAATCCTGGAAGACTGCCGGGGCATTACAGAGCCCAAAAGGCATCACCAAATATTCATAATGCCCTGAGTGGGTATTAAAGGCAGTCTTCCATTCATCCCCCTCTCTTATTCGGATTAGATTGTACGCACCGCGTAGGTCAATCTTAGAAAAAATGGTGGCAGTACGAAGTTTGTCAAACAAGACCGAAATGAGAGGCAGTGGGTATGAGTTTTTAATCGTGATACGGTTCAATTCCCTGAAGTCGATGCAGGGTCGCAATGAACCGTCCTTTTTACCCACGAAGAAGAACCCCGACCCAACTGGAGACTGTGAAGGTCTGATAAATCCTTTAGCCAAGTTCTCCTGAATGTACTCTGCCATAGCCTGAGTCTCAGGACGTGACAGGGAGTACAACCTGCTCTTGGGAAGCTTAGCATTCGGCAACAAATCAATGGCACAGTCATAGGGGCGATGGGGAGGTAGTACCTCTGCAACTTTTTTGGAGAACACGTCCGCAAAATCTGCATAACACCCTGGCAATCCTGGCAAACTTAGCTGCGAGAGCCTGACTGGAAGGCTCAAGCGACTCCTGAAACAATCAGTACCCCAACTAAGAATCTCCCCAGAGACCCAGTCAAATTGAGGATTGTGGGCCCTTAACCAGGGTAACCCCAACACCAATGGGGCAAAAGTACAGACAGTCACATAAAAGGACAATTTTTCAGAGTGTGTGGCTCCAATAAACAAAGAAATCTGGCTAGTGCAAGATGTAATTTTACCCTGGGATAATGGTTCCCCGTTTAACCCACAAATCTCAATTTCCGACGCCAAGGGTACTAAGGAAACAGAGTGTTTCAGGGCGAATTGGCGGCCCATAAAAACCCCGTCGGCCCCACTGTCCACAAAGGCCCCAGTCTTGACAGTTTGACCGAGGATCTTCAAGGTCACCGGAATGATAAAAGTCTTCTTGGGAAATTCTGACTTCTGGCCTGACAGGATATTTCCCATCACCCTCAGGCCCTGAAGTTTTCCGGCTTTTCTGGGCATGATACTACCACATGACCCTTATTCCCACAGTACAAACACAACCCCTGCTGTCTCCTCCGCGTCTTCTCACGCGAGGAGAGGCGGGTAGCCCCAATCTGCATAGGCTCCTCGGAAAATTCCTCAGAGTCTGAGGTTCCCTTGGGAAAGAAGGAAACCTCGGTCTCCCTTTCAAGCCTACGCTCTCTCAGCCGTCTATCCACCCAGATGGATAACTGCATGAGCTGATCCAAGCTATCAGGCAAGGGATATTGTACCAGTTGGTCTTTTATCTGGTTAGAAAGACCTCTTCGGTACTGGTGTCTCAGGGCTGGGTCATTCCACTGGGTATCATGGGCCAACCTCCGAAACTCCGTACAGTAAACCTCAACTGGCCTTCGCCCTTGCTTAAGGATCGAAATCTGAGCCTCGGCTGAGGCCGTCTTGTCAGGGTCATCATACAACATGCCCAGTGCCGTAAAAAAAGCATCAAGACTTTTAAGCGACGGACAGTCAGGCTGCAACCCATATGCCCAGACCTGTGGGTCTCCTTGTAGCAAGGAAATCACTATGCCCACCCGCTGAATCTCTGACCCAGAAGACTGAGGCCTAAGCTGGAAATATAACTTGCAGCTCTCCTTGAAACAAAAGAACTGCGAGCGATCTCCAGAAAAACGATCCGGAAGATTTACTTTCGGCTCCTTAACCCCTGAAGCTGCTGCTGCTGCGGGAGCTCCGCCAGCGGCCTGGGAGGTGTGCATTTTAATGGACAAATCATTAAATTGACGAGTCAGGACCTGCACCTGATCGACCACCTGTTGCAACGTATTTTGAGGGGTATGCTCCATATTCCCACAAAATTTCAACAGGAGTATTGGGCTGCTGAATATGTTATGCACACCAGTGCCTGCAGGAATGTACTGGTGTTTGAACTGTTATGCACACCAGTGCCTGCAGGAATGTACTGGTGTCTGGACAGAGAGGGATGCAAAACAAATGAACTCACAGACAGACTGGGAAATATGACATAACGTACACAGAAGGTGATAGGGTAACAAAACCAACACAGAGTGAACAGAGAAGCCCAGAGGCTAAGAAACTGGGTGTCTCCCTAGTATTAGAAATGCTCAGATGGAAAAAGCAAGATGTTGTGTTTTAATACGTAGAGAACCCGAAATGCTGTTGCTAAGGGCAACAGCAAAACCCTAAAGGGTTACCAACGGGTGTGGCAGTAAACTCCTTGGTCAGAGATGGAATAATAGACACAAGGAGAGTCTCCACAATCCTAATTCTCACTTGCAGGGCCCAGGTACAGCTTACTGCCACTAAACTGACACATGGACACCCTGCACAGTGAGAGAGGATTAAGCAGGCAGGTCTGAAAGTACAGCCACAAACCTGCTGGGTTCACAGAATATCAAAAGAACCTCAGCAGGCTAAACGACTGACTCCAGTCTTACTGCTAGGTCTGGATTGGCAGAGTGTAGTACCAAATCCCCAGGCCTATTTGCAGTAAGCAACAACAAATACAAAGCTAAACAGTACTGGCTAACTTTCAGGAACTGACTAACCAACAAAGATTCAGCAGCATCTGCTTAACCTGAGAAGAGGCCTTATAAAGCAGGTGCTGTCCACGCCCCCCTCAGACCTCACAGACTGTGAGCACAAAAACCAGCACCGGATCCCCTGCCTGTAACCACTGCACAGCAAAAGACCCGAACCGGAGTATCAGCTGCGCTCAGGTTACTCCGCTAGCACTTGTCTCCCGGTTGCCATGACGACGTGGCAGCACAGGGCAGGAGACCATAACAATACCCAATGAGCGGGGCAGATCTAACTGAAATGCCACCGGATTGATAACCCTGGTGATCTTATAAGGGCCGATGAACCGGGGGCCAAACTTATGAGATGGCTGTCTCAACTTCAAATTCTTGGTGGACAACCAGACGAAGTCTCCTAATTTGAAGCTGCAGGGTCTTCTCCGCTTATCAAAACCCCTTTTGGTCACTAATGACACAGACACAAGGGCTTTCTTCACTTTCCTCCAAATACCCCTAAGGACCGAAACAACAGAGGAACCACCAGACGTGGAATCCAGGGGGTCAAAAGAATTGGCCTTAGGATGATGCCCATACACACAAAGGAAGGGAGAGATCCCTGTAGCAGAGTGAGCCGCGTTGTTATAGGCAAACTCCGCCATGGACAGATGAGCAACCCAGTCAGTATGACACTTGGAGACATAACACCTGAGGAACTGCTCCAAGGACTGGTTCACCCTCTCAGTCTGCCCATTAGACTGTCGATGGTAGCCTGACGACAAGCTCACAGAAATCTGGAGATCGGAACAAAATGCGCTCCAGAATTTGGCCACAAACTCTGATCCACGGTCAGAGACCACATCAAGTGGCAACCCGTGGAGGCGCACAACATGCTGCATTAATAACTCAGACAGGCGTCTGGCCGATGGCAACCCAACCAGTGGAACGAAATGCGCCATCTTCGAAAACCTGTCAACGACAACCCAAATGGCTGTCATCCCCGAGGATTTGGGAAAGTCCACCACAAAATCCATGTAAATGTGGGTCCATGGCTTAGACGGAATAGAGAGTGGATGTAATGGGCCGACAGGAACCCCTCTAGGTGTTTTATTTCGGGCACAAACGTCACATGCCCGAACCCACTGATCCACATCCCTAGCCACCGAGGGCCACCACACCGCCCTAGACAGCAACTCCCGAGTTCTGGCAATACCCGGATGCCCTGCCGACCTCTTGGCATGGAATTCCAGGAACACTCGCTGTCTTAACCTAGGAGGCACAAACAAGAGACCTACCGGAAGGTCTGGAGGAGCCTGCTCCTGTGCTCTAAGGACTAATGACAAGAGGTCCTGGGTAATGCCCACTTTAATACATGATGGGGACACAATGGGCAATGGCTCCTCGGTGGTCTCTTGAACTGGAGCAAAACTCTGCGAGAGCGCATCAGCCTTGATGTTTTTTGACCCAGGGCGATATGTTATCAAAAAATTAAAGCGAGCAAAAAACAAAGCCCATCGTGCCTGCCTGGCATTGAGCCGCTTCGCTGACTCTAAATATGCCAGATTCTTATGGTCGGTGAGAATTGAGACCACAAACTTAGCCCCCTCAAGCCAGTGTCTCCACTCCCTGAGTGCATCCTTTATAGCCAACAATTCCCGGTTACCCACATCATAATTAATCTCGGCAGACGAAAATTTACGGGAAAAGTAAGCACAGGGATGAAGGCGATTATCAGACACCCCCATCTGAGAGAGCACTGCCCCAATACCTATCTCAGAGGCATCCACTTCTACCACAAAAGGACGCTCTGGATCTGGGTGTCGCAGCACCTTGGCCGAGACAAATGCCCTTTTGAGACGGGCAAAGGCCGCTTTGGCCTCACAAGACCAGTGAGCAACATCCGCCCCTTTCTTAGTGAGTGCCACCAAGGGGGCCACTATAGACGAAAATCCAGCGATAAACCGTCTATAAAAATTCTCAAAGCCCAGAAAACGCTGAAGCGCCTTCAAACTAGTGGGCTGCACCCAATCCAGGACTGCCTGTACCTTAGAACCCTCCATTTGGAAACCTTCTGAGGAGATAATATACCCTAGAAATGCGATTTGCTGGACTTCAAACTCGCACTTCTCCAGCTTCGCCCCAAGCTGGTGGTCTCTGAGTTTCTGGAGGACTAAGCGTACTTGCTTCCGATGTTCCTCCAGGGAATGAGAGAAGATTAGGATGTCATCTAGATAAACAACTAAGAATCTATCCAAATATTTCCTGAGCACATCGTTCATGAATTCCTGGAAGACTGCCGGGGCATTAGAGAGCCCAAAAGGCATCACCAAATATTCATAATGCTCTGAGTGGGTATTAAAGGCAGTCTTCCATTCATCCCCCTCTCTTATTCGGATTAGATTGTAAGCACCACGTAGGTCAATCTTAGAAAAAATGGTGGCAGTACGAAGCTGGTCAAACAAAACCGAAATGAGAGGCAGTGGGTACGAGTTTTTAATCGTGATACGGTTCAATTCCCTGAAGTCGATGCAGGGTCGCAACGAACCGTCCTTTTTACCCACAAAAAAGAACCCAGACCCAACTGGGGACTGTGAGGGTCTGATAAATCCCTTAGCCAAGTTCTCCTGAATGTACTCTGCCATAGCCTGAGTCTCAGGACGTGACAGGGAGTACAACCTGCTCTTGGGAAGCTTAGCATCCGGCAACAAATCAATGGCACAGTCATAGGGGCGATGGGGAGGTAGTACTTCCGCAACTTTTTTGGAGAACACATCCGCAAAATCTGCATAACATCCTGGCAATCCTGGCAAACTTAGCTGCGAGAGCCTGACTGGAAGGCTCAAGCAACTCCTGAAACAATCACTACCCCAACTAAGAATCTCCCCAGAGACCCAGTCAAATTGAGGGTTATGGGCCCTTAACCAGGGTAACCCCAAAACCAATGGGGCAAAAGAACAGACAGTCACATAAAAAGACAATTTTTCAGAGTGTGTGGCTCCAATAAACAAAGAAATTTGGCTGGTGCAGGAGGTAATTTTACCCTGGGACAATGGTTCCCCGTTTAACCCACAGATCTCAATCTCTGATGCCAAAGGTACTGAGGGAACAGAGTGTTCCAGGGCGAATTGACGGTCCATGAAAACCCCATCGGCCCCACTGTCAACAAAGGCCTCAGTCTTGACCGTTTGACCGAGGATCTCCAAAGTCACCGGAATGAGAAAAGTCTTTTTAGGAAATTCTGACTTCTGGCCTGACAGGATATTTCCCATCACCCTCAGGCCCTGAAGTTTTCCGTTTTTTCTGGGCATGATACTACAACATGACCTTTATTCCCACAGTACAAACACAAACCCTGCTGTCTCCTCCGCGTCTTCTCACGCGAGGAGAGGCGGGTAGCCCCAATCTGCATAGGCTCCTCGGAATATTCCTCAGAGTCTGAGGTTCCCTTGGGAAAAAAGGAAACTGCGGTCTCCCTTTCAAGCCTACGCTCTCTCAGCCGTCTATCCACCTGGATGGATAACTGCATGAGCTGATCTAAGCTATCAGGCGAGGGATATTGTACCAGTTGGTCCTTTATCTGGTCAGAAAGGCCCCTTCGGTACTGGTTTCTCAGGGCTGGGTCATTCCACTGGGTATCATGAGCCAACCTCCGAAACTCCGTACTATAAACCTCAGCTGGCCGTCGCCCTTGCTTAAGAACCGTAATCTGAGCCTCGGCTGAAGCCATCTTGTCAGGGTCATCATACAAAATGCCCAGTGCCGTAAAAAAAGCATCAACACTTTTAAGCGACGGACAGTCAGGCTGTAACCCATATGCCCAGACCTGTGGGTCTCCTTGTAGCAAGGAAATCACCATGCCCACCCGCTGAATCTCCGACCCAGAAGACTGGGGCCTAAGCCTGAAATATAGCTTACAGCTCTCCTTGAAACAAAAGAACTGCGAGCGATCTCCAGAAAAACGATCCGGGAGATTTACTTTCGGCTCCTTAACCCCTGAACTTGCCGCTGCTGCTGCGGGAGCTCCGCTAGCGGCCTGCGGGGTGTTCATTTTAATGGACATCTCATTAAATTGTCGAGTCAGGACCTGCACCTGATCGACCACCTGTTGCAAAGTATTTTGAGGGGTATGCTCCATATTCCCACAAAATTTAAACAGGAGTAGGGCTGCTGAATATGTTACGCACACCAGTGCTAACAGGAGTATACCGGTGTATGAACAGAGAGGGAAGTGAAGCAAACGAACTCACAGACAGTATAACATAACATACACAGGAGGTGATGGAATAACTAATAAACACAAAGTGAACGGAGAAGCCCAAAGGCTCAGGAATTGGGTGTCTCCCTAGTGTCAGGAATGCTCAGATGGAATAGAGCGGACAATGAAGCGATGTGTAGTGATTTAACATGTGGAGCACCTGAAATGATGTTGCTAAGAGCAACAGAAAAACCCCCAAAGGGTTACCAACGGGTGTGGGAATAAACTCCTTGGTCAGAGATAGAAATATAGACACAAGGAGAGTATCCACAATCCTAACCCCCACTTGCAGGGCACAGGTTCAGCTTACTGCCACTAAACTGACACCTGGACGCCCTGCACAGTGAGGGAGGATTAAGCAAGCAGGTCTGAGAGTACAGCCGCAAACCTGCTGGGTTCACAGAATAGCAAAAGAACCCCAGCAGGTCAAACAACTGACTCCAGTCTTACTGCTAGGTCCGGATTGGCAGAATGAAGTACCGAATCCCAAGGCCTATTCGCAGTAAGCAACAAGTAAATACAAAGTCACACAGTACTAGCTAACTCTCTGGAACTGACTAACAAACAAAGATTCAGCAGCATTTGCCTAGCCTGAGAGGATGGTTTATATAGCAGGTGCTGTCCACGCCCCACTCAGACCTCACAGACTGTGAGCACAAAACCAGCGCCGGATTCCCTGCCGTGCACAGAGCCTGTAACCACTACACAGTAAAAACCCGGACCGGAGTATCAGCTGCGCTCAGATTACTTCGCTAACACTTGCCTCCCGGTTGCCATGGCGACGTGGCAGCACAGAGCAGGAGATCCTAACAGAGACTGAATGATGCAATGGTCTTTATGACTACTCCATGAAGAGCAATGCAGAAAATCAATTTGTGAAACATAGTTAGTTTGAGATGAAACCAGTGTTATCTAGGCTGAGAGTGTAAGGTTTCACTTGTTCAAATTAAAAGTTCAGGTGCCTATTTACTGGTGTTGTTATGCTGTATGTTAGCTGTGCATGATAGAGCAAAGTGACAAACAGGTATGTACAATCACATGTAAATCACAATGTAAATAGTTTTATACAAAATTGGTTGCATTTTGTTCTTAGAGGTCATGAGGATTGTAGTTGGTAAAATATATATAATCAGGCCAAACCAGGCCGATCTAAGCCATACTTTAAAAGGTATACCAAACATGCAGTGTGTGAATATAACAGTATATAAGTGTACATGTAAAAAAGGTTACTACCCATCCACAGAGAGACTGCTAGGAATGGTAGGTAAGCATCCGGAGGGAGGAGCCAGGCGCAGCGTGGCAGACAGATCCAGAAGGTCCGAACAGGGGGGCAGTCAGAGTATCAAGTAGGGGGGGACATCTTAAGCAACCAAGGGCTCCACACTAGTTCAAATTTGTGTGGACAATCATGCAGATAGTAAGTGATCCTTTCCATGTTAGCTACAAACCAAATGTAATTATTTAGCGCAGAAACAGTAAGGGCATCGGGAGACTTCCAGTTCTTGGCTATCAAGAATTTAGCTGCCACCAATATATGGGAAAACAGCTTATTCAGGAGCGGGTCAAGATCCGGGTACGGCCACGCCAACAAAAATACCCACGGGTCCAACCCGAGGGGAAGGCCAGAGAGGGACTTCAATAAGTCAAGCACCTTATTCCGAAAGTGAGCTATACGGGGGCAGGTCCACCAAATATGGAGGAGGGTTCCCCGATGTCCACATCCTCGCCAGCAAACCGGGGTGGCAGAAGGGAACATCCTAGACAATTTATCCGGGGTATAATACCACTGGTAATACAATTTATAGGATGTTTCCTTAAGTCGAGTTGAGATAGAGCTTTTAGCAATGCCCTCTCGTACCTCCTCCCAACAGGCATCATCCGGCGGGGGGCCCAGGTCCCTCTCCCACTCCCGCTCATGGCGAGTCTGGTCCCGAGGAATCCCCAACTAACATTGAGTATATTAGCGAAATTAGACCTCTACATATAGGTTTTGTGGTGCAAAGAGATTTAAAGGGGGTGAGATCCCACTGGACTTTGGGTTGAGGTAGGGAGAATAGGAAGTGTCGGATCTGGAAATATTCAAAGAAGGGAGGGGAGAGAGTGGAAAACTTACATTTGATATCGGTTATCGTCATCCAGCTATCCCGGAGGTAGAGATCATGTACCACATGGACTCCTGCACTAAACCACGGGGTGAAACGAAGGGTTGAAACCCCAGCAGGAAAAGCAGGAATATCCCATAGGGGGGTGAGAGGGGAGCAGGGGGAGGACAGTTTATATTTCATGAGGGAGTTATGCCAGATAGATAGATGGAATTTGAGAGACGGAGAAGAGTCCGCCAGAGTGAGCTGGTACGGTTTGCCCAGGCCCCAAAGCGAAGCCAATGAACGGATCCCCAGGAAGAGAGCCGCCATGTCCACCCAGGCAATAGAGCCACGGGGCACAAAGGAAGCCACTATTTGGCTCAGGTGACTAGCCAGGTAATAAAACCTGACATCCGGGAATCCCCGGCCACCTGCGGAACGAGGGAGTCGGAGAACTGCAAAAGCTATTCTTGGAGGTTTATCGCTCCATACAAACTTCACAAATGAGACCTGGGCATCCCTAAGAACCCTCTCCGGGACCTTGACAGGTAAAGTTTGAAAGAGGTAGAGAAGTTGCGGCATGACTGTCATTTTGAGGGCAACTATCCTACCCAGCCAGGATATGATATGGGACTTCCATCTCGACAGGTCACATTTAATCTTAGCGAACATGCGCTGGAAGTTTTCAGAATATAGGGAGCTATAGTGAGATGTGATATAGACTCCTAAGTACTTGATCTTATTGGTTTGCCAGCGAAGGTCATAGGTGGACTGTAGATCACGTTTAAGGTCTCCTGAAATATGTAATAACATGGCTTCAGATTTAACAAAATTAATTTTATATCCCGATAGGGAACCATATTCCTCTATAATCTGATACAAGGCGGGGAGCGAAGACCGTGGCTGAGTGAGGGACAGCAGTACATCGTCTGCAAAAAGTGAGATCTTAAACTCCTGAGAGCCCACCTTCACTCCCCGGATTCTACCAGAGGCCCTCATTCCGAGTTGATCGGTCGCAAGGCGAATTTAGCAGAGTTACACACGCTAAGCCGCCGCCTACTGGGAGTGAATCTTAGCTTCTTAAAATTGCGACCGATGTATTCGCAATATTGCGATTACTAACTACTTAGCAGTTTCTGAGTAGCTCCAGACTTACTCTGCCTGTGCGATCATTTCAGTGCTTATCGTTCCTGGTTGACGTCACAAACACACCCAGCGTTCGCCCAGGCACTCCCACCGTTTCCCCGGCCACTCCTGCGTTTTTTCCGGAAACGGTAGCGTTTTCAGCCACACGCCCCTGAAACGCCGTGTTTCCGCCCAGTAACACCCATTTCCTGTCAATCACATTACGATCGCCGGAGCGAAGAAAAAGCCGTGAGTAAAATTACTTTCTTCATAGTAAAGTTACTTGGCGCAGTCGCAGTGCGAACATTGCGCATGCGTACTAAGCGGATTTTCACTGCGATGCGATGAAAAATACCGAGCGAACAACTCGGAATGAGGGCCAGAGTTCCTTATCACAGCAGCCAGGGGTTCTATGACCATAGCGAACACCAGGGGGGAGAGAGGGCAACCCTGCCTCGTACCGTTGGACAATGGGAAGGGAGCGGACAGCACTCCGTTAGTGAGGACCTTAGCTATAGGGGAGGAGTAGACGGCAGAGACCCCCGTCAAAAATTCAGCCGATATCCCAAACGCCTGCAGGGTCTGAAACAAGAAGGGCCACGATATACGGTCGAACGCCTTCTCAGCGTCTAGTGAAAGGACAATAGACAGGGTGTGTCTGCAGTTCAGTCGTTGTATCAGATCTATCGCTCTTCTAGTGTTATCCCTAGCCTGACGGCCAGGAATAAAACCGACCTGATCATAATGAATCAGGTCAGGGAGCACGCCATTGAGACGGGTAGCTAAAATTTTGGCATAGATTTTAATGTCCAGATTCAAAAGGGATATCGGCCGATAGTTAGCACAATCTCGAGGGTCTCTACCCTCTTTGTGGATAACTATTATTCTGGCCTCCAGCATGGTGCTCGGGAATGGGGTGCCATGCAGTACAGCATTGAACAATACTCTGAGACGTGGGATTAAGATGGGAGCAAATTTCTTATAATATGATGCCGAGAAGCCATCGGGCCCTGGAGCCTTGGAAGATTTAAAGGACTTCAGGATGGCAGCAATTTCCTCATCTGTTATATCCCTATTCAATTCCGAAGAAGCACCGTCAGACAGTTTGGGGAGTTTAGCCTTACGCAAGAATTCCGAGATTAAGACATCTGGGGGGCCCGAACCTGGATTGACAGGATTTAAATTATAGAGCTGAGCATAAAACTCCTGAAATGCCTTGTTTATGGCATCCGGGGCATACGTGATCTCGCCTGACGTAGTATGCACCGCCAGGATATAATTCCGAGAGCGTTGTGCTCGTAGACGGGATGCCAGCATCCTATCTGCTTTATCTCCCTTCTCATAGAAGGACTGGTTAAGCCTCTGAAGGGTCTTAGCCATGCGCTCTGACAAGAAAAGAGACAACTCAGACCGCGCCCTCAGCAAAATCTCTAAATTGGCAAGGGTAGGGGAGAGCTTATGTTGTCTTTCAAGCACCTGCAGTCTAGTGGACAAGGAGAGGAAATTCAATTCCTGTGACTTTTTGTACCTGGCAGATTGACTTATCAAATGACCACGGAGAACAGCTTTATGCGCTTCCCATAATATGATAGGTGAGGTCTCTGGGAGGTCATTGAGTAAGAAATAATCAGTAATGTGACCTTTAATCAAATTAGAAATTTCCGGATTATGTAATAGGGAGTCATTCAACCGCCAAGAGGTGGGAGGGGGCGGGGAGCAATAGAGTGGAGCTCAGCAGTGATCGGACAGTGGTCCGACCATACCATAGGAAGTATACAAGTAGACTTCAGTTTAGAGGAAAGGTCCCGGCCGAGTAGGATCATATCGACCCTAGAGTAGGATTTATGTACAGGGGAGTAGAAAGTGTAGTCCCTAGTAAGAGGGTCAGTGAGTCTAAAGGAATCGAATAGTAATTGAAGCTTCAAAAGATCTAACAGTGCGAGATATCCCAGGGATGGGCATTTGGGGGTAGAAGGGAGAGAGGAGAGAGGGGAGGATCTGTCTAACGAGGCATCCAGGACCTCATTAAAATTACCGGCCACTATGATCTCCCCTTGGCGGAGCATAGTTATGCGTGAATTCAAACCCCTAAAAAAGGCAGCCTGATTTTGGTTCGGAGCATAGACATTGACAAGGGTACACAGGGTGTTGTTAAGCTTCCCAACAAGGATTAGCCATCTACCAGATTTATCTGCATGACTGTCCAACAACTCAAACGTAAGGTGAGCAGCGAGCAAAATGGAAACCCCACTTTTTTTGTGTGTCGCATCACAAGCATGAAATGTATGTGGAAAGAGTTTGGATTTTAAATCAGGGTGGAGGGACTTTTTAAAGTGGGTTTCCTGCAAGAAAACCAAATCACCTCTGGCCTGTTTAAGAGAAAGAAAGAGCTTGGTGCGTTTGGTGGGGCTGTTCAAACCTTTAACGTTGTGGGAAAATATCCTAAGGGCCATGACAATCAACTCTCTGGAACGCAACGTCTCCTCCCTCCGGACACCGCACCACTGCAATAGACCAAACAGAAAACATCATAAACATCAGAAACAAACATGGCAATCGACAGTCATCAGTGAACGGCTGAGTGAAAGAAAAGAGAACAGGACAGATAGAGTTCGGGGAAGGCAGGGAAGAGGGGAACGTTGGGGACCAGAAGAAACGACATCTGGTCTAACATGCCGGTCAGGAAATGACAGAGAAAAGTCACTAAGTGACAACAACCGGACTTGGGTATAAGACCCAGTAGGGGGGACGCAGCCCAGCCAGGCCAGGCGAATCGGGTACAGCGGATACTCAACATGTTTCCCGAGTCTAGGAACCAGTAGCAAAAGGGGAAAAAAACGGGACTTTGTGTCCCAGAACCTACTACCGTTTAGGGCAACTAATAACAAAGACGAGACTTTCCAAGGCTTAAACGAGTCAAGTCTGGGGTAGGTAACAGCGCTAATCTATATCTAAGCAGGGGTTGTCAGGTCCCACACAGGGGGGATTCTACCCCCATAAGGGGGGACGAGACATAATAGATACCTAAGGTGGTCTAATACAAGAAAAAAAGGGGCTTTTGCCCTTGTACGCACACAGAAGGTTTGGAGCAGGACGAATCCAAAAATCAAGGCTGGAAAATAAAGAGACTAAAGAAAGAGATTAGCCCCTCACAACATACGCATAAACAAAAATACAAAACCACAGGATGAAATGGCATTAGGACATGTACAACATCAGGTGGCAGGGCCAGCGGAAGCAGATTTCCGCGCAGAGGGCACTTTCGTCCAGTCCCGGTTCAAGGATCGTCGAGGGGTGGCAGTCGACTCCATGGGCGAGGCCACACGTGCCCGCTGCGGGGAAACAGATGAAGCCGGTGGGGGGGGGGGAGAGGCCCAAGGTGCGCAAAAGTCCTTGCGCTTCAGCCAGGTCCCTCGCCGAGTGGAGACGGTTGTGATGCCACACCAAGATGCGAAAGGGGAAACCCCATCTGTAGCGAATGCCATTGTCCCGAAGCACCGAGGTGATAGGCTTGAAATCTTTTCTCTTGATCAGAGTAGCAGGAGCATTCTCTTGGAAAATTTGGAGCGAGTGGCCCAGGAATAGTAATTTGGAAATCTTCCTAGCTTCTCTGAGGATGGCCTCCTTAGTCGTATAGTAGTGGCATCTCAGGATGACATCCCTAGGTAGAGCAGAGTCTTGTGATCGAGGGCGTAGAGCCCTATGGGCCCTATTTAACAAGAGCTGGTCCTCTGGAGTCGATGGCGATAAATGGACAAACAGTTTTTTGAGGTAATCTTGCAGGGACGTCATATCAACGTCCTCGGGGACGCCTCTAATGCGCAGATTATTACGTAGCGCCCTGTTGTCCTGGTCTTCTTGATGTTCCAGGATGTGCTGGATCTCCTTCTTTAGACCATGAATGTCATCTCTCATGCCCTGTTGGGTAGTGATCACTTCATCCACTCTAGTCTCCAGGTGGTCCGTTCTGTCCCCAAGTTCGGCAACATCTGTTTTGAGGGAGGCTATTGTCGTGTGCACCTCCGCCTGTACTGCTTGGATGGATTTCCTTGTCTCCCGTATTTCACGGAAGAGCAGCTGTAGATCTTTCCGGGTCAGCGGGGAGTGGTCTGAATCCTCCAAGTCAGAGACATCAGGGTGCGAGGGGGTTTCCGGACCTGAAGAGGTAGCATGGGAATAGGCAAATTTTTTAATGCTTTGGGTCAGGTCCGCTCCACATTGTTTTTTACTATTTCTAGGCATGGTGGAACCCAGAGACTGAACACCTGAGAAAAGCCCCCGCAAGACGTAGCTAGGTAAATCTCGGTAGCAGGGAGACAGTCCTGTAGTTATTCAAACATAGATATCGGTAAAAGGAGTTCCCAAGACTCAGGGCGTGTTCTACAGGGTCACATGTTAAGGGAAGCAAGCTTCATCCATGCACAGCAATCCCAGCGAGAAAAGCTACCAGCAGGTGGAGCTCCAGGGTCAGTTATCATAGATGGTGTGACACAGCCGGGGCTCTGAAGGTATATAATAGGAACAGAAATACTCCCAGCACGTGGGGCACAGGGGGAGCCCCCTACTGAAATCTCACAGTGTGACGCAGTGCGTACAGAACACCAGCAGTGGGGAAGGGAGCCAGCTAGGATAGGGATAGGGATAAGTGCTATAAGGGGTGGGAGTCCCTTTTTCGTCCCCAAAGCACTATTTTTCCCCCCAAAGATCCCAGGTGACAAGGGGCAATACCCAGCCTTAGGGGGGCCCCAGCCACGGACCAGCCAGTAGCCAGGGAACCCCCCAGTTACCCCCAGCTATCAGGGGAAGCTGGAGCTCCGGTTGCCCTTAAGCAAGATGGCCACCGGTGTTAAAGGAGGGCAAAGAATCCCGGCCCAGCAACTTTTTATAACTTCAGGCAAGGCTCCCCGGGCGCCCGGTGCCAACAAATACAGTGCCGCTGCAAAAAAGGGCGGGCTCAGCCCGCTCGACCGCGGGAACTTCCGGTCTGGACCCCGGCAGGAATAGGAAGAAATCAGTGAAATCATTTCAATAGTGAATAAAATAAGTGTCTGAAGACTTATCCAGAGTGTGAACGCTACAATACTGTAGCTATATATCTCACAATCATTATTAAACATCCAGTCCAAAAACCACAAAACCACTTTTTTCTGAGCTCATTGACAGTCTTCAGTTATTACCCAAATTTTCCCAAAATACTATTGCAGCCTAAATGAATAAAAAGATAATGTAAACTAAATATTTCATAAACATTTATAAAATCAAGCCCATCTAACATTCTTTATGGACACAAATACAGAACAGTATTAAATGGTGTTTAATACAAAGATGTTTGCAATGCGTATTGTAAAAAAAGAAAGGGAAAGCACGAGGGCCTGTTCATAGTAACATAGTAACATAGTTGTTGAGGTTGAACAGCGGCGAAATGCCCATCGGGTTCAACCTGTATTCTGTGTTTAGCTGTGCACATTATAATGCACCAGCTGAAGTAATGATTTCGTACCAATTGTCAATTATAGTTCGTACAACTCCCAGATGCTTAATGTCAATATATTAAATGTTGTAGCCCTGGATACTTTTTCAGCTAGAAAGTTGTCCAATCTGATTTTGAATGCATTTACAGTGTCCGCCTTTATTACCTTCTCCGGCAGGGAGTTCCACATTCTTATTGCCCTTACCGTGAAGAACCCTTTCCTACGTTTTGTACGAATTTTTTTTTCCTCTAACCTCAGTGAGTATCCAAGTGTCCCATACAGAGTTCTATTAATAAATAAATCCCCTGCTAACTCCTTGTAATGATGCTTTACATATTTGAAGATGTTAATAATATCTCCTCTTAGATGTCTCTTTTCTAGAGTATACATATTTAACCTAGTAAGCCTTTCCTCGTACTCCAGTGTCTCTAACCCTTTAATCAGTTTAGTAGCTCGCCTTTGAACTCTTTCGAGTGCCCCAATATCCTTTTTATACTATGGTGCCCAGAATTGAACACAATATTCCAGGTGCGGACGTACCAATGATTTGTACAGCGGCATGATTACATCCTCGTCCCTGGTCTCAGTACCCCGTTTTATGCAAGCCAGGACTCTACTTGCCTTCTTCGCTGCATTTTGACACTGTGTACTGTTATTGAGCGTATTATCTATGAGAAACCACAAATCTTTTTCCACTACCCCTATATTTTCCCCATTAAGTGAATAGGATGCAAGTTTGTTTTTAATCCCAAAATGCAAACTTTGCATTTTTCAATATTGAACCTCATTCCCCACTTAGACGCCCAGGATTCAAGTTTAAATAAATCATTCTGTAGAGACTCCACATCTGTTTCTGAATTAATTACCTTACACAGTTTAGTATCATCTGCAAAGATTGATACTGTGCTTCCCAGACCTATTCCTAAGTCATTAATAAATACTGTATATTGAACAGTAGCGGGCCAAGTATGGACCCTTGTGGTATACCGCTGACTACTGGTGCCCAGCTGGAGAACATCCCATTGACCACTACTCATTGTACCCTGTTATCCAGCCAATTACCTATCCATGTATAAACAGTATATTCTAGGCCAAGTTCCCTTAATTTGATGATCAGTCTCTTATGAGGCACTGTATCGAAGGCTTTTGCAAAATCTAAATAGACCACATCCACTGCTTTTCCCTGGTCAAGATTATCGCTCACTTCTTCGTAGAAGCTAATTAAGTTAGTTTGACATGATCTGTCCCTCACAAACCCATGAAGATAATCCTCTATGATATCCCTCAAAATTCCTTCCAATATTTTACCCACTATAGAGGTTAAACTAACTGGTCTATAGTTCCCAGGGTGCTTTTTAGATCCCTTTTTAAATAATGGCACTACCTCAGCTATACGCCAATCCATCGGTACCATACCCGATTTAATGGAACTATAGAAAATCAAGTATAAGGGTCTTGCAAGCTGTGCTTTAAGCTCCATAATAACCCTCAGATGAAAACCATCTGGGCCTGGTGATTTATTAATCTTTATGTTGCTTAGTCTCTCCAGGAATGCTTCCTCACTTAAACAAGCATCTAGCCAAGAATCATTACCTTCACTGTCATTATGCACTGCTAACACCGTCTGATACTCCCTGGTGAATACTTATGAAAAAAGCTGTTCAGTATATCCGCTTTTATTTTGTCCTCGTTTACCAAGGCTTCCAGTTTATCTATTAATGGGCCTACATTCTCCTTTTTTAACCTTTTACTGTTTATGTATTTATAAAACTTTTTGGAATTAGCTTTACTCTCTATAGCGATTTTGCCATTGAGACGGGTAGCTAAAATTTTGGCATAGATTTTAATGTCCAGATTCAAAAGGGATATCGGCCGATAGTTAGCGCAATCTCGAGGGTCTCTACCCTCTTTGTGGATAACTATTATTCTGGCCTCCAGCATGGTGCTCGGGAATGGGGTGCCATGCAGTACAGCATTGAACAATACTCTGAGACGTGGGATTAAGATGGGAGCAAATTTCTTATAATATGATGCCGAGAAGCCATCGGGCCCTGGAGCCTTGGAAGATTTAAAGGACTTCAGGATGGCAGCAATTTCCTCATCTGTTATATCCCTATTCAATTCCGAAGAAGCACCGTCAGACAGTTTGGGGAGTTTAGCCTTACGCAAGAATTCCGAGATTAAGACATCTGGGGGGCCCGAACCTGGATTGACAGGATTTAAATTATAGAGCTGAGCATAAAACTCCTGAAATGCCTTGTTTATGGCATCCGGGGCATACGTGATCTCGCCTGACGTAGTATGCACCGCCAGGATATTATTCCGAGAGCGTTGTGCTCGTAGACGGGATGCCAGCATCCTATCTGCTTTATCTCCCTTCTCATAGAAGGACTGGTTAAGCCTCTGAAGGGTCTTAGCCATGCGCTCTGACAAGAAAAGAGACAACTCAGACCGCGCCCTCAGCAAAATCTCTAAATTGGCAAGGGTAGGGGAGAGCTTATGTTGTCTTTCAAGCACCTGCAGTCTAGTGGACAAGGAGAGGAAATTCAATTCCTGTGACTTTTTGTACCTGGCAGATTGACTTATCAAATGACCACGGAGAACAGCTTTATGCGCTTCCCATAATATGATAGGTGAGGTCTCTGGGAGGTCATTGAGTAAGAAATAATCAGTAATGTGACCTTTAATCAAATTAGAAATTTCCGGATTATGTAATAGGGAGTCATTCAACCGCCAAGAGGTGGGAGGGGGCGGGGAGCAATAGAGTGGAGCTCAGCAGTGATCGGACAGTGGTCCGACCATACCATAGGAAGTATACAAGTAGACTTCAGTTTAGAGGAAAGGTCCCGGCCGAGTAGGATCATATCGACCCTAGAGTAGGATTTATGTACAGGGGAGTAGAAAGTGTAGTCCCTAGTAAGAGGGTCAGTGAGTCTAAAGGAATCGAATAGTAATTGAAGCTTCAAAAGATCTAACAGTGCGAGATATCCCAGGGATGGGCATTTGGGGGTAGAAGGGAGAGAGGAGAGAGGGGAGGATCTGTCTAACGAGGCATCCAGGACCTCATTAAAATTACCGGCCACTATGATCTCCCCTTGGCGGAGCATAGTTATGCGTGAATTCAAACCCCTAAAAAAGGCAGCCTGATTTTGGTTCGGAGCATAGACATTGACAAGGGTACACAGGGTGTTGTTAAGCTTCCCAACAAGGATTAGCCATCTACCAGATTTATCTGCATGACTGTCCAACAACTCAAACGTAAGGTGAGCAGCGAGCAAAATGGAAACCCCACTTTTTTTGTGTGTCGCATCACAAGCATGAAATGTATGTGGAAAGAGTTTGGATTTTAAATCAGGGTGGAGGGACTTTTTAAAGTGGGTTTCCTGCAAGAAAACCAAATCACCTCTGGCCTGTTTAAGAGAAAGAAAGAGCTTGGTGCGTTTGGTGGGGCTGTTCAAACCTTTAACGTTGTGGGAAAATATCCTAAGGGCCATGACAATCAACTCTCTGGAACGCAACGTCTCCTCCCTCCGGACACCGCACCACTGCAATAGACCAAACAGAAAACATCATAAACATCAGAAACAAACATGGCAATCGACAGTCATCAGTGAACGGCTGAGTGAAAGAAAAGAGAACAGGACAGATAGAGTTCGGGGAAGGCAGGGAAGAGGGGAACGTTGGGGACCAGAATAAACGACATCTGGTCTAACATGCCGGTCAGGAAATGACAGAGAAAAGTCACTAAGTGACAACAACCGGACTTGGGTATAAGACCCAGTAGGGGGGACGCAGCCCAACCAGGCCAGGCGAATCGGGTACAGCGGATACTCAACATGTTTCCCGAGTCTAGGAACCAGTAGCAAAAGGGGAAAAAAACGGGACTTTGTGTCCCAGAACCTACTACCGTTTAGGGCAACTAATAACAAAGACGAGACTTTCCAAGGCTTAAACGAGTCAAGTCTGGGGTAGGTAACAGCGCTAATCTATATCTAAGCAGGGGTTGTCAGGTCCCACACAGGGGGGATTCTACCCCCATAAGGGGGGACGAGACATAATAGATACCTAAGGTGGTCTAATACAAGAAAAAAAGGGGCTTTTGCCCTTGTACGCACACAGAAGGTTTGGAGCAGGACGAATCCAAAAATCAAGGCTGGAAAATAAAGAGACTAAAGAAAGAGATTAGCCCCTCACAACATACGCATAAACAAAAATACAAAACCACAGGATGAAATGGCATTAGGACATGTACAACATCAGGTGGCAGGGCCAGCGGAAGCAGATTTCCGCGCAGAGGGCACTTTCGTCCAGTCCCGGTTCAAGGATCGTCGAGGGGTGGCAGTCGACTCCATGGGCGAGGCCACACGTGCCCGCTGCGGGGAAACAGATGAAGCCGGTGGGGGGGGGGAGAGGCCCAAGGTGCGCAAAAGTCCTTGCGCTTCAGCCAGGTCCCTCGCCGAGTGGAGACGGTTGTGATGCCACACCAAGATGCGAAAGGGGAAACCCCATCTGTAGCGAATGCCATTGTCCCGAAGCACCGAGGTGATAGGCTTGAAATCTTTTCTCTTGATCAGAGTAGCAGGAGCATTCTCTTGGAAAATTTGGAGCGAGTGGCCCAGGAATAGTAATTTGGAAATCTTCCTAGCTTCTCTGAGGATGGCCTCCTTAGTCGTATAGTAGTGGCATCTCAGGATGACATCCCTAGGTAGAGCAGAGTCTTGTGATCGAGGGCGTAGAGCCCTATGGGCCCTATTTAACAAGAGCTGGTCCTCTGGAGTCGATGGCGATAAATGGACAAACAGTTTTTTGAGGTAATCTTGCAGGGACGTCATATCAACGTCCTCGGGGACGCCTCTAATGCGCAGATTATTACGTGGCGCCCTGTTGTCCTGGTCTTCTTGATGTTCCAGGATGTGCTGGATCTCCTTCTTTAGACCATGAATGTCATCTCTCATGCCCTGTTGGGTAGTGATCACTTCATCCACTCTAGTCTCCAGGTGGTCCGTTCTGTCCCCAAGTTCGGCAACATCTGTTTTGAGGGAGGCTATTGTCGTGTGCACCTCCGCCTGTACTGCTTGGATGGATTTCCTTGTCTCCCGTATTTCACGGAAGAGCAGCTGTAGATCTTTCCGGGTCAGCGGGGAGTGGTCTGAATCCTCCAAGTCAGAGACATCAGGGTGCGAGGGGGTTTCCGGACCTGAAGAGGTAGCATGGGAATAGGCAAATTTTTTAATGCTTTGGGTCAGGTCCGCTCCACATTGTTTTTTACTATTTCTAGGCATGGTGGAACCCAGAGACTGAACACCTGAGAAAAGCCCCCGCAAGACGTAGCTAGGTAAATCTCGGTAGCAGGGAGACAGTCCTGTAGTTATTCAAACATAGATATCGGTAAAAGGAGTTCCCAAGACTCAGGGCGTGTTCTACAGGGTCACATGTTAAGGGAAGCAAGCTTCATCCATGCACAGCAATCCCAGCGAGAAAAGCTACCAGCAGGTGGAGCTCCAGGGTCAGTTATCATAGATGGTGTGACACAGCCGGGGCTCTGAAGGTATATAATAGGAACAGAAATACTCCCAGCACGTGGGGCACAGGGGGAGCCCCCTACTGAAATCTCACAGTGTGACGCAGTGCGTACAGAACACCAGCAGTGGGGAAGGGAGCCAGCTAGGATAGGGATAGGGATAAGTGCTATAAGGGGTGGGAGTCCCTTTTTCGTCCCCAAAGCACTATTTTTCCCCCCAAAGATCCCAGGTGACAAGGGGCAATACCCAGCCTTAGGGGGGCCCCAGCCACGGACCAGCCAGTAGCCAGGGAACCCCCCAGTTACCCCCAGCTATCAGGGGAAGCTGGAGCTCCGGTTGCCCTTAAGCAAGATGGCCACCGGTGTTAAAGGAGGGCAAAGAATCCCGGCCCAGCAACTTTTTATAACTTCAGGCAAGGCTCCCCGGGCGCCCGGTGCCAACAAATACAGTGCCACTGCAAAAAAGGGCGGGCTCAGCCCGCTCGACCGCGGGAACTTCCGGTCTGGACCCCGGCAGGAATAGGAAGAAATCAGTGAAATCATTTCAATAGTGAATAAAATAAGTGTCTGAAGACTTATCCAGAGTGTGAACGCTACAATACTGTAGCTATATATCTCACAATCATTATTAAACATCCAGTCCAAAAACCACAAAACCACTTTTTTCTGAGCTCATTGACAGTCTTCAGTTATTACCCAAATTTTCCCAAAATACTATTGCAGCCTAAATGAATAAAAAGATAATGTAAACTAAATATTTCATAAACATTTATAAAATCAAGCCCATCTAACATTCTTTATGGACACAAATACAGAACAGTATTAAATGGTGTTTAATACAAAGATGTTTGCAATGCGTATTGTAAAAAAAGAAAGGGAAAGCACGAGGGCCTGTTCATAGTAACATAGTAACATAGTTGTTGAGGTTGAACAGCGGCGAAATGCCCATCGGGTTCAACCTGTATTCTGTGTTTAGCTGTGCACATTATAATGCACCAGCTGAAGTAATGATTTCGTACCAATTGTCAATTATAGTTCGTACAACTCCCAGATGCTTAATGTCAATATATTAAATGTTGTAGCCCTGGATACTTTTTCAGCTAGAAAGTTGTCCAATCTGATTTTGAATGCATTTACAGTGTCCGCCTTTATTACCTTCTCCGGCAGGGAGTTCCACATTCTTATTGCCCTTACCGTGAAGAACCCTTTCCTACGTTTTGTACGAATTTTTTTTTCCTCTAACCTCAGTGAGTATCCAAGTGTCCCATACAGAGTTCTATTAATAAATAAATCCCCTGCTAACTCCTTGTAATGATGCTTTACATATTTGAAGATGTTAATAATATCTCCTCTTAGATGTCTCTTTTCTAGAGTATACATATTTAACCTAGTAAGCCTTTCCTCGTACTCCAGTGTCTCTAACCCTTTAATCAGTTTAGTAGCTCGCCTTTGAACTCTTTCGAGTGCCCCAATATCCTTTTTATACTATGGTGCCCAGAATTGAACACAATATTCCAGGTGCGGACGTACCAATGATTTGTACAGCGGCATGATTACATCCTCGTCCCTGGTCTCAGTACCCCGTTTTATGCAAGCCAGGACTCTACTTGCCTTCTTCGCTGCATTTTGACACTGTGTACTGTTATTGAGCGTATTATCTATGAGAAACCACAAATCTTTTTCCACTACCCCTATATTTTCCCCATTAAGTGAATAGGATGCAAGTTTGTTTTTAATCCCAAAATGCAAACTTTGCATTTTTCAATATTGAACCTCATTCCCCACTTAGACGCCCAGGATTCAAGTTTAAATAAATCATTCTGTAGAGACTCCACATCTGTTTCTGAATTAATTACCTTACACAGTTTAGTATCATCTGCAAAGATTGATACTGTGCTTCCCAGACCTATTCCTAAGTCATTAATAAATACTGTATATTGAACAGTAGCGGGCCAAGTATGGACCCTTGTGGTATACCGCTGACTACTGGTGCCCAGCTGGAGAACATCCCATTGACCACTACTCATTGTACCCTGTTATCCAGCCAATTACCTATCCATGTATAAACAGTATATTCTAGGCCAAGTTCCCTTAATTTGATGATCAGTCTCTTATGAGGCACTGTATCGAAGGCTTTTGCAAAATCTAAATAGACCACATCCACTGCTTTTCCCTGGTCAAGATTATCGCTCACTTCTTCGTAGAAGCTAATTAAGTTAGTTTGACATGATCTGTCCCTCACAAACCCATGAAGATAATCCTCTATGATATCCCTCAAAATTCCTTCCAATATTTTACCCACTATAGAGGTTAAACTAACTGGTCTATAGTTCCCAGGGTGCTTTTTAGATCCCTTTTTAAATAATGGCACTACCTCAGCTATACGCCAATCCATCGGTACCATACCCGATTTAATGGAACTATAGAAAATCAAGTATAAGGGTCTTGCAAGCTGTGCTTTAAGCTCCATAATAACCCTCAGATGAAAACCATCTGGGCCTGGTGATTTATTAATCTTTATGTTGCTTAGTCTCTCCAGGAATGCTTCCTCACTTAAACAAGCATCTAGCCAAGAATCATTACCTTCACTGTCATTATGCACTGCTAACACCGTCTGATACTCCCTGGTGAATACTTATGAAAAAAGCTGTTCAGTATATCCGCTTTTATTTTGTCCTCGTTTACCAAGGCTTCCAGTTTATCTATTAATGGGCCTACATTCTCCTTTTTTAACCTTTTACTGTTTATGTATTTATAAAACTTTTTGGAATTAGCTTTACTCTCTATAGCGATTTTGCCATTGAGACGGGTAGCTAAAATTTTGGCATAGATTTTAATGTCCAGATTCAAAAGGGATATCGGCCGATAGTTAGCGCAATCTCGAGGGTCTCTACCCTCTTTGTGGATAACTATTATTCTGGCCTCCAGCATGGTGCTCGGGAATGGGGTGCCATGCAGTACAGCATTGAACAATACTCTGAGACGTGGGATTAAGATGGGAGCAAATTTCTTATAATATGATGCCGAGAAGCCATCGGGCCCTGGAGCCTTGGAAGATTTAAAGGACTTCAGGATGGCAGCAATTTCCTCATCTGTTATATCCCTATTCAATTCCGAAGAAGCACCGTCAGACAGTTTGGGGAGTTTAGCCTTACGCAAGAATTCCGAGATTAAGACATCTGGGGGGCCCGAACCTGGATTGACAGGATTTAAATTATAGAGCTGAGCATAAAACTCCTGAAATGCCTTGTTTATGGCATCCTGGGGGATACGTGATCTCGCCTGACGTAGTATGCACCGCCAGGATATTATTCCGAGAGCGTTGTGCTCGTAGACGGGATGCCAGCATCCTATCTGCTTTATCTCCCTTCTCATAGAAGGACTGGTTAAGCCTCTGAAGGGTCTTAGCCATGCGCGCTGACAAGAAAAGAGACAACTCAGACCGCGCCCTCAGCAAAATCTCTAAATTGGCAAGGGTAGGGGAGAGCTTATGTTGTCTTTCAAGCACCTGCAGTCTAGTGGACAAGGAGAGGAAATTCAATTCCTGTGACTTTTTGTACCTGGCAGATTGACTTATCAAATGACCACGGAGAACAGCTTTATGCGCTTCCCATAATATGATAGGTGAGGTCTCTGGGAGGTCATTGAGTAAGAAATAATCAGTAATGTGACCTTTAATCAAATTAGAAATTTCCGGATTATGTAATAGGGAGTCATTCAACCGCCAAGAGGTGGGAGGGGGCGGGGAGCAATAGAGTGGAGCTCAGCAGTGATCGGACAGTGGTCCGACCATACCATAGGAAGTATACAAGTAGACTTCAGTTTAGAGGAAAGGTCCCGGCCGAGTAGGATCATATCGACCCTAGAGTAGGATTTATGTACAGGGGAGTAGAAAGTGTAGTCCCTAGTAAGAGGGTCAGTGAGTCTAAAGGAATCGAATAGTAATTGAAGCTTCAAAAGATCTAACAGTGCGAGATATCCCAGGGATGGGCATTAGGGGGTAGAAGGGAGAGAGGAGAGAGGGGAGGATCTGTCTAACGAGGCATCCAGGACCTCATTAAAATTACCGGCCACTATGATCTCCCCTTGGCGGAGCATAGTTATGCGTGAATTCAAACCCCTAAAAAAGGCAGCCTGATTTTGGTTCGGAGCATAGACATTGACAAGGGTACACAGGGTGTTGTTAAGCTTCCCAACAAGGATTAGCCATCTACCAGATTTATCTGCATGACTGTCCAACAACTCAAACGTAAGGTGAGCAGCGAGCAAAATGGATACCCCACTTTTTTTGTGTGTCGCATCACAAGCATGAAATGTATGTGGAAAGAGTTTGGATTTTAAATCAGGGTGGAGGGACTTTTTAAAGTGGGTTTCCTGCAAGAAAACCAAATCACCTCTGGCCTGTTTAAGAGAAAGAAAGAGCTTGGTGCGTTTGGTGGGGCTGTTCAAACCTTTAACGTTGTGGGAAAATATCCTAAGGGCCATGACAATCAACTCCCTGGAACGCAACGTCTCCTCCCTCCGGACACCGCACCACTGCAATAGACCAAACAGAAAACATCATAAACATCAGAAACAAACATGGCAATCGACAGTCATCAGTGAACGGCTGAGTGAAAGAAAAGAGAACAGGACAGATAGAGTTCGGGGAAGGCAGGGAAGAGGGGAACGTTGGGGACCAGAAGAAACGACATCTGGTCTAACATGCCGGTCAGGAAATGACAGAGAAAAGTCACTAAGTGACAACAACCGGACTTGGGTATAAGACCCAGTAGGGGGGACGCAGCCCAGCCAGGCCAGGCGAATCGGGTACAGCGGATACTCAACATGTTTCCCGAGTCTAGGAACCAGTAGCAAAAGGGGAAAAAAACGGGACTTTGTGTCCCAGAACCTACTACCGTTTAGGGCAACTAATAACAAAGACGAGACTTTCCAAGGCTTAAACGAGTCAAGTCTGGGGTAGGTAACAGCGCTAATCTATATCTAAGCAGGGGTTGTCAGGTCCCACACAGGGGGGATTCTACCCCCATAAGGGGGGACGAGACATAATAGATACCTAAGGTGGTCTAATACAAGAAAAAAAGGGGCTTTTGCCCTTGTACGCACACAGAAGGTTTGGAGCAGGACGAATCCAAAAATCAAGGCTGGAAAATAAAGAGACTAAAGAAAGAGATTAGCCCCTCACAACATACGCATAAACAAAAATACAAAACCACAGGATGAAATGGCATTAGGACATGTACAACATCAGGTGGCAGGGCCAGCGGTAGCAGATTTCCGCGCAGAGGGCACTTTCGTCCAGTCCCGGTTCAAGGATCGTCGAGGGGTGGCAGTCGACTCCATGGGCGAGGCCACACGTGCCCGCTGCGGGGAAACAGATGAAGCCGGTGGGGGGGGGGAGAGGCCCAAGGTGCGCAAAAGTCCTTGCGCTTCAGCCAGGTCCCTCGCCGAGTGGAGACGGTTGTGATGCCACACCAAGATGCGAAAGGGGAAACCCCATCTGTAGCGAATGCCATTGTCCCGAAGCACCGAGGTGATAGGCTTGAAATCTTTTCTCTTGATCAGAGTAGCAGGAGCATTCTCTTGGAAAATTTGGAGCGAGTGGCCCAGGAATAGTAATTTGGAAATCTTCCTAGCTTCTCTGAGGATGGCCTCCTTAGTCGTATAGTAGTGGCATCTCAGGATGACATCCCTAGGTAGAGCAGAGTCTTGTGATCGAGGGCGTAGAGCCCTATGGGCCCTATTTAACAAGAGCTGGTCCTCTGGAGTCGATGGCGATAAATGGACAAACAGTTTTTTGAGGTAATCTTGCAGGGACGTCATATCAACGTCCTCGGGGACGCCTCTAATGCGCAGATTATTACGTAGCGCCCTGTTGTCCTGGTCTTCTTGATGTTCCAGGATGTGCTGGATCTCCTTCTTTAGACCATGAATGTCATCTCTCATGCCCTGTTGGGTAGTGATCACTTCATCCACTCTAGTCTCCAGGTGGTCCGTTCTGTCCCCAAGTTCGGCAACATCTGTTTTGAGGGAGGCTATTGTCGTGTGCACCTCCGCCTGTACTGCTTGGATGGATTTCCTTGTCTCCCGTATTTCACGGAAGAGCAGCTGTAGATCTTTCCGGGTCAGCGGGGAGTGGTCTGAATCCTCCAAGTCAGAGACATCAGGGTGCGAGGGGGTTTCCGGACCTGAAGAGGTAGCATGGGAATAGGCAAATTTTTTAATGCTTTGGGTCAGGTCCGCTCCACATTGTTTTTTACTATTTCTAGGCATGGTGGAACCCAGAGACTGAACACCTGAGAAAAGCCCCCGCAAGACGTAGCTAGGTAAATCTCGGTAGCAGGGAGACAGTCCTGTAGTTATTCAAACATAGATATCGGTAAAAGGAGTTCCCAAGACTCAGGGCGTGTTCTACAGGGTCACATGTTAAGGGAAGCAAGCTTCATCCATGCACAGCAATCCCAGCGAGAAAAGCTACCAGCAGGTGGAGCTCCAGGGTAGTTATCATAGATGGTGTGACACAGCCGGGGCTCTGAAGGTATATAATAGGAACAGAAATACTCCCAGCACGTGGGGCACAGGGGGAGCCCCCTACTGAAATCTCACAGTGTGACGCAGTGCGTACAGAACACCAGCAGTGGGGAAGGGAGCCAGCTAGGATAGGGATAGGGATAAGTGCTATAAGGGGTGGGAGTCCCTTTTTCGTCCCCAAAGCACTATTTTTCCCCCCAAAGATCCCAGGTGACAAGGGGCAATACCCAGCCTTAGGGGGGCCCCAGCCACGGACCAGCCAGTAGCCAGGGAACCCCCCAGTTACCCCCAGCTATCAGGGGAAGCTGGAGCTCCGGTTGCCCTTAAGCAAGATGGCCACCGGTGTTAAAGGAGGGCAAAGAATCCCGGCCCAGCAACTTTTTATAACTTCAGGCCAGGCTCCCCGGGCGCCCGGTGCCAACAAATACAGTGCCGCTGCAAAAAAGGGCGGGCTCAGCCCGCTCGACCGCGGGAACTTCCGGTCTGGACCCCGGCCGCCAGGAGCACGAGGCAGCTGCCGCCGTCCCCTCAGCTCCCGGCGCAGCAGGCGGAAGCAGGCCCCGAGGCGGACGTCAGGCACTGAGCCCGGCCGGCCGCTCCACAGAGGACAGACGGGAGGTGGATACGGGTCTGCCCAGGGGTGGAGGGAGCCGCAGGCAACAGGAGGCCGGGCACCAGGTAAGTCAGGCGCAGCGTCAATTCTCCACGGCGGGGATCGCCAGGTACGGGGCGCAACAGGAATCGAGCCCCCGGCTTCTGTAGGGTGCGCAGGCCTCAACCCGCAAGGAGGCAGGAGGCCTTCTCCGGCTCCGCCACTCCTCTCACCAGGATCAGGGGAGATAAGGGCAGGATACAGGGAACAGGGATAGGCTGGAACAGGGCCAAATTAGGTATTTTTGGAGAGGGTGACACAGGAGCTCTCCTCAGGAACGTCTGCCCTGCCTGCCTGCCAAGCCACGCCCCCCTGCATAAAGAAGTTTAAGGATGCAATTATTCTTTCCTTTTTGGTTTTTCTTCTTTCTGTCACCCCCATTTTTTCCCTCTTATGGTATATGCCTGTATTTTGTATTTTATATTTAATATTATCTTTGTGATTAAGTAAAAAAAATAAAACTGTTCAGTTACAGTATATGCATAGGAAGATAACTTCAGGCCACCTAATATGCACATGATGTACTATAACCAGTGCTTTTCTCTCGTGGTACTCAGTGGTACGTGGTACCTGCACCTTTTTTTAAGAATTTTTTGCTGTAAGTTTTAATTCTTATAACTACTTTCAGGAATAGGAAGAAATCAGTGAAATCATTTCAATAGTGAATAAAATAAGTGTCTGAAGACTTATCCAGAGTGTGAACGCTACAATACTGTAGCTATATATCTCACAATCATTATTAAACATCCAGTCCAAAAACCACAAAACCACTTTTTTCTGAGCTCATTGACAGTCTTCAGTTATTACCCAAATTTTCCCAAAATACTATTGCAGCCTAAATGAATAAAAAGATAATGTAAACTAAATATTTCATAAACATTTATAAAATCAAGCCCATCTAACATTCTTTATGGACACAAATACAGAACAGTATTAAATGGTGTTTAATACAAAGATGTTTGCAATGCGTATTGTAAAAAAAGAAAGGGAAAGCACGAGGGCCTGTTCATAGTAACATAGTAACATAGTTGTTGAGGTTGAACAGCGGCGAAATGCCCATCGGGTTCAACCTGTATTCTGTGTTTAGCTGTGCACATTATAATGCACCAGCTGAAGTAATGATTTCGTACCAATTGTCAATTATAGTTCGTACAACTCCCAGATGCTTAATGTCAATATATTAAATGTTGTAGCCCTGGATACTTTTTCAGCTAGAAAGTTGTCCAATCTGATTTTGAATGCATTTACAGTGTCCGCCATTATTACCTTCTCCGGCAGGGAGTTCCACATTCTTATTGCCCTTACCGTGAAGAACCCTTTCCTACGTTTTGTACGAATTTTTTTTTCCTCTAACCTCAGTGAGTATCCAAGTGTCCCATACAGAGTTCTATTAATAAATAAATCCCCTGCTAACTCCTTGTAATGATGCTTTACATATTTGAAGATGTTAATAATATCTCCTCTTAGATGTCTCTTTTCTAGAGTATACACATTTAACCTAGTAAGCCTTTCCTCGTACTCCAGTGTCTCTAACCCTTTAATCAGTTTAGTAGCTCGCCTTTGAACTCTTTCGAGTGCCCCAATATCCTTTTTATACTCTGGTGCCCAGAATTGAACACAATATTCCAGGTGCGGACGTACCAATGATTTGTACAGCGGCATGATTACATCCTCGTCCCTGGTCTCAGTACCCCGTTTTATGCAAGCCAGGACTCTACTTGCCTTCTTCGCTGCATTTTGACACTGTGTACTGTTATTGAGCGTATTATCTATGAGAAACCACAAATCTTTTTCCACTACCCCTATATTTTCCCCATTAAGTGAATAGGATGCAAGTTTGTTTTTAATCCCAAAATGCAAACTTTGCATTTTTCAATATTGAACCTCATTCCCCACTTAGACGCCCAGGATTCAAGTTTAAATAAATCATTCTGTAGAGACTCCACATCTGTTTCTGAATTAATTACCTTACACAGTTTAGTATCATCTGCAAAGATTGATACTGTGCTTCCCAGACCTATTCCTAAGTCATTAATAAATACTGTATATTGAACAGTAGCGGGCCAAGTATGGACCCTTGTGGTATACCGCTGACTACTGGTGCCCTGCTGGAGAACATCCCATTGACCACTACTCATTGTACCCTGTTATCCAGCCAATTACCTATCCATGTATAAACAGTATATTCTAGGCCAAGTTCCCTTAATTTGATGATCAGTCTCTTATGAGGCACTGTATCGAAGGCTTTTGCAAAATCTAAATAGACCACATCCACTGCTTTTCCCTGGTCAAGATTATCGCTCACTTCTTCGTAGAAGCTAATTAAGTTAGTTTGACATGATCTGTCCCTCACAAACCCATGAAGATAATCCTCTATGATATCCCTCAAAATTCCTTCCAATATTTTACCCACTATAGAGGTTAAACTAACTGGTCTATAGTTCCCAGGGTGCTTTTTAGATCCCTTTTTAAATAATGGCACTACCTCAGCTATACGCCAATCCATCGGTACCATACCCGATTTAATGGAACTATAGAAAATCAAGTATAAGGGTCTTGCAAGCTGTGCTTTAAGCTCCATAATAACCCTCAGATGAAAACCATCTGGGCCTGGTGATTTATTAATCTTTATGTTGTTTAGTCTCTCCAGGAATGCTTCCTCACTTAAACAAGCATCTAGCCAAGAATCATTACCTTCACTGTCATTATGCACTGCTAACACCGTCTGATACTCCCTGGTGAATACTTATGAAAAAAGCTGTTCAGTATATCCGCTTTTATTTTGTCCTCGTTTACCAAGGCTTCCAGTTTATCTATTAATGGGCCTACATTCTCCTTTTTTAACCTTTTACTGTTTATGTATTTATAAAACTTTTTGGAATTAGCTTTACTCTCTATAGCGATTTTGTTTTTCGTTTAAAATTTTAGCTGCTGTTATTACTTTTTTGCATCTTTTATTGCATTCCTTGTAATACTGGAATGACTCCTCCCCTCCATTAGTTTTAAATGCTTTAAAAGCATGCCTCTTTTTAGCCATTGCTTATTTGACATCCTTATTAAGCCACATTGGTTTGAGTTTAGTACTCCTGCGTTTACTTGCCAAGGATATGAATTTGTGAATATAGCTATCAAGCAACCCTTTTAAAGCATCCCACATTTTCGATGTGTCTTTACCATGAAACAAAACTTCCCAGTCAATGCCGTTTAGTGCCTGTCTGATCATATTGAAGTTAGCTTTTCTAAAGTTTAATGTTTTGGTTGATCCCTTATAGCTATGTTTCTTGAAACTGATGCTGAATGATCATATTTGTGATCACTGTTTCCCAAGGTGTCCCCAACTGTAATGTTTGATATAATGTCCACACTATTGGTAAAAATTAGGTCCAGAATATTATTACCTCTGGTTGGGTCCTCGACTAATTGAGACAAGTATTGATCCTTTAATGTGTTAAGAAACCTACAGCTCCTAATTTTTACACATGAATCGTTACTCCAACTTATATCCAGGTAGTTAAAATCCCCTAACACTAGGATGTCCCCCATTCCCGCAACTTTTTCAATTTGCTGTAAGTGTAGTTCCTCGTCATTTATGCTAATATCTGGTTGCTTGTAGCACGTGCCAATGACTAGTTTCTTTATTTCAGTGCCCCCACTAGTGATCTCAACCCATAGTGATTCCACATTATCACTAGTCCCCTCGTAAATAACATCTAATAAGTTTAGTTTTAGAGATGGTTTTGCATAGAGACATACCCCTCCTCCCCTTTTGGTAGCCCTATCCCTCCTGAATAGTGAATACCCCTCCAAATTAGTAACCCAGTCGTTAGAGTCATCCCACCATGTTTCTGTAATACCTATAATATCATACAGATTTTTTTATACGAGCCATTCCAATTCCCCCATTTTACCTGTTAGGCTTCATGCGTTTGCAAGTAAACATTTTATGATAGTATTTCCTTTGCCCATTTGCTTTAATGGTAACTTACCCTCCCATCATACCTAATACAGCCTTTCTTACTACTAACCCTAATTGTCCTATTAGGTCTTTCTAACACCCCCCCCCCCCCTGATGTTAGTATTTTCCCTTATGCTATGGACAATATTTTCTATGCAATTACCCTTGCCAGCTGAACTTTAGCTCCCCCCTTCACCACCCTCGTTTTGTTCACTACCCCCATCCTTACTGTACTCACTGTTTGACCCATAACTTCTAGCTAAACTCTCCCCCCAGGCTCCTAGTTTAAAAGCTCCTCCAACCTTCTAACCATCCTGCCCCCCAGCACCACAGCCCCCTCCTCATTCAGGTGCAATCCATTGCGACAAAAAAAGATGGCGCCTGACAGAGAAGTCCACCCAGTGTTCCAAAAACACAAATCCCTCCTTCCTACACCAGTCTCTAAGCCACACATTTACCTCCCTAATCTCCCTCTATCTCCCTTGGCTATCACGTGGCACAGGTAATATTTTGGAGAATATTACCCTAGATGTAATCATCAGCAGAAAAGACTAAGCATAAGAACTGTCAACTGTTTATACTTGTTGATTTTTTCCCCTGGTTTTATGTGCTTATCATACACTATTTTCTAGTTGTAAATTCTATAAGACCACTTCTTTTAATATACTGGACATTGTTTTAATCATAATTTTCAGACACAGAATATGAATTTATGCACATTTCAAGAATTAATTCCTTATGAAGATATATCATTACTTTATGTTCTCTTATCAGATTTGTTTCACTGATTACCAATTGGCACAGGGATCTCATTAAATGTGAATTATGAAAAAGTTTGTTAAGGGTATCTTTCTTAGGAAGATAACATAAAGGCCTGGTTGAAATCCTTGTTCTAGTCCCCTGTATGTACAGCATCTAGGCTGGTCACAAAAATACCCTTTTGAGAGACTAAGCAAAATTAAGATAAATAAATCACCTGGTCCTGAAGGACTTCACCCGAGGGTTCTTACGGAACTTAGTTCACAACTAGCACGACCCCTATACTTGATTTTCAATAGTTCAATTAGATCAGGCATGGTGCCGAAGGATTGGTGTATAGCTGAGGTAGTGCCATTATTTAAAAAGGGATCCAAAAATCTTCCGGGAAACTACAGACCAGTTAGTTTAACATCTATAGTGGGGAAAATATAGGATGTAATTCTAAGGGATGTCATACAGGAGTATCTAAAGTCCGCTAGGATTATTAGCAAGAACCAGCATGGGTTTGTGAGGGACAGGTTATGTCAGACTAACTTAATTAGCTTCTACGAGGAAGTGAGCAATAATCTTGATCAAGGAAAAGCAGTGGATGTGGTCTTCCTAGATTTTGCAAAAGCCTCCTGTTCCTCACAGGAGACTGATGATCAAATTAAAGGAGATTGGCCTAGGAAAAACTATTTGCACATGGTTAAGCAGCTGGTTGGATAGAAGGGTACAGCAAGTAGTGCTCAATGGGAAGTCCTCAACCTGGTCCCCAGTCGCCAGCGGAATACCACAAGGGTCCATACTCGGACCACTACTGTTCAACATAATTATCAATGACCTAGAAATAGGCCTGGAAAGCACAGTGTCAATCTTTGCAGATGATACTAAACTGTGTAAGGTAATTAATTCAGAATTGGATGTGGAGTCCTTGCAGAATGATCTATCTAAACTTGAACTCTGGGCGTCTAAATGGAAAATGAGGTTCAATACAGACAAATGCAAGGTTATGCATTTTGGGACTAAAAACAAACTTGCATCCTACATATTAAATGGGGAACGCCTAGGGGAAACAGAGTTGGAAAAAGATTTTGGGGTATTCATTGATAATAGGCTTAATAACCATACACAATGTAAAAACGCAGTAAAGAAGGCAAGTAAGGTGCTAGCATGCATAAAAAGGGGAATTGAGACAAGGGACTCGGATGTAATCATGCCGCTGTATAAGGCATTGGTACGTCCGCACCTGGAATATTGTGTTCAGTTTTGGGCACCATTGTATAAAAAAGACATCAGTGAACTCGAAAGTGTTCAAAGGTGAGCTACTAAATTGATTAAAGGCCTAGAAGGACTGGACTATAAGGAAAGACTTACTAGGCTGAATATGTATACACTAGAAAAGAGGCGCCTAAGAGGAGATATTATTAATATCACAAAGAGTTATCAGAGGAATTATTTATTAAAAGAACACAGTTTAGGACACGTGGGCACTCGCTGCAACTGGAGGAGAGAAAGTTCCGAACGCAACGGAGGAAAGGGTTCTTCACTGTTAATCAGGATGTGGAATTCCCTGCCAGGGAAGGTGGTAATGGCGGACTCTGTAATTGGATTTAAAAAAGGAATGGATACATTTCTGAATGAAAAAGCTATCCAAGGTTATAATACTTAAAAATTCAACGTGGTTAATCCGGGGGTTATATGAGTTATAGTAGCTAACTAGTCATAAAACATTATTTAGCTAGTATGTAGAATCATCACAACTTAAAACAGGTTGAACACGATGGGCAATTTGCCTCTATTCAACCTTAAATACTATGTTACATCTCCAATGCCGGATCCCACCTGGGAATTGGAAACTGGTCCTTTCCGGGTGGAATGTGGCATTGAAGCCTCCGCGCTGGTTTCCCGACCCGGCAATATGCCGCGCCGATTGCCATAGCTGCGGGGGGGGGGGGGGGGGGGGGGCGCGGAGCTGGCAGTGGGGGTGGAGGCGGTTGAATTACCGGGTCAAGGGAACCGTGAATTCTCCAAGGCCCCTTTCACATTGCACAATGCCCCGTGTTGACCTGACAATATGCCAGGTCAATACTGGGTTATTTTTGCGATGTGAAAGGGGTATTAGATGACATGCCAGTTTGGTTTTAACTTATCACAAATACATACCTCCAACATGACACTCTCCAGGAGGGACAAAATTGCCATCACCTGTGCTGCTGAAACACCTTTCTTATCCATTAACCTGTTCACCACAGGTGATGGCAATAACAAATTTAGAGAAAAGTTCAGAAGCAGAGCATTGTGTCCCTCCAGGAGAAGGTCATGTTGGGAGGTATGTAAATAGGTATCAGTCTTCTCTGCTTATAAACATTTTTCTGTGTGACATTGGATACCAGCTCCATATAGAAACATAGAATTTGACGGCAGATAAGAACCACTTGGCCCATCTAGTCTGCCCCTTTTTTTTATCCTTTAGGTAATCGCAACCCTTTTTGAACCTTAATTCTTTGTAAGGATATTCATATGCCTATCCCAAGCATGTTTAAATTGGTCTACAGTCTTAGCCTCTACCACCTCTGATGGGAGGCTATTCCACTTATCCACTACCCTTTCTGTGAAGTAATTTTTCCTTAAATTTCCCCTGAACCTCCCCCCCTCCAGTCTCAGTGTATGTCCTCGAGTACTAATACTTCTCTTCCTTTGAAGAATGTTTCCCTCCTGAACTTTGTTAAGACCCTTGATATATTTGAAAGTTTCTATCATGTCCCCCCTTTCCCTTCTCTCCACCAAACTATACATGTGTTATGCACACCAGTGCCTGCAGGAATGTACTGGTGTTTGAACTGTTATGCACACCAGTGCCTGCAGGAATGTACTGGTGTCTGAACAGAGAGGGATGCAAAACAAATGAACTCACAGACAGACTGGGAAATATGACATAACGTACACAGAAGGTGATAGGGTAACAAAACCAACACAGAGTGAACAGAGAAGCCCAGAGGCTAAGAAACTGGGTGTCTCCCTAGTATTAGAAATGCTCAGATGGAAAAAGCAAGATGTTGTGTTTTAATACGTAGAGAACCCGAAATGCTGTTGCTAAGGGCAACAGCAAAACCCTAAAGGGTTACCAACGGGTGTGGCAGTAAACTCCTTGGTCAGAGATGGAATAATAGACACAAGGAGAGTCTCCACAATCCTAATTCTCACTTGCAGGGCCCAGGTACAGCTTACTGCCACTAAACTGACACATGGACACCCTGCACAGTGAGAGAGGATTAAGCAGGCAGGTCTGAAAGTACAGCCACAAACCTGCTGGGTTCACAGAATATCAAAAGAACCTCAGCAGGCTAAACGACTGACTCCAGTCTTACTGCTAGGTCTGGATTGGCAGAGTGTAGTACCAAATCCCCAGGCCTATTTGCAGTAAGCAACAACAAATACAAAGCTACACAGTACTGGCTAACTTTCAGGAACTGACTAACCAACAAAGATTCAGCAGCATCTGCTTAACCTGAGAAGAGGCCTTATAAAGCAGGTGCTGTCCAAGCCCCCCTCAGACCTCACAGACTGTGAGCACAAAAACCAGCACCGGATCCCCTGCCTGTAACCACTGCACAGCAAAAAACCCGAACCGGAGTATCAGCTGCGCTCAGGTTACTCTGCTAGCACTTGTCTCCCGGTTGCCATGACGACGTGGCAGCACAGGGCAGGAGACCCTAACAGTACCCCCCCTCTGACGAGGGGTCAAAGAACCCCTACCACCGGGTTTATCGGGGAACTGCGAGAAGAAAGAGCGTATCAGTCTGGGGGCATGAAGATCACAACTGCGCACCCACGACCGCTCCTCCGGGCCATACCCCTTCCAGTGCACCAAAAATGACAGCCGACCCCGAACCATCTTGGAGTCAAGAATCCTTTCAACAACAAACTCCCTCTGGCCACGTATCAGAAGAGGGGAAGGTCTTCCTCTGGAAGAAGGATTACTAATCGCCCGTTTTAAAAGGGAACAATGAAATGATTTATTGATACCCAAAGAACGGGGCAGATCTAACTGAAATGCCACCGGATTGATAACCCTGGTGATCTTATAAGGGCCGATGAACCGGGGGCCTAACTTATGAGATGGCTGTCTCAACTTCAAATTCTTGGTAGACAACCAGACGAAGTCTCCTAATTTGAAGCTGCAGGGTCTTTTCCGCTTATCAAAAACCCTTTTGGTCACTAATGACACAGACACAAGGGCTTTCTTCACTTTCCTCCAAATACCTCTAAGGACCGAAACGACAGAGGAACCACCAGGCGTGGAGTCCAGGGGGTCAAAAGAATTGGCCTTAGGATGATGCCCATACACACAAAGGAAGGGAGAGATCCCTGTAGCAGAGTGAGCCGCATTGTTATAGGCAAACTCCGCCATTGACAGATGAGCAACCCAGTCAGTCTGACACTTGGAGACATAACACCTGAGGAACTGCTCCAAGGACTGGTTCACCCTTTCAGTCTGCCCATTAGACTGCGGATGGTAGCCTGACGACAAGCTGACAGAAATCTGGAGATCGGAACAAAATGCCCTCCAGAATTTAGCCACAAACTGGGATCCGCGGTCAGAGACCACATCAAGTGGCAACCCGTGGAGACGCACAACATGCAGCATAAATAATTCAGACAGGCGTCTGGCCGATGGCAGCCCAACCAGTGGAACGAAGTGCGCCATCTTCGAAAACCTGTCAACGACAACCCAGATGGCTGTCATCCCCGAGGATTTGGGCAAGTCCACAACAAAATCCATTGAAATGTGGGTCCATGGCTTAGATGGAATAGAGAGTGGATGTAATGGGCCAACAGGAACCCCTCTAGGAGTCTTATTTCGGGCACAGATGTCACATGCCCGAACCCACTGATCCACATCCTTAGCCACCGAGGGCCACCACACCGCCCTAGATAGCAACTCCCGAGTTCTGGCAATACCCGGGTGACCTGCCGACTTCTTGGCATGGAATTCCAGGAACACTCGCTGTCTTAACCTAGGAGGCACAAACAAAAGACCTACCGGAAGGTCTGGAGGAGCCTGCTCCTGTGCTCTAAGGACTAATGACAAGAGGTCCTGGGTAATGCCCACTTTAATACATGATGGGGACACAATGGGCAACGGCTCCTCGGTGGTCTCCTGGATTGGAGCAAAACTCAGCGAGAGCGCATCAGCCTTGATGTTTTTTGACCCAGGGCGATATGTTATCAAAAAATTAAAGCGAGCAAAAAACAAAGCCCATCGTGCCTGCCTGGCATTGAGACGCTTCGCTGACTCTAAATATGCCAAATTCTTATGGTCGGTGAGAATTGAGACCACAAACTTAGCCCCCTCAAGCCAGTGTCTCCACTCCTCGAGTGCATCCTTAATAGCCAACAATTCCCGGTTACCCACGTCATAATTCATCTCGGCAGGCGAAAATTTACGGGAAAAGTAAGCACAGGGATGAAGGCGATTATCAGACACTCCCATCTGAGAGAGCACTGCCCCAATACCCATCTCAGAGGCATCCACCTCCACCACAAAAGGACGCTCTGGATCTGGGTGTCGCAGCACCTTGGCCGAGACAAATGCCCTTTTGAGACGGGCAAAAGCCGCTTTGGCCTCACGAGACCAGTGAGCAACATCCGCCCCTTTCTTAGTGAGTGCCACCAAGGGCGCCACTATAGACGAAAATCCAGCGATAAATCGTCTATAAAAATTTGCAAAGCCTAGGAAACGCTGAAGCGCCTTCAAACTAGTGGGCTGCACCCAATCCAGGACTGCCTGTACCTTGGAACCCTCCATTTGGAAACCTTCTGGGGAGATAATATATCCTAGAAATGCGATTTGCTGAACTTCAAATTCGCACTTCTCCAGCTTCGCCCCAAGCCGGTGGTCTCTGAGTTTCTGGAGGACTAAGCGTACATGCTTCCGATGTTCCTCCAGGGAATGGGAGAAGATTAGGATGTCATCTAAGTATACAACTAAGAATCTATCCAAATATTCCCTGAGCACATCGTTCATGAAATCCTGGAAGACTGCCGGGGCATTACAGAGCCCAAAAGGCATCACCAAATATTCATAATGCCCTGAGTGGGTATTAAAGGCAGTCTTCCATTCATCCCCCTCTCTTATTCGGATTAGATTGTACGCACCGCGTAGGTCAATCTTAGAAAAAATGGTGGCAGTACGAAGCTGGTCAAACAAAACCGAAATGAGAGGCAGTGGGTATGAGTTTTTAATCGTGATACGGTTCAATTCCCTGAAGTCGATGCAGGGTCGCAATGAACCGTCCTTTTTACCCACGAAGAAGAACCCCGACCCAACTGGAGACTGTGAAGGTCTGATAAATCCTTTAGCCAAGTTCTCCTGAATGTACTCTGCCATAGCCTGGGTCTCAGGACGTGACAGGGAGTACAACCTGCTCTTGGGAAGCTTAGCATTCGGCAACAAATCAATGGCACAGTCATAGGGGCGATGGGGAGGTAGTACCTCTGCAACTTTTTTGGAGAACACGTCCGCAAAATCTGCATAACACCCTGGCAATCCTGGCAAACTTAGCTGCGAGAGCCTGACTGGAAGGCTCAAGCAACTCCTGAAACAATCAGTACCCCAACTAAGAATCTCCCCAGAGACCCAGTCAAATTGAGGATTGTGGGCCCTTAACCAGGGTAACCCCAACACCAATGGGGCAAAAGTACAGACAGTCACATAAAAGGACAATTTTTCAGAGTGTGTGGCTCCAATAAACAAAGAAATCTGGCTAGTGCAAGAGGTAATTTTACCCTGGGATAATGGTTCCCCGTTTAACCCACAAATCTCAATTTCCGACGCCAAGGGTACTAAGGAAACAGAGTGTTTCAGGGCGAATTGGCGGTCCATAAAAACCCCGTCGGCCCCACTGTCCACAAAGGCCCCAGTCTTGACAGTTTGACCGAGGATCTTCAAGGTCACCGGAATGATAAAAGTCTTCTTGGGAAATTCTGACTTCTGGCCTGACAGGATATTTCCCATCACCCTCAGGCCCTGAAGTTTTCCGGCTTTTCTGGGCATGATACTACCACATGACCCTTATTCCCACAGTACAAACACAACCCCTGCTGTCTCCTCCGCGTCTTCTCACGCGAGGAGAGGCGGGTAGCCCCAACCTGCATAGGCTCCTCGGAAAATTCCTCAGAGTCTGAGGTTCCCTTGGGAAAGAAGGAAACCTCGGTCTCCCTTTCAAGCCTACGCTCTCTCAGCCGTCTATCCACCCAGATGGATAACTGCATGAGCTGATCCAAGCTATCAGGCAAGGGATATTGTACCAGTTGGTCTTTTATCTGGTTAGAAAGACCTCTTCGGTACTGGTGTCTCAGGGCTGGGTCATTCCACTGGGTATCATGGGCCAACCTCCGAAACTCCGTACAGTAAACCTCAACTGGCCTTCGCCCTTGCTTAAGGATCGAAATCTGAGCCTCGGCTGAGGCCGTCTTGTCAGGGTCATCATACAACATGCCCAGTGCCGTAAAAAAAGCATCAACACTTTTAAGCGACGGACAGTCAGGCTGCAACCCATATGCCCAGACCTGTGGGTCTCCTTGTAGCAAGGAAATCACTATGCCCACCCGCTGAATCTCTGACCCAGAAGACTGAGGCCTAAGCTGGAAATATAACTTGCAGCTCTCCTTGAAACAAAAGAACTGCGAGCGATCTCCAGAAAAACGATCCGGAAGATTTACTTTCGGCTCCTTAACCCCTGAAGGTGCTGCTGCTGCGGGAGCTCCACCAGCGGCCTGGGAGGTGTGCATTTTAATGGACAAATCATTAAATTGACGAGTCAGGACCTGCACCTGATCGACCACCTGTTGCAACGTATTTTGAGGGGTATGCTCCATATTCCCACAAAATTTCAACAGGAGTATTGGGCTGCTGAATATGTTATGCACACCAGTGCCTGTAGGAATGTACTGGTGTTTGAACTGTTATGCACACCAGTGCCTGCAGGAATGTACTGGTGTCTGAACAGAGAGGGATGCAAAACAAATGAACTCACAGACAGACTGGGAAATATGACATAACGTACACAGAAGGTGATAGGGTAACAAAACCAACACAGAGTGAACAGAGAAGCCCAGAGGCTAAGAAACTGGGTGTCTCCCTAGTATTAGAAATGCTCAGATGGAAAAAGCAAGATGTTGTGTTTTAATACGTAGAGAACCCGAAATGCTGTTGCTAAGGGCAACAGCAAAACCCTAAAGGGTTACCAACGGGTGTGGCAGTAAACTCCTTGGTCAGAGATGGAATAATAGACACAAGGAGAGTCTCCACAATCCTAATTCTCACTTGCAGGGCCCAGGTACAGCTTACTGCCACTAAACTGACACATGGACACCCTGCACAGTGAGAGAGGATTAAGCAGGCAGGTCTGAAAGCACAGCCACAAACCTGCTGGGTTCACAGAATATCAAAAGAACCTCAGCAGGCTAAACGACTGACTCCAGTCTTACTGCTAGGTCTGGATTGGCAGAGTGTAGTACCAAATCCCCAGGCCTATTTGCAGTAAGCAACAACAAATACAAAGCTACACAGTACTGGCTAACTTTCAGGAACTGACTAACCAACAAAGATTCAGCAGCATCTGCTTAACCTGAGAAGAGGCCTTATAAAGCAGGTGCTGTCCACGCCCCCCTCAGACCTCACAGACTGTGAGCACAAAAACCAGCACCGGATCCCCTGCCTGTAACCACTGCACAGCAAAAAACCTGAACCGGAGTATCAGCTGCGCTCAGGTTACTCCACTAGCACTTGTCTCCCGGTTGCCATGACGACGTGGCAGCACAGGGCAGGAGACCCTAACAACATGTTAAGATCTTTTATCCTTTCCGGGTAAGTTTTGTGATGTAGGCCATGCACCATTTTAGTTGCCCTTCTTTGTACACTCTCTAATGTATTTATATCTTTCTGGAGATATGGTCTCCAGAACTGGACACAGTATTCCAGATGGGGCCGCACCAATGACCTATACAGTGGCATTATCACTTCTTTTTTCCTGCTACTGATTCCTCTCCCTATGCAACCAAGCATCTGACTTGCCTTTCTCATTGCATTGTTGCATTGCTTTCCTGCCTTCAAGTCACTTGAGATAGCGACTCCTAAATCCCTTTCCTCCTCAGTAGTTTCCAATACAGTACCCTTGATACTATATTTAGCCTTTGGGTTTTTGAGACCCAAGTGCATGATTTTGCATTTTTTAGCATTAAACTGTAGTTGCCACGTTCTTGACCATTTCTCAAGCCTACCTAGGTCATCAATCATTTGTTTTACCCCTCCCGGTGTGTCTACTCTGTTGCATATCTTTGTATCATCTGCAAAAAGGCATACCTTCCCTTCAATACCATTTGCAATGTCACCAACAAAGATATTAAAGAGAACTGGACCAAGTACAGATCCCTGGGGTACTCCACTGGTAACATTTCCCTCCATAGATTGCACTCCATTAACTACGACTGTCTGTTTCCTATCCTGCAACCAGGTTGTTATCCATTTAACTATTTTATAATCCACCCCCACGCTTTCAAGTTTATTTAGCAGTCTGTGATGTGGGACAGTGTCAAATGCCTTACTAAAGTCTAAATATGCTACATCTACAGCTCCCCCTTGATCTATTATTTTCGTCACAGAGTCAAAAAAAGTCAATAAGATTTGTTTGGCATGATCTCCCAAGAGTGAATCCATGCTGTTTTGGATCCTGTAAGTTGTTTGATTTAAGATATTCCACAACTCTTTCTTTTAATAGTTTTTCCATTACTTTCCCCACTACTGATGTAAGGCTTACTGGTCTGTAGTTGTAAAATATGTATGTATTTTTTAATATTATTCATATGATTTATGCATATAAATGGTATAAATGATTAGAAACAGCTGGCTTAATCAGGGTATCCCTGAGAAGGACGATACAGACGTCATTAGTAACGATCAATAATTCTGTGACCAATGAGAAATCCCCAACGGGGATAAATAGAGACTGTGCTTTGAGATTCTCAAACCTCTGAAGAAACCGCCACCCACAAAAGCGGAGAAACGCGTCAGGTGACTCAAAGACGTCAGGTGGAACGCAGGTGGAGCGCATCGGAAGCCCCGCCTAACCCGGAAGCCGCAGTACGCAGCAGAGCGCTCCCTGCCATACTACACGCTTTGAGCGTGCCACCGCTCAGCTGGACAAAGCTACATGCCTCCAGTGTGATTTAGCCCAGCCGCAGACACGAGAACCGCCGGTGAGTGGGAGGGTAAGCATGGCCCATATGAGTGTCACGACGGGGGACTAACTGATTACAAAATCTATCAGCATCACACTTTTAACCAATATAAGCTGGCACCATATAATATCATTTGAGGAAAGCTGTTACACATGAATGGACTGTGCCATCAATATGTATTAAGGGACGTTTTTGGATCTTCTGCTCAATCAACTAAATACTAACACTACTAACAAAAATCCCCTGGAGGGATTAAAACAGCTTTAAATGATTAAGACTGCACCTAAGGACCATGTCTTGTTCTAACTAATCATCAAATCTATTGGTATGCATGCAAAATACTAATTACATAAAGTCCAATTGGCCATAGCGGGGATATATGCTTAATTTCACTCTGTGATTTCCATTGTGATGTTCTTTTAATTTTGTTAATGTTTATTTAGTCTGTTTTTAAGAAATAAAAATATTTTTTATTATTAAACCAGCAGCCTAATTAACTATATTTTAACTATATGTGCGCTCACACGTGTAACTACATTCTTTAGGTGCAGTGTCTCCTTATTCAGGAGGACATCCAGATCCTCCTTGTGTGAGCAGCCATTTAATATTTTAATTTGACAATACAACAAATTTAGCGCCCATCGTATATTGTTTATTGTTTCTGGTCTGTAGTTGCCTGCTTCTTCCCTGCTTCCACTCTTGTGCAGCGGAACTACATTTGCTCTTTTCCAGTCCTCTGGAATGGCACCTGTACTTAGATACTGGTTAAATAATTCTGTTAAAGGTGTAACCAGCACATATGCTGAGGTGCACACATTACAAGATGTAGCCATCTCTACATTAAGTACAGTATACCGTACTTACACCCACAAGAACCATTTTTATGATTTGTTTAATAGCAAAAAACACTTTCACTATAAAAATGTATTTAAACAAAAACATCTGCTATAATATAATAGATATAAATATTCTTACAAATAAATGTCTATAGCAAGGACATTATTTTTAAAATACGCACACAAAATCATATAGTACATATATAGTATTCACACAATCATTGAAGAATTCAGATATTAGCTATCAATTTACTACAAAATACATGAAACAGAATGTAAAGATGGCCATGCCCAATGATCTTACAGTGTTAGAAATGTGAGGAACACTGTACACAACGTAGTGGAATAACAATTGTAGCTGCTGGTCAAGAAAATGTGTGTGGCCACTGTCAGGAACATTATCAGCCAACAATAATAAATCAGTCATTGGCTACTGGCCATGATGTGCAACTACCGGTGGTACATCACAGCTGGAATGAGGAGAGACAGCGGAAGCAGAAACATGAAACATGAACCAGTCGCTGTAGAAATCTTAAAAGTCAGCTGATGTCACTTATAACTGTCCTTCACTATTTATACCAACTGTACCTCCTTGTGCTCCTGGTTCTAGAAAAGGCTTTTCTTGTGTGCTGCAGAGGTACTTTTGTAGCTATCTGAAAGTATGGAGTACTGTGTGCCTGGCTGGCTGTTTTTTTTTTTTTTTTTCATTCTCATTGCTGGATGCAGAACAATGTTGGTTGTTTCCCATTATATTTAGTGGTAGCTGCTGTCACCAAACATGAAAAACAGGGAACAGAGAGGGCAGCAGCAGTGACAGTTGTTTGCACTGTCTACAGCAGTTGATTTGAGATGGTATTCCATTACATTTTCTAAATAACGTAATCCTTGATGTGATGACACTCCTCAGAACTACTATGTAATTTCTCAGGATGTTCCTAAATTGTATTTGTATTAAACTGTTAGGACAGTAGAAAGCTTGGCTGGATCCAGGTGCTTTTCTGGGGCGGGGGGGGGGGGGGGGGGGTAATCTGGGGAGGCATGCCCAGGCCCCTTAGAAAAAAACTATATTTAAAAGGCGTTGGTTCATGCTGCACAGGGGGTTGCACAGGAGCAAACTTAAAGAGGAGGGTGCCCCCTCTTGGCGCCACTGACAGTCTGCGCAAAAATCCCAATGAGACAAAGCGGCTGATGCAGAGTGAGTGCTATGCCACTTTGTATGATGTTGCTCTGTGCTTGCTCTGAAAGCCAGTGCACAACTGCAGGCCTGCATGCATCTGACACGTATGACCTCCTACAACTGTAAAGGCAGGGTATAAAGGGCCGTCTAATATGGCAGGGTACAGTCAGGTGATTTCTGAACAGTAAAAAAAAAAAAACATTAACCAAACATTGAACAACATCACCGAACAGGTAATTTCAACTTTAGACTTGAAATAATTTTTTTGTACTGTCTGAACATGGCTAGGAATAAGAGATGCATAAACTAAATTCTTAAAGCTATGTATGCAAGACGTGCTAGGAGCTTATGGGACAAAATTCCAGAGTTAATTACCAGGATACAATTTGTTTAGGAAGGACAGAATGGAAAGAATTGGAGGAGAGGTAGCATTATGTGTGAAAAAAAGCAGAAATGCTACTTTAATACAAAATATTAAAGAAAAATCTGAGGCCCTTTGGATGACCATAGAAATGGGTGAGAAGGATACTATTCACACTGAGGTGATCTATAGACCACTAGGCCAGGGGCAGGATTTGGACAGGAACCTATTGCTGGATATCACTAACATTGCTTTAAAGGGTGAGGTCATAATCATGGGAGATTTTAATCTACCTGATGTAAACTGGGAGGGATCTTTTGCAAATTCCACTGCAAGTGGCACATTTCTAAATTCCTTACAATTGCAATTGGTGAGGGTCATTATTAAATGTAATACTCACAAATGGTGACAGGATATCAGACATCTATGTGGGTGAGAACCTAGGATCCAGTGATCATCAAGCAGTATGGTTTAGTACAGTAGCGGATCTTGCCATGGGCAAGCAGGACCTTTGCCCGGGGTGCCACCTTCCAGAGGGTGCCGGCGCCTTCCAGAGGGTGCCGCACCATGGCAAGATCCACTACTGTGCTACTGTGCCCCCCGCTGTGTCTGCTGTGTCCCCCGCTGGTCCCCCACTGTGAAGGGAACTAGTTGCTACCCTAGTTTCCCTTCGTGGAGAGGACCTTTGCTGTGCGATGCACGATGATGTCATCACGCACCGCACAGCATTGTGGGACTGACACAGACGCTAGGGGTCATAATTGACCTCTAGTGTCTATCTGTCCCATAGATCCGAGGAGAGGAGCGGCGCCGGTGGAGGTCTGCAGCGGTCGGGAATCAGGAGCGGGGATAGTAAGTATTAATTTTTTTTGTGTGTGTAAGCGGCGCTACTCTTACAGGGGGCACAGATGGGGGCACAACTCAACAGGGGGCGTAACTGACCACGCCCCCTGTATGAATCCACACCCCTATTTTCCGCCCGGGGTGCCAAAAGGGCTAGAACCAGCCCTGGTTTAGTATAAAGACAGGGTCCAACTCCTGTCACACAAATACAAAGGTCTTGGCTTTTTGGAATGCTGACTTGCAAAAATGGGGAGATGTTTAAGTGATTCATTGGCGAATTGGGGGAACTTGAAAGGAGTGCAGGAGAGGTGGGAAAAACTAAAAAGTGTAATACTAAAGGCAACGGACCTTTGTATCAAAATGGTTAAGAAAAGCACCCGGAAAAGGAAGCATGTGCAGTTCACAAAAGAGGTATCAACTAGGGTGAAAGCAAAAAAGATAGCCTTTAGAAAATATAAACAGACTCAAAATAATAACAACAAAGAGGTGTATATTGCCAGATGGAAGGAGACTAAAGGGGGGTACTCACGGGAGAGATGTGTGCTGAGCGATCTTAACACAGACCGCTCAGCACACATCTCTCTCCCCGCTCAGCACAGCGCGATGTGCTGAGCGAGGGGGAAAGCCGACGGGGGGGCGCTCACTTCACACAACGGTGAAGTGAGCGACCCGCTAGATTGAGCCTGCATGCAGGCTCAATCTAGCACCAGCGATAGCGATGCGCTGGGCTGCGAATCGCTATCGCTGGGGGGCATACACACGGCAGATCCATGCTTAAAATCTAAGCAATCTAGCAAGATTGCTTAGATTTTAAGCACGGATCTCTCCGTGTGTACCCCCCTTTAGAAGGTGATCAGGCGTGCAAAGGCTGAAGCTGAGGAGAAAATGGCAGTCAGTAGATAAAGTAAGGCATTTGGCACTGTCCCACATTGCAGACTGCTAAATAAACAGAAAGGTCTGGATTGGATTATAAAAGAGTTGAATGAATAAGAACCTGGTTGCAAGATAGGAAACAGACAGTTGTAGTAAATGGAGTGCATTCTATGGAGGGAAATGTTACCAGTGGAGTACCTCAGAGATCTGTACATGTACCAGTGTTCTTTAATATCTTTGTTGGTGACATTGCAAGTGGTATGACTTTTGCAGATGACACAAAGATATGCAACAGGGGTGACACACCGGGAGGGGCAAAACAAATGATTGATGAGCTAGGTAGACTTAGGAAATGGCCAAGGACATGGCAACTAAAGTTTAATGCTAAAAAATGCAAAATCATGCACATGGATCTCAAAAACTCAAAGGATAAATGTAATATCAAGGGTACTATAATGGAAACTACTGAGTAGGGTACTATAATGGAAACTACTGAGGAGGAAAGAGATTTAGGAGTTACTATTTTAAGGTAGGAAATCAATGAGGAAGGCTCGTTAGATGCTTGGTTGCATAGGGAGAGTAATCAGTAGCAGGAAGAAAGAAGTAATAATGCCACTGTATAGGTCATTGGTAGAGACAGTAGAGCAATTTAAGCCTGCTTGGGACAGGCATGTGAATATTCTTACAAAGAACTAAATATCAAATAGGGCTGAGATTACCTAAAGATGGACCAAGTGGTTCTTATCTGCTGTAAAATTCTATGTTTCTATATAAATACCTGTAGCTAATAATAACATTACAAACTAGACACATATGTTGCCTATATGGAGATGTACAGTATGTATTTTGGGGGTTAGTATTCAATGGGGACAGAATGAGAGGGGACAGGTCAGTGTGGAGGAGAGGACCAGGGTGATTCAGCATTTGCTGGGCACCTTTACTAATTCATTAATATTTGTTCCTTTCACTTGTAATCATTGACGCAAACAGTTGATGATCATTAAGTTTCACATGGTTTTTCCAATTATGACAGTAAAACTGGGTACACACTAGAAAGATATGCTTGTGTAATTCCCAGACACATCAGGATGGCCTTGCAGCACAGCCAATGGTGATATATTTCCACCTGAGTGTACAGCCGACCTTTCCATATGCTGACAACAGGGTCCACCAACACTGATACTGATGCCACAACAGGGCAGGCAAATCTAAATGCCCAACCAGCTGTTATATCTGGTCTGTCATATAAAGTGGCAAATTGGTAGGTGTGTATATAGATTTATCCTCATACATCTTGCCTCAATACGCCATGCAGCAGGACATGTCTGGCGTGAGTGACCCGGAAGATCCCGGGCAGCTCTGCTAATGTTGGGTGTCTCTTTTTGCCAAAAATGATCTTATTCTCATCACTATGTGACTAGGATGCACAAGCAGACTCTGTTGATTAAAATGATATTCGGTATGCCTATAATCTGCAGAGGCGGATTGGGATAAAAAACTAACCCGGGAAATTTATGGAAACAGCCCTAATAGGGGTGGGGTCTGTTGAGGGGGTGGAGTCTGTCAAGTAGGCAGGGTTACTGCTCAGAAGGCCTGACTACACGGAATAATCATTTTAGGGGCGTGGCTTCATGTGGAAGGGGCGTGGCCACATAACAGTGCCAATTCACATTACACCACACAGTAGTGCCGCTTATACACATTGCACCAGGTAGAACCTCCTATACACACTGCGCCAGGTAGAGTATGTTATACATATTGCGCCAGATAGAGCACATTGTACACTTTGCGCCAGGTAGAGCACGGTATACACTTTGCGCCAGGCAGAGCACATTATACACATTGCACCAGGCAAAGCACATTATACACTTTGCGCCAGGTAGAGCATGTTATACATATTGCACCAGGTTAAGCACATTATACACTTTGCGCCAGGTAGAGCACATTATACATATTGCACCAGGTTAAGCACATTATACACTTTGCGCCAGGCAGAGCACATTATACACACTGCACCAGGCAGAGCACATTATACACACTGCACCAGGTAGAGCACGTTATACACACTGCACCAGGTAAAGCACGTTATACATATTGCACCAGGTAAAGCACGTTATACATATTGCACCAGGCAGAGCACGTTATACACATTGCACCAGGTGAAGCACGTTATACACATTGCACCAGGTAAAGCACGTTATACATATTGCACCAGGCAGAGCACGTTATACACATTGCACCAGGTAAAGCACATTATACACACTGCACCAGGTAAAGCACATTATACACATTGCACCAGGTAAAGCACATTATACACATTGCACCAGGCAGAGCACGTTATACACCAGGTAGAGCATGTTATGCTAATATATAAAATATATATGATGCAGCAGGCAGGCACACTATATAATTATTAAATGTAGTAGAGTAGACAGTACTTACTGACTGTCACACAACTGGTGTGTGACGCAGTCAGAATTAGCTGGTTGCTGCGTCCAAGTTTTATCAGCAGCCGCTCCTTTGAACAGTGTGATGGAGGGGCTGAAGGGGAGGCGGAACACGTGATGCCGCTGGCGGTAGGCGGAGCTGTCAGTAATGTTGCCCCTCAGCTGGCCATCACTCTGCAGCAAACATAGCTTTATAGTTAATCCTAAATCATATATAAAATACGGGTGGTCTTCAGTTTGCCGGCTGCCGGCATACCGACACTTTTTCTCCCTCTTGGGGGTCCACGACCCCCCTGGAGGGAGAATAAATAGCGCGGCGCGCCACCGTACCCGCAGCGTGTCGAGCGCAGCGAGCCCGCAAGGGGCTCATTTGCGCTTGCCACGCTGTTGGTATGCCGGCGGTCGGGATCCCGGCGCCAGTATGCTGGTCGCCGGGAGCCCGGCCGCCGGCATACCATACCACACCCATAAAATACAGCCCTCATTGGCTGGCCGTTACCCCCTATGCAGGCTGCCGCCAGCCGCCAACCACCAGCCGCAACCGCAATCGTCACCCCCTAAGCAGGCCGCCGCCGCTGCTATCATCACCCCCTAAGTAGGCCATCAGCTGTGATCACGGCAGCCGGGCATCGTTTAGTGAAACTTCTGCGCATGCGCACACAAGCTCTCTGAAGCATTTAAAAAATGTCCGCCGTCGGAGCAGCTGCGCATTTTTAAATGCTTTACTGGGCTTCTGCGCATGCGCAGAAGCTTTACTTAATGCTGCCCGACTGCCGTGATCGCGGCTGGCAGCGGCGGCCTGCATAGGGGGTGCGGGCAGCCAATGAGGGGACGCCGGACCGGCCAAACGGAATCTGGTCCTGCGTCCCGGCACACCAATCCGCCCCTGATCATTTGTGTGCAACTGTGGCTGTATATGCATACAAAATGATATGTTACAGTGATTTCCAGGAGAACACTGTAATGTAGCATTTCATGTGCAGGGTCAGCCGCAGTCACACACAGAACATAGGCACGGCACATTTTAATCAGCATAAGCTGCTTGTGTATCTTATTAACATAGCAATGAGACTTAGATGCATCAAAAAGGATACAGGTGCATTCTCCCTCAACACTCCTGCTCACCCCTGTCTATTATTTGAAGCAGGCTCAGTCGGAGCCAACACAGGAGATCAGCCGCACCACGTCTGCTGTCACTGCGGCTGTTAACCGCCCAGCTCATGCCCAGGCACCGGGGCTCCGGTGCCTTTCCATCCCGCCGGTGGTGCATACCAGTGAGGTTCAGCCGGAGCCTAGTGCGGAAGCGCAGTGACCACACTGCTGTCCACAGCGCGGCTGGTTCCAGCACACAGCCAGCGCAACACCACTGTGGCTCCATCATCATCTCGCCTCTACACAGGTGATTTGCAGAGAGACTCCACCTGAGCTGCCTGTGGGAGACTTGTCACACCGCTCCTGGTGAGAGGTCATTTGCATTAGGCCGCACAGGTAACATCCCGCCGCCTGGGCACCACAGCCATCCGCCAGCCTTGTGCACGGCTGCACTCCATCTCAGCCCGGCGGCTAGTGTGGACCTTGCTCTCCCCTCCCCGTGCAGGGGTTCAGCGGCTGACTATATCAAGACCACTCCGGGCTCTCTTTGCTACTATCCTCACTGCGGCCTGGGTCTAAACCTAAGGTTCTTCTGCTCACCATCATTGTTACATTAACATATTAAAGGTCCCAACCACTCTAGGACCATTGGAACTAACACGTTTATTACGGATTTAGGACTGTTTGGGACTTTTTCACGTATCAAGTGAGTCACATTCTCCTGTATACAGAGACCTTCAGTCTATTCTTACAGTCTTATATTATTGTTGTAACCTTATTTCAAACGACACCTTTGGGGTTATGCATTATATATTATTGGGCATTTTCTAATAGAAAGTCCCCAATAATCATTTATTTAGGCATAGGGGTATTGCATTTAGCAGATTTCATGTCATAATTAATTGTTTTACTACACTCCCGGGAAAATTGTTGTTAACATTATAATCTTATAAAATAAATGTTTTTAACTTTCGATTGTTGAGCGCAACTTGGTCTTTGTTGTATTTAGACTTAGATGCATGTAAATGTTAAAAAGTTGCAAATAAAGGCGCTCAGTGCTACCGAGTCACGCCACAGCATGGCATGACTAGAAGGGCTGTTTAAAGTGACTGCAGCAAGAATGTAGGAGGACACATCTGTTCTTACCAAGTCAGCTGGTCTGTTGGCCAATCTGACAGTTGCTGAATCATTCGGCATAGTGTATACCCAGTACAAGGGTACAATGCAAGTGGCAAGTATCTATTTTTGTGCGAATGAAACAATATTTATAAGTAAGCAAAAGGCATTCATTTTCCAACTTGCAGGGGTACAAAATTTGAACCTTCTATTGGGAGACGGGGGTAGCTTGTGGTGTCCTTTGCTGAGTACAGGTTAATTATGCCCACACATGCAAAAACTAGATTTGCTTTATGGACCAATTTATTTAAATGGAATTAAAACATGAAGAAAGAGTATACAGAAGTGCATTTCCGGAAGAGCAGGGCACGAATTGAGTATCGGGGTACGGGTTGTGGCCCCGGCGAGGAGGGTTAGGCACTAAGGGGTGGATAACCATAGCTGCGACCCCCGAGGGTTATCCGTAGCTGACACACTGAAGGGTTATCCATAGCCGCCACCCCAGGATGGTTAGGGTAGGGAATGGAAGGGGGTAGAATAGTTACGGATACTAGAATACTGGTATCAGGATTGTCAGTGTTGGGATGCCACTGTATGTCATGTGACCGCCGGCATCTTGATCGCTGGGATAACATACCCAACCCTTTACTCAGGAGGTCCCAGTAACCAAGTTTTCCTATACATTTAATATTGAACTATGTTTATGCTGGGAGGTATCTTTCTAGGCACAATTCAAACAATGCAATGAAAAAAAAAATGACACAAAGTTTAGTATTTTAGGAGAAAAGTTGAAATGAATGAAAGGAGTGTTACTAAAGTAGGTTCTGCCGTGCACTGGGAAGTGCCATTCTCATTCTTTCTAGAGATGAGCGGGTTCGGTTTCTCTGAAACCGAACCCGCACGAACTTCATGTTTTTTTTACGGGTCCGAGCAGACTCGGATCCTCCCGCCTTGCTCGGTTAACCCGAGCGCGCCCGAACGTCATCATGACGCTGTCGGATTCTCGCGAGACTCGGATTCTATATAAGGAGCCGCGCGTCGCCGCCATTTTCACACGTGCATTGAGATTGATAGGGAGAGGACGTGGCTGGCGTCCTCTCCATTAGAAATTAGATTAGAAGAGAGAGAGAGATTGTGCAGAGTCAGACAGAGTTTACCACAGTGACCAGTGCAGTTGTTGTTAGTTAACTTTTATTTATTTTAATATAATATATCCGTTCTCTGCTATATCCGTTCTCTGCCTGAAAAAAAACGATACACAGCAGCAGCCAGTCACACAGTGTGACTCAGTCTGTGTGCACTCAGCTCAGCCCAGTGTGCTGCACATCAATGTATAAAAGGCAAAGCTTATAATAATTGTGGGGGAGACTGGGGAGCACTGCAGGTTGTTATAGCAGGAGCCCCCAGGAGTACATAATATTATATTAATTTAAAATTAAACAGTGCACACTTTTGCTGCAGGAGTGCCACTGCCAGTGTGACTAGTGGTGACCAGTGCCTGACCACCAGTATAGTAGTATATTGTTGTATGTATTGTATACTATCTCTTTATCAACCAGTCTATATTAGCAGCAGACACAGTACAGTGCGGTAGTTCACGGCTGTGGCTACCTCTGTGTCGGCAGTCGGAACTCGGCAGGCAGTCCGTCCATCCATAATTGTATTACAATATATACCACCTAACCGTGGTATTTTTTTTTCTTTCTTTATACCGTCGTCATAGTGTCATACTAGTTGTTACGAGTATACTACTATCTCTTTATCAACCAGTGTACAGTGCGGTAGTTCACGGCTGTGGCTACCTCTGTGTCGGCAGTCGGCAGGCAGTCCGTCCATCCATAATTGTATTATTATTATAATATATACCACCTAACCGTGGTTTTTTTTTCATTCTTTATACCGTCATAGTGTCATACTAGTTGTTACGAGTATACTACTATCTCTTTATCAACCAGTGTACAGTGCGGTAGTTCACGGCTGTGGCTACCTCTGTGTCGGCAGTCGGCAGGCAGTCCGTCCATCCATAATTGTATTATTATTATAATATATACCACCTAACCGTGGTTTTTTTTTCATTCTTTATACCGTCGTCATAGTGTCATACTAGTTGTTACGAGTATACTACTATCTCTTTATCAACCAGTGTACAGTGCGGTAGTTCACGGCTGTGGCTACCTCTGTGTCGGCAGTCGGCAGGCAGTCCGTCCATCCATAATTGTATTATTATTATAATATATACCACCTAACCGTGGTTTTTTTTTCATTCTTTATACCGTCATAGTGTCATACTAGTTGTTACGAGTATACTACTATCTCTTTATCAACCAGTGTACAGTGCGGTAGTTCACGGCTGTGGCTACCTCTGTGTCGGCAGTCGGCAGGCAGTCCGTCCATCCATAATTGTATTATTATTATAATATATACCACCTAACCGTGGTTTTTTTTTCATTCTTTATACCGTCGTCATAGTGTCATACTAGTTGTTACGAGTATACTACTATCTCTTTATCAACCAGTGTACAGTGCGGTAGTTCACGGCTGTGGCTACCTCTGTGTCGGCAGTCGGCAGGCAGTCCGTCCATCCATAATTGTATTATTATTATAATATATACCACCTAACCATGGTTTTTTTTTCATTCTTTATACCGTCGTCATAGTGTCATACTAGTTGTTACGAGTATACTACTATCTCTTTATCAACCAGTGTACAGTGCGGTAGTTCACGGCTGTGGCTACCTCTGTGTCGGCACTCGGCAGGCAGTCCGTCCATCCATAATTGTATTATTATTATAATATATACCACCTAACTGTGGTATTTTTTTTTCTTTCTTTATACCGTCGTCATAGTGTCATACTAGTTGTTACGAGTATACTACTATCTCTTTATCAACCAGTGTACAGTGCGGTAGTTCACGGCTGTGGCTACCTCTGTGTCGGCAGTCGGCAGGCAGTCCGTCCATCCATAATTGTATTATTATTATAATATATACCACCTAACTGTGGTATTTTTTTTTCTTTCTTTATACCGTCGTCATAGTGTCATACTAGTTGTTACGAGTATACTACTATCTCTTTATCAACCAGTGTACAGTGCGGTAGTTCACGGCTGTGGCTACCTCTGTGTCGGCAGTCGGCAGGCAGTCCGTCCATCCATAATTGTATTATTATTATAATATATACCACCTAACTGTGGTATTTTTTTTTCTTTCTTTATACCGTCGTCATAGTGTCATACTAGTTGTTACGAGTATACTACTATCTCTTTATCAACCAGTGTACAGTGCGGTAGTTCACGGCTGTGGCTACCTCTGTGTCGGCAGTCGGCAGGCAGTCCGTCCATCCATAATTGTATTATTATTATAATATATACCACCTAACCGTGGTATTTTTTTTTCTTTCTTTATACCGTCGTCATAGTGTCATACTAGTTGTTACGAGTATACTACTATCTCTTTATCAACCAGTGTACAGTGCGGTAGTTCACGGCTGTGGCTACCTCTGTGTCGGCACTCGGCAGGCAGTCCGTCCATCCATAATTGTATTATTATTATAATATATACCACCTAACCGTGGTTTTTTTTTCATTCTTTATACCGTCGTCATAGTGTCATACTAGTTGTTACGAGTATACTACTATCTCTTTATCAACCAGTGTACAGTGCGGTAGTTCACGGCTGTGGCTACCTCTGTGTCGGCAGTCGGCAGGCAGTCCGTCCATCCATAATTGTATTATTATTATAATATATACCACCTAACTGTGGTATTTTTTTTTCTTTCTTTATACCGTCGTCATAGTGTCATACTAGTTGTTACGAGTATACTACTATCTCTTTATCAACCAGTGTACAGTGCGGTAGTTCACGGCTGTGGCTACCTCTGTGTCGGCAGTCGGCAGGCAGTCCGTCCATCCATAATTGTATTATTATTATAATATATACCACCTAACCGTGGTTTTTTTATACCACCTAACCGTGGCAGTCCGTCCATAATTGTATACTAGTATCCAATCCATCCATCTCCATTGTTTACCTGAGGTGCCTTTTAGTTCTGCCTATAAAATATGGAGAACAAAAAAGTTGAGGTTCCAAAATTAGGGAAAGATCAAGATCCACTTCCACCTCGTGCTGAAGCTGCTGCCACTAGTCATGGCCGAGACGATGAAATGCCAGCAACGTCGTCTGCCAAGGCCGATGCCCAATGTCATAGTACAGAGCATGTCAAATCCAAAACACCAAATATCAGAAAAAAAAGGACTCCAAAACCTAAAATAAAATTGTCGGAGGAGAAGCGTAAACTTGCCAATATGCCATTTACCACACGGAGTGGCAAGGAACGGCTGAGGCCCTGGCCTATGTTCATGGCTAGTGGTTCAGCTTCACATGAGGATGGAAGCACTCAGCCTCTCGCTAGAAAACTGAAAAGACTCAAGCTGGCAAAAGCACCGCAAAGAACTGTGCGTTCTTTGAAATCCCAAATCCACAAGGAGAGTCCAATTGTGTCGTTTGCGATGCCTGACCTTCCCAACACTGGACGTGAAGAGCATGCGCCTTCCACTATTTGCATGCCCCCTGCAAGTGCTGGAAGGAGCACCCGCAGTCCAGTTCCTGATAGTCAGATTGAAGATGTCAGTGTTGAAGTACACCAGGATGAGGAGGATATGGGTGTTGCTGGCGCTGGGGAGGAAATTGACCAGGAGGATTCTGATGGTGAGGTGGTTTGTTTAAGTCAGGCACCCGGGGAGACACCTGTTGTCCGTGGGAGGAATATGGCCGTTGACATGCCAGGTGAAAATACCAAAAAAATCAGCTCTTCGGTGTGGAGGTATTTCACCAGAAATGCGGACAACAGGTGTCAAGCCGTGTGTTCCCTTTGTCAAGCTGTAATAAGTAGGGGTAAGGACGTTAACCACCTCGGAACATCCTCCCTTATACGTCACCTGCAGCGCATTCATAATAAGTCAGTGACAAGTTCAAAAACTTTGGGTGACAGCGGAAGCAGTCCACTGACCAGTAAATCCCTTCCTCTTGTAACCAAGCTCACGCAAACCACCCCACCAACTCCCTCAGTGTCAATTTCCTCCTTCCCCAGGAATGCCAATAGTCCTGCAGGCCATGTCACTGGCAAGTCTGACGAGTCCTCTCCTGCCTGTGATTCCTCCGATGCATCCTTGCGTGTAACGCCTACTGCTGCTGGCGCTGCTGTTGTTGCCGCTGGGAGTCGATGGTCATCCCAGAGGGGAAGTCGTAAGCCCACTTGTACTACTTCCAGTAAGCAATTGACTGTTCAACAGTCCTTTGCGAGGAAGATGAAATATCACAGCAGTCATCCTACTGCAAAGCGGATAACTGAGTCCTTGACAACTATGTTGGTGTTAGACGTGCGTCCGGTATCCGCCGTTAGTTCACAGGGAACTAGACAATTTATTGAGGCAGTGTGCCCCCGTTACCAAATACCATCTAGGTTCCACTTCTCTAGGCAGGCGATACCGAGAATGTACACGGACGTCAGAAAAAGACTCACCAGTGTCCTAAAAAATGCAGTTGTACCCAATGTCCACTTAACCACGGACATGTGGACAAGTGGAGCAGGGCAGGGTCAGGACTATATGACTGTGACAGCCCACTGGGTAGATGTATGGACTCCCGCCGCAAGAACAGCAGCGGCGGCACCAGTAGCAGCATCTCGCAAACGCCAACTCTTTCCTAGGCAGGCTACGCTTTGTATCACCGCTTTCCAGAATACGCACACAGCTGAAAACCTCTTACGGCAACTGAGGAAGATCATCGCGGAATGGCTTACCCCAATTGGACTCTCCTGTGGATTTGTGGCATCGGACAACGCCAGCAATATTGTGTGTGCATTAAATATGGGCAAATTCCAGCACGTCCCATGTTTTGCACATACCTTGAATTTGGTGGTGCAGAATTTTTTAAAAAACGACAGGGGCGTGCAAGAGATGCTGTCGGTGGCCAGAAAAATTGCGGGACACTTTCGGCGTACAGGCACCACGTACAGAAGACTGGAGCACCACCAAAAACTACTGAACCTGCCCTGCCATCATCTGAAGCAAGAAGTGGTAACGAGGTGGAATTCAACCCTCTATATGCTTCAGAGGTTGGAGGAGCAGCAAAAGGCCATTCAAGCCTATACAATTGAGCACGATATAGGAGATGGAATGCACCTGTCTCAAGTGCAGTGGAGAATGATTTCAACGTTGTGCAAGGTTCTGATGCCCTTTGAACTTGCCACACGTGAAGTCAGTTCAGACACTGCCAGCCTGAGTCAGGTCATTCCCCTCATCAGGCTTTTGCAGAAGAAGCTGGAGGCATTGAAGAAGGAGCTAACACGGAGCGATTCCGCTAGGCATGTGGGACTTGTGGATGCAGCCCTTAATTCGCTTAACAAGGATTCACGGGTGGTCAATCTGTTGAAATCAGAGCACTACATTTTGGCCACCGTGCTCGATCCTAGATTTAAAGCCTACCTTGGATCTCTCTTTCCGGCAGACACAGGTCTGCTGGGGTTGAAAGACCTGCTGGTGACAAAATTGTCAAGTCAAGCGGAACGCGACCTGTCAACATCTCCTCCTTCACATTCTCCCGCAACTGGGGGTGCGAGGAAAAGGCTCAGAATTCCGAGCCCACCCGCTGGCGGTGATGCAGGGCAGTCTGGAGCGACTGCTGATGCTGACATCTGGTCCGGACTGAAGGACCTGACAACGATTACGGACATGTCGTCTACTGTCACTGCATATGATTCTCTCAACATTGATAGAATGGTGGAGGATTATATGAGTGACCGCATCCAAGTAGGCACGTCACACAGTCCGTACTTATACTGGCAGGAAAAAGAGGCAATTTGGAGGCCCTTGCACAAACTGGCTTTATTCTACCTAAGTTGCCCTCCCACAAGTGTGTACTCCGAAAGAGTGTTTAGTGCCGCCGCTCACCTTGTCAGCAATCGGCGTACGAGGTTACATCCAGAAAATGTGGAGAAGATGATGTTCATTAAAATGAATTATAATCAATTCCTCCGCGGAGACATTGACCAGCAGCAATTGCCTCCACAAAGTACACAGGGAGCTGAGATGGTGGATTCCAGTGGGGACGAATTGATAATCTGTGAGGAGGGGGATGTACACGGTGATATATCGGAGGGTGAAGATGAGGTGGACATCTTGCCTCTGTAGAGCCAGTTTGTGCAAGGAGAGATTAATTGCTTCTTTTTTGGGGGGGGTCCAAACCAACCCGTCATATCAGTCACAGTCGTGTGGCAGACCCTGTCACTGAAATGATGGGTTGGTTAAAGTGTGCATGTCCTGTTTTGTTTATACAACATAAGGGTGGGTGGGAGGGCCCAAGGATAATTCCATCTTGCACCTCTTTTTTCTTTTCTTTTTCTTTGCATCATGTGCTGATTGGGGAGGGTTTTTTCGAAGGGACATCCTGCGTGACACTGCAGTGCCACTCCTAGATGGGCCCGGTGTTTGTGTCGGCCACTAGGGTCGCTTATCTTTCTCACACAGTCAGCTACCTCATTGCGCCTCTTTTTTTCTTTGCGTCATGTGCTGTTTGGGGAGGGTTTTTTGGAAGGGACATCCTGCGTGACACTGCAGTGCCACTCCTAGATGGGCCCGGTGTTTGTGTCGGCCACTAGGGTCGCTTATCTTACTCACACAGCGACCTCGGTGCAAATTTTAGGACTAAAAATAATATTGTGAGGTGTGATGTGTTCAGAATAGGCTGAAAATGAGTGTAAATTATGTTTTTTGAGGTTAATAATACTTTGGGATCAAAATTACCCCCAAATTCTATGATTTAAGCTGTTTTTTAGGGTTTTTTGAAAAAAACACCCGAATCCAAAACACACCCGAATCCGACAAAAAAAATTCGGTGAGGTTTTGCCAAAACGCGGTCGAACCCAAAACACGGCCGCGGAACCGAACCCAAAACCAAAACACAAAACCCGAAAAATTTCAGGCGCTCATCTCTAATTCTTTCCACCATGATTATTTCTAGCCATACCTAGAATCATGCATTATAAGCACCACTTAATTTTCTGCACCAGTTTAAAAAAGCTAAATGTGTGTTCACCAAGGCAAAAAGCAAAAGCAAGACCACTGCAAGTCTACATGACACACCTTTCCTCTTTGTTGTAACTGACCATTAATGAATGTTAAGTGCTTAAAAGAGAAATCAAAACATAGCAGCCATTGCTTAGTAGCACCTTATAGCACTGCATAGTATGTTGGTGCTATATAAAGCAGGGCCGCAACTGGGGGAAGGGGGCCTTGGAGGGCATACGCCCCGGGTGCAGTATTTTAGGGGGCACCGAGGAGTTACAGAGGAGCAGGGTCATTTTTTTTGTTTGTTTTTAACCGGTAGTGCTGGGCTGCTCCAGTGAGACAGCAGACGGCTCCCGAAGCAGTGTCTCTGACCCACCTGTCTGCTAGCAGCTTGCTTTGATGCCATGCAGCTGAGATCCAGTACCTGGGATCTCTCCTATGCTGGCTATGGTCTTAAACTCTCTTCGTTGTCATGCAGTGCTGCGACTAGCATGCGGTGCACATTGCAAGCTATAGAAGCGAGCTGTTGGTGCTGTGTTTTTCAGCAGGCTATGATCCCAGCTGCCTGCCCAGTACCAACCGATAACAAGCTGCCAGCTACACACCATTGAGAGGACACGCTGCCCCAGGCTTTTGCTTGTTAACAGGTGCAGTTACCGATGTTACAGAAATCAAAGGATCATTTTTGCTAGCTATCCACTTGACAATGGAAACTAAGAACCTCCAACTCTCACAGAGTATCACTACAGCATCTTTGTGGTGAGTTTAAAGACAGACTTTATTATCAACACTGTGCTCCCAGTTAGCAGTATCAACCTCCGCTTTGCTTCCCAGATGGGGGGATTTGGTGTAGCTTATAGGGGAATGTAGTGCAGTGATGTAGTGTACCATATAGGGTATGTAGTTTAGTAATATATTGCAGTATATAGGGGCATGACGTGCACTGATGTGGTGTAGCATATAAGGGGATGTAGTGTAGTGATGCAGTGTAGCATATAGGGTATGTACTGCACAGTATAGGTGCATGCAGCGTAGTGATGGAGTTCAGCGTGTAGGGGATGTACAGTAGTATAGTGATGCAGTACAGTGATGAAGTGTTATGATGATATAGTGCAGTGATATAGTGCAATGTATGGGGACACATGTAGTGAAACATGCTGCTGTGGGGGAAATATTGTCCAATAATATCCCCTTTTATATATTTTTTTAGATTCTGATTATTTTAGTCTGGCATGGTTTGTTTGTTTTGATATTTGTGTGTTTGTTTTGTTTTTGTGCTTTTTTTTTGGGGGGGGGGGGGGGGGGCGCCTAATTACTGCCTTGCCCCGGGTGACGAAAATCCTAGTTTTGTCCCTGTTTAAAGGATATTGATAATGATGATAATAATAATAATTATAATAATAATAATACTGTTGTAATAATAATAATAATAATAATAATAATATGCTTGTACGTTTTCCCAATCAGATTGTATGTATCTTACATTGGGAACTGTAGGAAAAACTGGAATATAGATCATACTAAGCAGGGATATTCAAAGCCCTCCAGCTTCATGCTGCTTTTGATTATGTTTCTGGTATTCTTTTTATCTTAACAGTGTGTTACTTTTCAGGGAACATTGTCTTGCTGTTAAAGGACTTTACTGCTATAAAGAATGGCTATCCATGGAGGAACAGTCACGCAAAGGAATTTATAAGCCTGGCTTAATGCTGCAGACTCTTCCTGTCTGTGAGAAGCTTCCCAGCCTGCATGACAACCCGTTGGCCTGTATCAGAATTCCATATTTTGGTAAGATGATATGTGACATGTAAGTGATGAATGTATATAGGTTTCTATAGATAAAACAACATTTAACTAATTGAAGAAGATGCAAACCCACATAGGCCATACAAATCAGATATTTCCCATTCCGTGCTAAACTTATTTGTGAAGGGCATCTCATGATATCTTGTTGTGGGAGCCCATTTCTGACCAGGGTTGTCTTAACAGCATTGTAGGCCCTGGGCAAAGAAATGCACTGGGGCCCCTACCCACCCATTCACAGGAATACATTTTCAAAAATCATAACTTACCCCCGCTGCGGCCCCGCAGTGTCTCTCCCCATGCTTCCATAGAGTAAATCGCTGTCAGCACTCTGATTGCTGGCTAGCTTCAGACGTCCAGCAATCAGCATGCTGACAGCCATTCACTGTCTGGCTACAGCCAGGGAAGCAGGTATATAATGCTGCCTGGCTGCTCTGATGGTGTGTAATTCCCATTCAGTGCAGTCAGGCAGCATTCTCTCCATGCCCCTCCAAAATCTCCTGAGGCACCAGCCCAGGGGGCATATGGCCCCCAGCCTAACCCTTCCCTGCTTGAAGTCCCCTAGAATTGTGGGCCCATGGCAGCTGCCAAGTGTGCCCATACATTAAGATGGCACTTGCTTCTGAGTCTGTGTTGTTTTTTTGTCTATGTGGCTCATTATTTAGTATTTTAAATGCACAATACAATATAAATTTATAGAACATCTCAAAAATGTGTTGGGTAATATTTTAGCATTAGAATTCTAGCATATGACCATGGCCTACTCAGTCTTTTGGTCCAGTATTGGATTTTATGAGCATGTACAAATTAGATTCAAAATAACTTTTTTTATAGTCTACTATTTTAGGTACCCAGCGTTGACCGGGTTTAAATCTTAAAGTTATTAAGTTATTAATGAGTTGCATGTAAATGTCAACATTTTAAAATTAAAAAGCATCTTAGCAGGTCTTCCAATACACCCATGAGGTGACTAGCCAGTTTTTTTTTCTTTGGGGGGTCGGGGGGTGGGGTTTGAACCCAGTAGCCCTAATCCCCAGCTTTCCTTTCTGTTCAGTTTATTAATCATGTTTACATTGGCAGATGGGTTTAAAGTTTTCCTTCTGTTTCTAAAGTTGCTATTCCAAGGCTTTTGGGTACACAATATTTTTTTGTTTTCCAACCTCCATTCTGTCAGTTATTTCAGCTCATTGAATTATGCTTATTTCTGTCAGTTATTACAGTCCATTGAAGTTTTTATCCAAATTCCTCCAGTGAAAGTCCCAGAACAGGCTCCCTGGGTCAAAGTTCTGCCTGGCATACACCAATGTGAGGTTCGGCAAGGATCTCAAGCCTTTAGTTTGTGTTTTTGGATCCAGTGTTATCACTCTGTGAAGTTTTCATCCAAATCAATCCAGTGGTAGGCCCAGAATAGGCTCACTGGGTCAAAGTTCTGCTTGGTGAACACTAACAGGAGGTCCAGCCAAGACCCCAACCCCCTAATATGTCTTCTGTGATCCAATATTATCACTCTGTGAATTTTTCATCCAAATCTATCCAGTGGAAGCCCCAAAACAGGCTCCCTGGGTCAAAGTTCTACCCAGGATACACTAACAGGAGATCCGACTAGGACCTCAATCCCCTAGTATGTCTTCTGGGATCCAATGTTATCACTCTGTGAAGTTATCATCCAGTGGAAGGCTCAGAACATGCCCCCAGGCCAAAGTTCTGCTCAGCGTACACCTGGGACCATAACCCCCCTAAAACTTGGCCAGGATCCAACTGGGCCACCTCATATTGGTTTCATCCCAGTTGGTGCAGGGATATCTGAATTCATAACTGGACAGACAAACAAATAGACCAATGAATTTTATATATAAGATTGACATACAGGGCCAAATTAAGAGACTTCTGGGTCTAGAGTGCGTTCCTTTTACAAAACCAAAGTGTCAACATTTATCAATGCTTAGGGAGAGATAAAGTACCAAACAATCAGCTCCTACCAGACATTTTTCAGATACAGTTGTTGATTGGTTAGTACTTATTCTCTATCTACTTTATTTTTAGCCAAACTTTGATAAATAATGCCCTAAATCCTAAAAGTAGAGTATATCTAAAAAACTGTTATTATCGTATATTTCCATTATTACTCTTTATGCTTTTTGTATTTATATCCTTTTTATATTTTAAATTGTGATGCTAATTATACTTTGTCTGGATTTAAGCTTGATTTGGAACTTCAGCTATGATTTAAACTAATGAAGTAAACCTTTGCTATCTAATGAAGCATACACCAGCTCTGCCATAGATGCAGTTCAGACTGTCATATGGCATATCTCTATACAGAGCAGAAACCACTTTCCACTACTGTTTAAGAGACTATCCCAGGAAACTAGGGTATCACCAAGACAAGAACAAATTATACCTGAGACAATATCACCATTTATATCCCATTAGACCTCTCTAAGCAACAGTGCATTGTTACAGTGAGCAAATTGCAGAACATTCCATAATTGAACCATATCCATGTATGAGACCTGTCAAGCAGAATAATACAACAACCAATTTGATATATATATATATATATATATATATTTTTTTTTAACATTGTACTGTAAAAGCAAAGACCATTTTAAAAACAAGTAACGTCTGTTAGGTCTCTGGGGTTTTGTTGACAAAAGGGATGGCTACTGTATTTGGAGAGTGTATTAAGCTAGGTGGCTTGAAGCTTCTCATGCAGGTTCCTAGTAATACAGAGGCAGAATGCAGAGTAGTTTGGAGAGGGTCTGGGAATAACTGAGACGAACTGGAACAGTCTCTGAAACAAAGTCTCTAATTCACCGATGTGGATTGATAAATCTAAATAGACATTAAAAAGAAAAAAAAAACAGGCGCTACTTGAGCTGGTTTTCTAAGCAGCTGTGAATTAGGAGGTAGTCTCTAATTCACCGAGATTAAATTGGTACACAAAGCACAGGCTGTCCCAGGAGCACAGGATCCATGGAGCCGCATGATGCAAGTAGATGAGTCTTGGTAAGTATAGTATACTGCTGAGACTGGTTAATAGGGTCTTGCGCTCAGCCAGAGATAGTTGTTGGGATATGGCTGAGTATTGACAGTGTTACCTGGATAGCAATGCACATCCTGACTTTACCAAGTATGGCACCCTAGCCTGGAATTGAAGTTAGAGTGAACTGTATATAAAACAAATAAAGGAAGAAGATATATATAAAATCCATCCCTAGCAAGTGGATTGCTGCTGCACCAATTTTAAACACACAATCTACTCAAATATTTATTAGTACTCAAAATGCTGGAAATTATCCTCATAAATACTCTTTTAATTAAATTTTAAAAAAATCACATAAAAAAGTAATATACATATATATTAGAGATGAGCAGGTTCGGTTCCCTGAGAACTGACCCCCCCCCCCCCCCCTCCCCTTCCGAACATCACGTCCTGAGCCCGGATCCGAGCCCGGCTTGGGACTTCCCTCCAGACTCGGAAATCGGAAAGAGGCAAAACGTCATCATCCCACTGTTGGATTCCATATAAACAGCCGCACGTCACCGCCATTTTCACTCCGGCATTGGAGAGTGAGGGAGACAGACCTCTGTCTCTTTCTGTGGGTGGTGGCGTTGGGTAGGGTTAGTGTGTGCTCTGTAGTGGTGCTGCTGCAGCCACTGTGGTGTACCTGTGCTGTGTTAGGGGTGCTGCAGCTGTACATGGGTGTTGCTGTCCTTGCTGTCACTGTGTTGTATAGGGTGCAGGGGCACTGTCCACTTGTATGCTGGAAAATATAGGGGTGCTGCTGGCCCTGTATGTTGTAAAAATTCAGTGGTGCAGTTGTTAAAAATTAAAAGTACGCTGCTCCTGTATGCTTTAAAATATAGGGGTGCTGCTGGTCATGTATGCTGTAAAAATTCAGAGGTGCAGTTATTAAAAATGAAAAGCACACTGCTCCTGTATGCTGTAAATTATAGGGGTGCTGCTGGCCCTGTATGTTGTAAAAATTCAGTGGTGCAGTTAAAAATTAAAAGCACACTGCTGTATGCTGTAAAATATAGGGGTGTTGCTGTTCAAATAACATTACACTGGCCCTGTATGCCATAAAAATTCAGGGTTGTAGTTGTTAAAAATTAAAAACACACTGCTGTATGTTGATAGGGGTGCTGCTGGCCCTGTATGTTGTAAAAACTCAGATGTGCAGTTTTAAAAAATGAAAAGCACAATGTTCTTGTATGCTGTAAAATATTGGGGTGCTGCTGGCCATGTATGATGTAAAAATTCAGAGGTGCAGTTGTTAAAATTTAATAGCACACTGCTGTACGCTGTAAATATAGGGGTGCTGCTGGCTCTGAATGTTGTAAAAATTCAGGGGTACAGTTAAAAATTAAAAGCACACTGCTATATGCTGTAAAATATAGGGGTATTGCTGTTCAAATAACATTACACTGACTCTGTATGCTATAAAAATTCAAGGGTGCAGTTGGTAAAAATTAAAAGCACACTGCTGTATGCTGTAAAATATAGGTATGTTGCTGTTCAAATAACATTAGACTGGCCCTGTATGTTGTAAAAATTCAGGGGTGCAGTTGTTAAAAGTTAAAACCACACTGCTGTATGCTGTAAAATATAGGGTATTGCTGTTCAAATAACATTACACTGACTCTGTATGCTATAAAAATTCAAGGGTGCAGTTGGTAAAAATTAAAAGCACACTGCTGTATGCTGTAAAATATAGGTGTGTTGCTGTTCAAATAACATTAGACTGGCCCTGTGTGTTGTAAAAATTCAGGGGTGCAGTGAAAATCAATGTACACTGGCCCTGTCTTGTATACTGTAATAATTATAGGGTGCAGTGAAAGTCAATGTACACTGGCCCTGTCTTGTATGCTGTAATTATTCTAGGGTGCAGTTAAAATCAATGTACGCTGGCCCTGTCTTGTATGCTGTAATTATTCTAGGGTGCAGTTAAAATCAATGTACACTGGCCCTGTCTTGTATGCTGTAATTATGCTAGGGTGTCGTGAAAATCAATGTACACTGGCCCTGTCTTGTATGTTGTAATTGTTCTTGGGTGCAGTGAAAATCAATGTACACTGGCCCTGTCTTGTATGCTGTAATTATTTTAGGGTGCAGTGAAAATCAATGTACACTGGCCCTATCTTGTATGCTGTAATTATTCTAGGGTGCAGTTAAAATCAATGTACACTGGCCCTGTCTTGTATGCTGTAATTATTCTAGGGTGCAGTGAAAATCAATGTACACTGGCCCTGTATTGTATACTATAATTATTTTAGGGTGCAGTGAAAATCAGTGTACACTGATCCTGTCTTGTATGCTGTAAAATTACAGGGGTGTTGTGAAAATACAGGGGCGCTGGCACTGTCTGCGGTTGCAATGTCTAGGCCTGACCTTCACAACACTGTATGGGAAGAGGAGGCTCCTACCACCATTTGCACGGCCCCTGCAAGTGCTGGTAGGGGCACTGCCAGTCCAGTTGCTGATTTTGAGATTGAGGATGTCACTGTAGAAGTATACCAGGATGAGGAGGATATGGGTGTAGCTGGCGCTGCAGAGGAAGTTGACGATGAGGATTATGATGGTGATGTGGTTTGTTTGAATAAGGCACCAGTGGAGACAGTTGTTGGCCATAGGATGAAAAAGCCCATTGTCATGCCTGGGCAAAATACCAAAAAAGCTACCTCTTCAGTGTGGAAATATTTCTCCACAAATCCGGACAACAGGTGTCAAGCCATCTGTTGCCTTTGTTAATCCATAAGAAGTAGGGGTAAGGACATTAACCACCTAGGAACATCCTCCCTTATACGTCACCTGCAGCGCATTCATCATAAGTCATTGTCAAGTTTAAAAACTTTGGGTAATACCGCAAGCAGTCCACTGACACCTAAATGATGTGGTTTTCTTTGTATATAATTACTCTGTGAGGATGAGGATGTAAACACTGAAAGGTGGGGGGGTTCTGAGGATGAGGATGAAATCTTGCCACTGTGGGGGCCCAAACAAAGCAATCATTTCAGCCACAGTCATGTTTCAGACCCTCGTGCTGAAATGATTGGTTTGTTAAACTGTTCATGTCTTGTTTATACATAATAAGGGTGGGTGGGAGGGCCCAAGGACAATTCCATCTTGCACCTCTTTTTTTTCTTTGCATTATGTGCTCTTTGGGGACTAGTTTTTAAAACAGCTATCCTGTCTGCCACTGCACTGGCACTCCTAGATGGGCCAGGTGTTTGTGCCGCCCACTTGTGTCACTTAGCTTAGTCATCCAGCTACCTCGTTGCACCTCTTTTTTTCTTTGCATTATGTGCTCTTTGGGGCCTAGTTTTTAAAACTGCCATCCTATCTGACACTGCAGTACCACACCTAGATGGGCCAGGTGTTTGTGCTGCCCACTTGTGTTGCTTAGTTTAGTCATCCAGCTACCTTGTTGCACCTCTTTTTTTTCTTTGCATTATGCGCTCTTTGGGGCCTAGTTTTTAAAACTGCCATCCTGTCTGACACTGCAGTGCCACTCCTAGATGGGCCAGGTGTTCGTGCCGCCCACTTGTGTCGCTTAGCTTAGTCATCCAGCTACCTCGTTGCACCTCTTTTTTTCTTTGTATTATGTGCTCTTCGGGGCCTAGTTTTTAAAACTGCCATCCTGTCTGACACTGCAGTGCCACTCCTAGATGGGCCACGTGTTTGTGCCGCCCAATTGTGTCACTTAGCTTAGTCATCCAGCTACCTCATTGCACCTCTTTTTTTTCTTTGCATTATGTGCTGTTTGGGGCCTAGTTTTTAAAACTACCATCCTGTCTGCCACTGCATTGCCACTCCTAGATGGGCCAGGTTTATTTGCCGCCCACTTGTGTCGCTTAGCTTAGTCATCCAGCTACCTCGTTGCACCTCTTTTTTTTCTTTACGTTATGTGCTCTACGGGACCTAGTTTTAAAAACTGCCATCCTGTCTGTCACTGCAGTGCCACTCCTAGATGGGCCACGTGTTTGTGCCACCCACTTGTGTCGCTTAGCTTAGTAATCCAGCTACCTCATTGCACCTCTTTTTTTTCTTTGCATTATGTGCTGTTTGGGGCCTAGTTTTTAAAACTACCATCCTGTCTGCCACTGCAGTGCCACTCCTAGATGGGCCAGGTTTTTTTGCCGCCCACTTGTGTCGCTTAGCTTAGTCATCCAGCTACCTCATTGCACCTCTTTTTTTTTCTTTGCATTATGTGCTCTTCGGGGCCTAGTTTTTAAAAACTGCCATCCTGTCTGCCCCTGCAGTGCCACTCCTAGATGAGCCATGTGTTTGTGCTGCCCACTTATGTCGCTTAGCTTAGTCATCCAGCTACCTCTGTGCAACCTTTTGGCCTAAAAACAATATATATAACAAATGGAAGCAGCCCGCCACTCCTCAATATGGCAAAAGTGCCCCGGTGCCCTCAGTGTAGGGTCAGATAGCAAACAAAAAATCTGCGGCACTCAGGGTTTTGTAGAGAAACGAATTGTATTAAGACATCAAAGTGGAATCCATCAACTTTTCGGGGAATTAAACCCCTTTGTCAAGATGTGTGACAAAGGGGTTTAATTCCCCGAAACATTGATGGATACCACTTTGATGTCTTAATACAATTCGTTTCTCTTCAAGACCCTGAGTGCTGCAGATTTTTTTTTTTATATATATATATATATATATATATATATATGAGAAAAGTGTTAAATAAGGAGAGCGCACTTGTGAATAATATATCAAGGTAATTTACACTAATAATAAAATATCCACACACATGTCAGTTTAAAACAGCACACTCAGCTGATTCTCCAATGGTAACCACTCGGCTGAGTGTGCTGTTTTAAACTGACATGTATGTAGATATTTTAATATTAGTTAAATTACCTTGATATATTATTCACAAGTGCGCTCTCCTTATTTGACACTTTTCAGAATTCCTCGTCTCCTGGCTGGAGTGGATGAGCTGTCACTACATGTTTCAATATAAATCTGGAAACTGCTAGTGTGTGCGCGGACCTTATCTTTATATATATTTATATATGTTTTACATAAAACACAATTCAACAAATAATATGTAAAAACAGATCACACATTTTATGCATCTCTGGATTATTTTCTGGCGCCTATTAGCATTATATTGGTTAGCATTACTGCCTCACAGCACTGAGTTCATGGGTTCGATTCCCACCATGGCCCTAACTGTGTGGAGTTTGTATATTCTCCCCGTACTTGCGTGGGTTTCCTCCGGGTTCTCCGGTTTCCTCCCACAATCCAAAAATATACTGATAGGTTAATTGGATCCCAACAAAATTAACCCTAACATGAATGTGTCTGTGTGTACATGTGATAGGGAATATAGATTGTAAGCTCCACTGGGGCAGGGACTGATGTGAATGGCCAAATATTCTCTGTAAAGCGCTGCGGAATATGTGTGCGCTATATAAATAACTGGTAATAAATAAATAAATAAATAAATAATTATATGTATAAACGTCCATCTGTGAAAAAAAGAGATTCTATATAATAACCAATATGAGGCACACAATAATATAGCCAAGGTTTTTATCCCTTTCCTCCGGACTCCACACTCCAATATGGTCCCTCTTACCCACTGCTGCTGGTATCTGCCAATTATCACAGCGCTGGTGGAAACGGATCTCCTCCTGGAGTTGTTATCATGCAGTGATGGCTGTGTACTTTCAGCTGGTTAAGTAGCTGTAAATCAGTATAGATCTCCTTCACAGTGTTTGGGCTCCTTTGTAACATGTTTTTCTGCCTTTTAATTGACATCTGCGGCTTCCTCAGACTGTATATAGAGCATAGTCTGGAATTGATGTTTATGTATTAGTCTTGCAGTACGCGCACAACCTGGAGCTGATGTTGGAGCTTACTGTGTATAACACACAGCTTGGAGTTGATTGCAAAACTTAGATGAACTAGAACTGGAAAAGATGTGCAGATACACTGCCAGGATCCAGTAAGCAGGTCTTTGGAGATAAGTTGTTCTGACAATGAGTTCACTGCCAGGGCCTTTTTTAAATAGGGCAAACCCTCCCTGGTTAGTAGATACTCGGGTGATATCTGCCAATACTTCAGCAGGGTAGGAGATGATTCCAGGTCTCCTGGTTGCACACCAACCATCCAGCTGGTTGGCAAGTATAAAACTCCGGGATGTCTCAGGCAGCCAGAAGGAGCACCAATGGCTGTGACATGGTTCTGCTGGGTCAGTTATGGGGCCTTCAACCTTGATGTGTGGCAACCTCTTCTTTATACTGACGATTACTTCTCCAATGCTATCTTAAGACGTTTGGATCATTCCATGTCGAGTGGACCATTGCTTCCCACCTGACCATCTCCAATTTTGATAGTTGGCATACATATCAAACTAACATTGGGAAAATTTTAGTTCACAATATGCAGTAGTAGTAAGACTATGGCCCTCAGAGTGGGGGTAGGTAAAAATGTCACTGACTCCGCAGTACACAATCAGCAATGTATAAGTTACTGCTGCGGCGGTCCAAGAGGAGTAAAAGTTGTATGTACAACTCTTGGCACTGATTTAAAAAAATCGAAGCCCGAAGACTTACAGTAATTTCTTTAACTTTTTCACAGCATGAAGCCAAAGTAGGCAAAAAAAAGTCATGTAAAATGTCATTTGAATTCAGCTGCTTATATCACCAAAGGAAAGCAACATTTTAGTATGCCATCAATTCAGTTAACCCCTTAGGTTTACACCATCACACTGCTAAAATATCAGACTCTAAATTAATTTTGCTCCTGTGCTAACATTAACTAAATTTGCTATCACATACTGTATCTAGCAATAAAAAAATGTCAACAAAGTTACCAGAGTGGCTTGCTACTGTATTAGCCCCTACCACCTCTGATGGGAGGTTATTTCTTTGATCCACTTTTGAGGCAGCACAGCCAAGTCAGGTGACGTGGCCTGTCCAATGCTATCCTAAGGTGATTTTATGTCCTGCTGTCCACCCTCAGCTTTAAGATCTTCAAATACCTGTGTGAAGTACTGGGGGTCATCATGGATGAGAGCATCTTTGCCCTCATTAAGTCGATAACAGAGAGGCAACGGCTCCAAAAGGCTTCCTTTAAGCTTTTGACTAGGAAATGGCTTCAGTGGGTAGGAGGTCTTACTGCCCACGAATGCGTAGGATACATACAGACATGTTGTCAGAGATTCTAGTAGTTCCTGCACACTCACTGGCTGGGATGAAATGACCTCTCGGCAGAGCATGTAGAGTACATTGTCTGGAGTTATGAAGCCAACTGTCTACCAGCATCCAGTGAGAGACCTGTCTATAGGGGTTGGCCATAAAGCAGTATCTGTCGGTGATAGATGCTGGAACTGCTTACACCCTTGACATATGAACTCCTCAAGACAGCTCAGCAGCTTGCTGATGGATGCTTGCACCATCTTACATTTTGGAGGTAAACACACTTGCTGATCTTTAGCAGGTTCCTTGGCAAGAGCATCCTGTGAGTCCTGGGGGAAGGTTGATAACAAATCCTTCATGCTCTCACTGATGAGGTGTGTAACATTGGTTTCACCATTTTTGACTTGCCTGCTTTTAGCCATAAAGCACCCGATGAGCAAATGTCTCTTTACTGTTCTTCCAGCCTCGCTGTTTTGGACTGCAGTACTATGGGCCTCACTTGATGAGTCTTCATAAGACAGGCTCGCCTTGTTGCAGCACGGGAATGGGAAACAGTTCCCTATTCCTATTCAAGGTCCTATTCTTTATGGCACCTGCAAGCAAATCCAGATTCATGCTGTGATCTGTGGTGGCTCTGACTGCAGAAATCAATCAGATGGTCGTGATTTGTTTCCAGCACATTGCGAATGAAGCTGTTTGTTTGTAGTTTAGACAGTGAGGGGTCTATTCATGAAGCAGTTAAAAGAGGGGAGAAAAGGACCAGTGGAGAAGTTGCCATGGCAGCCAATCAGCTTTGAAAGAAGCCTTTATCAAGTACATTCTATAAAATGTAAGGGAGATGCTGATTGGTTGCCATGTGCAACTTCTCCACTGGTCTGTTTCTCCACTGTTTTCTCTGCTTTATGAATAGACCCCCAAGTCCAGTAAGTAGCACTCAGAGGTTTTCCCTGTTTACAATAGGCAATTCCAAAGATTATGAAAATTGGTGAAAATATAGAAGGTATTCTCACCTGATTAGAACACTATAAGGAATGGATGTTTTAAATAAATGATAGAGTAGTACATAGGACATTTGAATAATCTAAGAACTACAGTACTTAGTTACAAATTAACTAAATGCAAAAAAAAAATTCTTTCACAAATGGACCCAAACACCCCTCCTACTAATTATGTGTTTTAAGAAAAAATATTTTTCCTTTTTAATATGAGATAATGGTAGATGCATTCATGTCTGTTGATGTAAAGTTGAGAAAATAATCGCTGGCTATTTCAACTGGCATTAAAGTAATAATGTAACAGAAACTTGAGGTGTGCTAACTGAATACTGGACATTTGATGGATGCATTATTATTACCTTTTATTTATAAGGTGCCACAAGTGGTTCACAGCTCCGTACATATGGCACACACATTTGAACAATACAAGGTACACAGAACTTAATATTATCTAGGGGGAGGGGGGAGACAGGTGACATGAGGCACAAGGGGGAAGAAGGTGGACTGATGGCAGGAAATAAGTAAGGCAGAGATGGCCAAGACATGATGCAGGGGGTTTGGAAAGATGCCTCGAGACTAGGTTATGCATCAGAAGAGTACACTTTAATTAACAGGTGGGTTTTCAGTGTCCGCTTGAAGCTATGCAAGGTCAGAGAGAGCCTAATATAGCAATGGAGCTCATTCCAGTAAATGGAGGCAGCACAGGCAAAGTCTTGGATTTACGCATGTGACCAGGGAAGAGGAGAGGTGAAGGTTATTGGCCAACTGGAGGAGACTGGAAGGAGTATGTAGGGAGATGAGGTTTGAGATGTAGAGGAGTTAGAGAGGGCCTTGTATGTGAGGGTGAGGAGTTTGAAGAGGATTCTGTTGGGGAATGGGAGCCAGTGTAGATTTTTTCAAAGGGGAGTGGCAGATGTGGAACAGCGAGAGAGCAAGATAAGTCTAGCTGCAGAGTTGAGAACAGATTGGATGGGAGTGAAATGGGAGCATGGAAGGCCAGCAAGGAGAATGTTGTACTAGTCGAGCAGTAAGATGACTAGTGATTGGATAATAAGTTTAGTCTCACTCTGGGAGAGGAACAGCCTGATGCGAGTGATGTTGTGCAGCAGGAACCAACAGGCTTGAGCCACAGATTGGACATGGGGGGGTTACAAAAGAAAGGGAGGAGTCAAGACTGATGCCCAAGCAGCGGAGTTGGGGAACAGGGGAGATGATGGTGTTGTCAACAGTAATAGAGATATTGGGCTATGGAGACTCTGGATGGGTGGAAAGATGATGAGTTTGGTTTTGTCCATGTTGAGCTTCAGAGAGTGCTCAGACATCCAGAAGGAGCTAGCAGAGAGGTAGCTGGATACCCAAGAGAGAACAGAGGGTGAGAACTCAGGACAGGAGAAGTATAGTTGCGTATCGTCGGCACAGAGGTGGTTAGTGAAGTAAGTGATGAACCAGGCAATAAAGCACAATTCCCGAGTCCCAAGGCTTAATACACACAGCACTGCCAAACCCCCAGTATAACCAGCCAGCACTTATATTGCATAACACATATTTAGCGCCCCCACCCCCTCCCGCACTTTCACGGTGCACCTTTCTTCTATCTTGTATCTATCTACCTACCTATCTATCTAGATCTATCTCGTATATCTGTGATATTTATCTATCTCATATCTATCTAATGCAGACTAAATGGGCCAAATGGTCCTTATCTGCCATAAATTTCTATGTATCTATGTATCTAATAATTTCTCTATTTAGGCCATACTTGCCTACCTGACCCTCTCCATGAGGGAGAAAATGCTCTGTTCCTGGACCTTCCTGGTAATGTATGACTGTCATCACCTGTGGTGAAACACCTTTCTTATCAATTAACTAGCTCACCACAGGTGATGGCAATCATACATTACCAGGAAAGTCCAGGAACAGAGCATTTTCTCCCTCATGGAGAGGGTCAGGTAGGCAAGTATGATTTAGGCTTGGGTTGAGCAAAGGAGTTTATTCAGCTTCAATCACACCTGTGATGCAATCACATTCTCCCATTTGTCAGGCCAGCGTGGGCCAGGAGATCATATTGCAGTGATGCAAACACCAGGGCGGACCCAAACAAACTGATTCAAAGGTTCTTTTGTCAGTATGCTAAAATAACACATCTTTCTACGCCTTTCCATACAGGCTCTATCCCTTTGAGAAAATGCTAGTATCTATCCTGGCAGGCCCAGGGCAAACTTTGCCATTATATAACTAAATATCATTTTAATTTAATTATTCATTATATATACTGTATATTATTTTTATTTAAGTAAAACTCATCAAGTAACTACATTTAATTCATGTCTCTATTTTTTTAAATCTTTTGTGCCAGTTTAAATAGGGCTTTATTCAGGTTTGTTAGCAAACCAACAAAGCACACTAATTGGCAAAACTATGTTGCACTGCAGGTGGGGCAGATGTAACATGTGCACCCCACCCAAATCTAAATCTCTGTGCACCTGTTACATCTGCCCCACTTGCAGTGCAACATAGTTTTGCCCATTATACCCCTGTTCCACCAGGCAGCATACAACACGGGTTATTGCACATGAACGTGCATAACCCGTGTTGCTGGCTGGTGTAAAAGGGCTGAGTTGGAATATTCCAACTCGGGTAGCTTGGAGGGTAGAACACGGGTTCAACCCGGGAAAACTGTGCAGTGTAAACGGAAGCGACACGGCTCCCGTTCACACTGTATGGGAGGGTGGCGCTGGGAGATCATGTGATCTCCCAGCGCCGCCCCCGCTGCTTCACCGGCAATGTCACCAACCCGGCAATATGCCGGGTTGGAAACGGCAGATGAAAAGGGGGCTGACGCGGGTCGCGGCCAAGTAGCACCCGTGTCGGGCTCCCGGCTGCGACCCGTGTAATTAGATGGAAAAGGGGTATTAGTGTGCTTTGTTGGTTTGCTAACAACTCTGAATAACCTCTATATACCACAAAGGCTATGAAAATTAGTATGGTTTACACTTACTGTCTTTCTCCTCTTTTTTTTCCAGAGTTGAATAAGGAAAATATTACTAGTAAGTTGTAAAAACGTTTTCAACAGTCCAAAGCTTGTTACATTTTCCTTCATGAATATTTATTACTTATTTCTAAACCCAAATCTAAAATGACAGAGGCTAATAGAAAAACACAAATCTACAGTACATGTCTTGACTGCAGGAAAGATCATATTTACTAATGTGCTAAAAGAGATCAGATATGATTCTGGTCTACACCATTATTGTGTCCTGTGGATGAACGTGGTCTTTGCATCTGCAACATGTGGTTTTGCTGAAATATTCATAGTTGTCTGTCTGGACCTATTTTACTAGTCGTCCTTCAGTAGTCTCTGTCTAGACCTACCAAATGCTGTATTTTTCTACATACATCAAGTGGGAATATTTCACAGTATGCCACGTTACTTCTGCTAACCTCTGCTAAATGTATTCCGTCCATCCACTGCATTTTACAATATTACTGTAAGTGCTGTTAATAAAATGTTTTAAAACAGTTGTTGTTATGCTCCTTCCTTGCAGTGCAAGACTATTCTGCATGAATCTGACATACAGTATGTTACAATGGTGTCATGCATTTATGAACAAATGCTGTATACATTATCAAGACACAAAGAATTATTGTGGCCTGATAACCCACACATTTTTATCAGCATACCTGGCTTTTTGCTCCCATATGTAGAATTGCCCAGGGGAAAGTCGGTTCCTGTTGCTTCTTGTGTCCTCTTTGGGCTACTCAGGCAGCCTAGATGGTTATGTTTGCATTGTCCTATTTCAATGGGGCTGCAGATAGGTGGAAGGGATAGGTGGCATTTTAAACATGCACAGTGGACCGAAAGCCCTGCGATGTATCAAACCTTGAAAAGAAATAAAGTGGAGAGAGATAAAGTACCAATCAGCTACTGTAATTTTTTTTTAACACAGCCTGCAAAATTATAGTTAGGAGCTGATTGGTTGGTACTTTATTTCTCTCCCTTTTGTCTCTTTCCAAGTTTCGATGCATCTTCTGCTAACTCTGTAATGGGCCTGTACAATAAATATATCTATAAAAAATCTCTATCTCTGCCCAGGGTCATCTCAACAACATTGCAGGCCCTGGGCAAAGCAATGCACTGGGGTCCCTACACACCTATTCACAGTAACTGATAATAAAGTTATAAGATGTCCCTCCTGTGGTCCTGTGCCGCCTCTCCACATGCTTCCATACAGTGAATGGCTGTCAGCACTTTCATTGGTGGATAACTCCAGCCATCCACCAATCAGCATGATGATAGCTATTCACTGTCTGGCTGCAGGCTGGGAGGAAGGTAGAGAATGTTGCCTCACCACTCTGATTGTGTGGCCACCACCCACCCCTGCTCGAAAGGTCCCTAGAATTGTGGGCAGCTGCCCAGTGTGCCTATATGTTAAGATGGCCCTGTAACAGCCTCAAAAATACTAATCCATCTTTTTATATAGAATAAATAAATGTTATAGTTAGCGAACGCAACACACAAATTTGAGAAGAATTTGATCATAAAGAGCTGAAAATCCCACTGGTCAAGTCATTAAACCTCATTCCCTTTATCTCGCACCCTACCTACAATGACCAGAAATATACCCAACAGACAAAACACTATTTACATTTTTATACAAATATTCACTTTTGCATAAAATCATGTATTTCAAATATCTGTGTATTCCAGAAACATGTTACAAGGGTAACGGTGGAGATTACAGAGGAGATGTCAACATTACAGCATCAGGAATCCCTTGTCAGAAATGGAGTCAACAGGTAATATATTTTACATCATAATAAATAGAATATGCAGTCAAGCAAAAGAAGGAGTCAGTAACAGGTCAGTAAGTGTGATGTGAACATTTGTGAAATACTTTTACTCTCTGTCTCAGGAGGAATGTCAGATTTCATATGTGCTACAGTATATTAATATAAGAAAAGAACTAATAAAATAAAGAAAAAATCTTACCCAGCCGAGACCTTTGAAAGATATTTTGCATTCTATGCAGGCACCTGCATTTTCCTGTGTTGCCACAGAACAAGATTTTCAAATGATTTATTTGGTTTTTAAATGAGTAACTTGAGATATAAACAAAGTCGCTGTATGAAATGATAAGTGTGTACAGCTGCAGCTGTAGTTACAGTGAAGTTCTGCACAGTTTAAAAGAAAATATATTTGTAGATATTCCAAGAACAGCCCGCACCCGGGTATCATCTGCTGAGGAATGACACTAAAGTGCCTACTCCTCTTCAGTGACAGGAGCCAGGTGCTGCACTGTGACACTACTCCTGTCACTGTGTAGAAGCCTGCACTGCAATCACACTGGTCCCCAGGGCTAGTTTGGCATCCCCCAGCGGCGGATTGGGAACAAAAAGCAGCCCTGGAAAAATGTGTACTAGTGGCCCCACATGGGCAGCACCAGAGGTGTAAGGTCTAGCCATGGGCCATGGCAGCTGCACCCTCACCCCAAGACTTTCCAGATAGTGGGGATGTCCCGCATCAGGGGGAAGTTAAAAGGTTAAAAGGAAATACAATTAACTATTATGAGCACATTATGAGCACATTATATGATACACCTTCAGAATTTAGGAAACTATAATTATTTAGAAAGATATATTTTCTTGCTTATTACACCAACCGCGTATCCCAATCACTATTCACTCAATCTTATATGTCAACCAAGCAGGCAGACAGAGTATACACTAGATCAGGGGTGACCAAACAGTCGATCGCGGACATGCGACCAGTCGATCGCGATCCGCCGCCCAGCCACCCGAAGCCGCGCCTCTCCTGCCTGCCGCTCTGCCTCCTCAGTCTGGTCTGCGGCAGTGACGGCCGAGTGTATAGCTCAAATCAGGTGCCGGTTCGTTAGCCAATGAGAGCTCGCGGACCGGCGCCTGATTTGAGCCATACACGCTGCCGTCACCGCCGGAGATCAGACTGAGGAGGCAGAGCGGCAGACAGGAGAAGCGCACGCTGCGCTCTCCACACACCAACAGTGAGCACTACTATGGGGGCATATCTGGCATTGTAGGCACATAGCTCAGTGGGGGCATATCTGGCACTGTGGGGTCATATGTGGCACTGGGGGCATATCTGGCTCTGCGGGCACATGGCACTGTGGGGGCATATCTGTAATCTGGTGCTGTGGGGGCATATCTGTATCTGGCACTGTGGGGGCATATCTGGCACTTTGGGCACATGGCACAGTGGGGGCATATCTGGCACTGTGGGGGCATATCTGGCACTGTGGGGTCATATGTGGCACTGGGGGCATATCTGGCTCTGCGGGCACATGGCACTGTGGGGGCATATCTGGCACTGTGGGGGCATATCTGTAATCTGGCGCTGTGGGGGCATATCTGTAATCTGGCACTGTGGGGGCATATCTGGCACTGTGGGGTAATATGTGGCACTGGGGGCATATCTGGCTCTGCGGGCACATAGCACTGTGGGGGCATATCTGGCACTGGGGGCATATCTGTAATCTGGCACTGTGGGGGCATATCTGTATCTGGCACTGTGGGAGCATATCTGGCACTGTGGGCACATGGCACTGTGGGGGCATATCTGTATCTGGCACTGTGGGGGCATATCTGGCACTGTGGGCACATGGCACTGTGGGGGCATGTGTATCTGGCATTGTGGGGGCATATGTGTTTGAGGTTTTTACCTGTGGGGGCTAATGTGTTATTTCGTGTGAGGCAGTCATTACACTCTGCGCAGCAAGGCTACGTCCCTTTTTTTTGTTATACCACGCCCACTTTTTGTTATACCACGCCCACTTTTTGTTATACCACGCCCTTTTTTTTGCTTGCGCGCCTACGGCGCGCGCTATCATTCCTCCTAGGTAGATCACAAAAGCTTTTTAGCTTTCACAGTAGATCACCGACTCCAAAAGTCTGGCCGCCCCTGCACTAGATCATCTGCAATCACAGGCTAAGTGGGAAAGAAATTTTCATATATGCAAATTATTTTGCATCTTATTCATTATGTCTATAAATAAGACCACATGTCCTCAAACAAAACTGTAACGCGTTTGGGGAGAGACACAGCCAAAGTGACCGCTATGTTACAGCGATTAGCAGTGGAGAATTGGAAGTTGGAAGCCAGGAGTCAAGCGCAGGCTGTGCAAAGTGTCCTGGATAAATAACCTCCATTGTGATAAGCCCATTTTAACTGTTATGTACGTGCAAAATTAAAGTAAAATCGTATGTGTCTTAAATGATACTGCACTTTACGCGCCCCTTGTGTGTTTATGTTTTTTATGTCTATCAATTACCCATCTATCAAGGGTGTGTAGGGGAGCATATTGTTTTATATGTGTGTGTGTGTGTGTGTGTGTGTGTGTGTGTGTGTGTGTGTGTGTGTGTGTGTAAGCCCTCACTCACTCACTCACTCACTGACTCATCACTAATTCTCTTACTTCCCGATATGTTAGGAAGCTGAAATGTAACATAGGTATTCCTCAGGTGGGAAATAGGAAAACTACGTAATTATAATTTTATTAAACCTTCCCTAAGGGGATGAACAGGGTGTTGACATAACAATGTCATTACCGATGCGTGGCTTGCATTGCGTGAACGATAGTGCCCAAACGGACAATCTGATCAAAATTTGGATTGCACCTCCAGTGTGAAGAATTTAATAAACTACAACAATGGTCCTGTTACTTTTTACCGTATCTGCTACGGGTGTTCCTCTTTAGATTTACCAAATTATTAACACTTATGTATATGTACAACCGTGAAAAAAAAAAACCGGGTAGAACACACACACACACACACACACACACACACACACACACACACACACATATAAATATATATATATATATATATATACACACACACACACACACGTACGTGGACTGGGAACTAAAAATTGCACTGAAAAATATTATGGAAGTGGTGTCAACTGTAGGCGGAACCAACACCACAGTAGGCAGGATTAGTACATCACTATACCAGAATACATCAGTGATAGGCAAGGCTGAAGATGACCATACACCAGACGTATACATAAAATCAAATTTTCTTATTGCGGAGCTGCTCAGTGGCTAGTGATGAGTCCCTTGCCACCATGCTATTACTATTAAATGCGATCACTGCTTTTTAAGCTCTCTCTCTCTCATTTTTCCCCTGTTCAGCATCATGATGGATGAAGGGGATGTGGTACCCTGGAGGTCATCCAGGTCGAATAGCAATGGCATCCTTTCTCCCCGGGTAGCCATCATAAATGATGGATCCTAGAATAAATGAAATAGAAAGCACCGCCTTTCCCACCCCACCCCCACCTCACCCCCTGCCACGATCAGGTGGATGCAGAGGTGGTCCATTGGAACCTGGCACCCAGAGCAAGTGAAATGCAATGATGCACCCCCATAGTACCGGTATGCGCCAGATGCTCCTCTCCACATACCCCCAGATCTTCCTACATGCGCACAGACATCCCATATTCCCTATGCATGCCTCTCAGACTTGCACATATGACATACACACACACACACACACACACACTTACACTAGTTAATACATGGAGCCGGCACCTGCAGGTCACCTCAGTTGCTCCGCTCCTTCTGTCCCCTCCCATCTTATTATACTTACCCCCCTCTCTGTCCTATTTATTCCCATCACTGCAGTGAATATCTGCACGTAACACCTTATATGTGCGCTGTGGGAGTATACAGTGTATATATGTATATATATATATACAAACGGATGTGTGGCGGCACTCAACCATTTGTATATTGTTGGCTTATGCTAAGCTGACTAGGAGGGCACCGCAGTACAGTTTATTGTTACCATTGGAGTGCCGGAAATTTCCTTTTATTATATATATATATATATATATATATATACTCCACAAACACTCTCCTCCTGCGCTAATTGGTTTCAAAATAGGCGATTAGGTATAGCTATCTCTAGGATGGGCTGCCTGGTTCCTCTGAGTTCCTTGTTAGGGGGAACTGAGCAAAGAAAATAGAGTATAGAAATAGAGGAAAAATGGCGCCTCGGGGGTTTACAAATACCCTTATACAAAGACTATTGCTTAACAGGATTTGCAATCAATATTTATACAGGTTTTTAAAACACATAACGGACTGTTCTTTTCATAAAAATTTATTAAAACAATTATACAAAAACATGAAGTATATCCATCATTATTACATGTACATTATGATGTAGTTTCTCCTACAGAAATCCATCAATGGAATATGGAGGAAAGAAGGCAACCTTTCTGTTGTATCCTTATTCTTCCTCATTAAATATTCGGAGATAACATCAACAAGAAATACAGTAACCCAATGCGTTTCGTCTAGGAACTAGACTTCATCAGGGGTGCGTCTTAGATAATAATGTCTATCCAAGAGAGTGATAGGCCTAGATCATTGGCCGAATAGGTTCATACGTGGGCTTCCAGACATCAATGAGGCGTGAAATAAGGGCATAAATTCAGCCTCGTGGATCTGGTAACTCAGATTACGAAGAGCTCAAAAGGGAAGCATTTGTATGAAAAAAGAGGAATCAGCAACTTCATGCACACATGGAGGACCTCAGAAGTCACAATACAGGTGAAAAATGCAGAAATCTATAGAGTCCTTATGGTATCCTATGGATATGATACCTTCCAAATAGTGATCAGCAGTGAGCCAGTGATCATGCAATTTAATGAGGAAGAATAAGGATACAACAGAAAGGTTGCCTTCTTTTCTCCATATCCCATTGATGGATTTCTGTAGGAGAAACTACATCATAATGTACATGTAATAATTATGGATATGCTTCATGTTTTTGTATAATTGTTTTAATAAATTTTATGAAAAGAACAGTCCGTTATGTGTTTTAAAAACCTGTATAAATATTGATTGCAAATCCTGTTAAGCAATAGTCTTTGTATAAGGGTATTTGTAAACCCCTGAGGCGCCATTTTTCCTCTATTTCTATACTTATATATATATATATATATGTATATATATATATATATACACACATATATATATATATATATATACATACATATACACTGTATACGCACACATACACAAATATAAAATAGAAATATAACATTATTAGTGGAAATTGTGCTTACCTGCCATCCTTAAGATATTTTATGTTGCATGGCACATGGTTCTTATTCTGTTAGTCTTCGTTACTTGGTCAGCCACCAGCCATAGGGAGGTGGGGATGGCAGATGCACACGAGGCGGTAGCAGAGCTACAGATGGCAGAGACACACATTGGGTGGGTTGGGCAGAGACACACATGGAGTTAGTAGGGGGGGGTGAGACATACATGGTGTGGGGGGGTAGCAGAGAGACACATGGAGTAGGAGGGGCTATGAGACACACATGGTGTTGGGGGCAGAGACACACATGGTGTGAGGCGGGGGGGGGGCAGAGACACGTATGGAGTGAGAGGGGGTCAGAGACATGCATAGGGAGGCTTGGAGCAGTGGCTTAGCTGAGGAACGTTTTTTCAGCTGTGTATGCCTGTGTCTAGCAGCACAGGCAGGGCAGCAGGGAGAAAAGGGAGGAGCTACAGGAGACCAGGGGGCGGGGAAACTCGTGGAGGAGTCAGGACTGGAGGAGAGCGAGGGAGCTGAACTAATACGGACTCCGGGCTGAAGGTCCCAGTCCTTTCAGCATGAGAGAAATGGGGCACACAACCTCTGCAAAAGACAGAGGGACCATCTGGTGCTAATGATCTCAGCTCCGATGTGCACATGCAGCCATCTGTGACTGCCTGTGAGTGAATAGCAGGCGACAGCCACGATCACCAGCACCAGTGGGTCCTCTGTCAGTGGTACGTCCTGTACCCAGCATACTCCAGAGCCTTCCTTCATTCTGCCCCTCTCTGCGCTCCTCCTACTGCCGCCCACCTCTTCAGTCAGCCTGGTCTCTGAGCGCTGTACTGTGTAGCTCCGCCCAGCAGCAGCTCGTAAGCCAGTCAGCCTTGTACCTTATCCCCGCTGGCTGACTGACTGCTATCATGTAATGTGGTGCGGCCCCGCAGAACACCCTCCAGCTGCCCTGCCTCTATATTGCTATGTGGCGCCGGCATTTGCCGGGGCAGAGACAAAAGTTCAGCATTGCCGATCGGATCGGTAAAAAAGCGATCCGATCTGCTGCGGGTGGCGGGGGCCCTTTTAGATAGTGGGGCCCGGGGTACTTATCCCCTGCCCCCCCCCCCCCCCCTTAATCCGGCTCTGCCGCGGGTGCGTCAGTCCACCGGGGATCTTCCCTGTAAGCCCTGTGGCCAATCCGACTCTGCCCCAGAGTTATGAAACGGGGTTTCGGGCCATGACCCTTACCAGGGAGGCCACACCCCCTTTCCCAGGCATGCGGCTTTGCCGCGCTCACTGTGTATCCCCCCGCATCGGGTGTCAGCACCATTAGTGACGCTTCTGCATCTACTTAATCTCTCTCCAAGGCTTAGTACATAGACCCCACTGTTTTATATTATTTCTCTAGTTAGCCATGGTCTAACTTTCTTGTATTGTAGAATTAAAATGGATGTGATGAAGATTCATTACTATGGATCAATAATTCTCTGTATTGTCATTTGTCAGTAATATAAAAAACAAAAAACAAAAACCTTTTTGAGGTAGAATACTGTTTAGCAATAGCCACTATTGCTTAATTATGCTAATGCCGCTGAAGGCATCTTGTGTAAATACTAGACACCTCCTGCTGGCTCCTATACAGTAGTGCCAAGGCAGGGGGGAGGGGGTGTGTGTGGTACTTTTTGCCCTGCCTCAGGCCTGATGAAGGGCCCCAAGTTATTGTCTCCCCTTAACTGGCAGCAGCAGCTGCAGCTCTTCACCTCAGCCCAGGACATGCTGCCTTATACTGGTCAGCAGTGTGGCCAGGGAGGTGCTTAAAGTACAGTTTTTTTTCCTGCATTTTTTCTAAGGGTGCAGGGCCACACCTCCTGAAAAGTAACTGGGCCCAGCCAGGCTCTCTACTGCCCTGCTCCTATGATCTGAAGAAGCAGCATCGGATCATTTGCGTGAACATCAACCATCAGAATAACCCTCTGATCGCTAATTTTACTGGTTACCCTTCATCACGACTGCACCCAGATCTCATTCTACGGCCCCTCTATCTCTCATCCTTCTCCACAGGGGTTCAGAGAAGGGGAGGGGGGTGGTAGGTACTGATTGTTGTTATGTGTGTGCTGTTTTGCACTGTCCACGTTTATTAAATAGTACACACCAGTGGAAAGTAGATTGGTAAACACACCGGCTGGTTAGACTTAACAACTTGTATTTATTTTAGCTTGTATTTATTGTAGTGCACAGTTTCAGTACAGTACTCACAGTTATGTATACAAGCAGCGGAGATGGAACGGAGCATACAGTACCATCTGGTCATGTATGAAGGCCGGAACACAGGCTTACAACACAGGGAAGCCATGGAAACCCTACTGAAAATACAAATTGTGCACCAAACTGCTTGTCCATAATACTCTTTCTTGCCCAGGGCAGTAAAATATCTAGCTAAGGCTCTGCTCCAAAGTTTATTTAATGGTATCTTAGCAAAAGGGTTGTCTTCTAGATGTAACAAAATGTTTTTTGTTTTGTTTTTCATTTGTAATTATTAAAAAAAAAGTTTAGTGTTACTTTTACTTGAGCATTTTGTGTTGGCCAGTGGTGGTGATTCCTGAATAAATCCACTTTAATTTCATAATGTGGCGTAAAAATAAAATGTGAAATATGCCACAGTGAGTAAATACTTTTTATAGTTAATGTTCATTATACTAGTATCACCAGGAATTACTCAATAAACTGAAATTATACTTTCTCTTTACTATCACCAGCACTATCTAGCTGCCTCTAATTGAATACTGATCGCTGCAGTTGATAGTAATAAAATCATTACCATTGATGATACATTGTATCAATTTGCAACCATCTGTTTGCATTTCTTAATTGACATTTTGGCCGTTGTCTCACAAGTGATGTTAAATAAGAAAATGTTTTAATTAAAATTAGTTTATTATATTTGTATTTTATAGCAAATGCATCTTCTCATCTGTGTCTGTCTGGTAGGTGGTAGTTTCTAATTGGTCACCCCTGGGGATGTAAAATCAGGATTTTAATTACCTACCGGTAAATCCTTTTCTCGTAGTCCGTAGAGGATGCTTGGGTCCATTTTAGTACCATGGGGTATAGACGGTTCCGCAGGAGCCTTCGGCACTTTAAGACTTTTCAACAGAGTGAACTGGCTCCTCCCACTATGGCCCTCCTCCAGACCCCAGTATAGGAACTGTGCCCGAGGAGACGGACAACTTTGAGAGAAGAATTTACATTAAACTAGTGGCGAGATTCACACCAGCTCACACCATACAAAACATGCCGCCTAACATGGCTTTCAACATAACCCATGCTAACGTGCATGCATAACGCAACAGCAACAGCTGTGAACATCTTAACACATGAGAACCTGTGTAAAAAGATAAAACGTAATTCTGCAGGAAAAATGAGCACTGGGTGGGCGCCCCGCATCCTCTACGGACTACGAGAAAAGGATTTACCGATAGGTAATTAAAATCCTATTTTCTCTTATGTCCTAGAGGATGCTGGGGTCCATTTTAGTACCATGGGGATGTACCAAAGCTTCCAGTACGGGCGGGAAAGTGCTAATGTTCCTGTAGAACTGACTGACCAAACTGAAGGTCGTCAGCAGCCAAGGTGTCAAACTTGTAAAACTTAGCAAACGTGTTTGCCCCTGACCAAGTAGCTGCTTGGCAAATCTGCAACGCCGAAACACCCCGGGCAGCCGCCCAGGAAGAACCCACTTTCCTTGTAGAGTGGGCCTTTACCAAACTCGGTAATGGCAATCCTGCCGTGGAATAAGCATGCTGAATGGTACCTCTGATCCAGCGCGCAATAGTCTGCTTAGAAGCAGGACCCCCAATCTTGTTGGGGTCATAGAGGACAAACAAAGATTCTGTTTTCCTTATCCGAGGCGTTCTTGCAACATAAGTCCTCAACGCTCTGACGAGATTCAAGGACTTTGAAACGGCTAAGGTGTCAGAAGCTACTGGCACCACCACAGGTTGGTTGATATGGAAATAAGACACAACCTTTGGAAGAAAATGCTGACGCGTCCACAGTTCAGCTCTATCTTCATGAAAAATCAAATAAGGACAGAGCCCCTAATTCAGACACTCGTCTGCCAAGGCCAACAGCATGACCACTTTCCAAGTGAGAAACTTCAACTCTACCTCTTGTAGAGGCTCAAACCAGTACTATTTAAGAAACCGCAACACCGCATTAAGATCCCATGGCGCCGCAGGGGGCACAAAGAGAGGATGCGCAGAACCCCCTTCACGAACATCTGGACCTCAGGAAGGGAGGCCAACTGTTTCTGAAAGAAAATGGACAAGGCCGAAATTTGGAGCTTGATAGACCCTAATCTCAAGCCAGCATCCACACTCGCCTGTAGAAATAGGAGAAGACGTCCTAATTTAAACACCACCGCAGGAGACTTCTTGGATTCATACCAAGATACATATTTTCTCCAAATACGATGGTAATGTTTGGACGTTACCCATTTCCTGGCCAGAATAAGTGAGGGAATTACTTTATTGGGAATACCCTTATGGGCTAGGATCTGGTGCTCAACAGCCATGCCGTCAAACGCAGCTGCGGTAAGTCTTGATAAACAAATGGCCCCTGCTGAAGCATTCCTCGTGAAGAGGCTGAGAATCTTCCAGTAATAACTCCTGAAGATCTGGATACCATGCCCTCCTTGTCCAGGCTGGAGCAATGAGGATTGCTTGAACCCTTGTTCTTCTGATGATTTTGAGAACTTTTGGTATTAGTGGAAGTGGAGGGAACAGATACACCGACTGAAACACCCACTGGGTCACCAGTGCATCCACTGCTATTGCTTGTGGGTCTCTCGACCTGGAACAATATTTCTGAATCTTCTTGTTGAGATGTGATGCCATCATATCTACTTGAGGAATGGCCCAACGATCTGCTACCTCTGCAAAGACTTCTGGGTGGAGGCCCCATTATTCTGGATGGAGATCGTGTCTGCTGAGGAAGTCTGCTTCCCAGTTGTCCACTCCCGGAATGAAAATTGCCGACAGAGCTTTTGCATGTCTTTCTGCCCAGAGGAGTATCTTTGTCATCCTGCCTTTGCCGCTCTGCTTTTTGTTCCACCCTGGCGGTTTATGTAAGCTACTGCCGTTACATTGTCTGACTGGATCTGTATGGGACGACCTTGAAGAAGGTGTGCCGCTTGATGAAGGCTGTTGTACACTGCTCTCAATTCTAGAATGTTTATGTGAAGGAGTACTTCTTGACTTGACCATTGTCCTTGGACGATTTCCCCTTGTATGACTGCATCCGAACCTCGGAGGCTTGAATCTGTGGTCACCAGGATCCAAGTCTGAATCCCGAACCTGCATCCCTCCAGGAGGTGATAACTTTGAAGCCACCACAAGAGTGAAATACTGGATTTTGTTGACAGGATTATCCTTCGGTGCATGTGTAGGTGCGATCCGGACCACTTGTCCAGTAGGTCCCATTGGAACACCCTGGCGTGGAATCGGCCAAATTGTAGAGCCTCGTAGGCCGCTACCATCTTCCCCAGCAGGCGATTGCACTGATGAATCTATACGAGTGCTGGTTTTAAAACTTGATTGACCATCCTCTGGATCTCCAGAGCCTTTTCCACCAGTAGGAATACTTTATGTGCTTCCGTGTCCAATATCATTCCCAGAAATTATAACCTCATTGTGGGTTCCAATTGTTATTTTGGAAGGTTTATGATCTAACCGTGCTGTTGAAGCACTGTCAGGGAAAGTGCAATGTTCTGCACTAGTTTCTCCCTGGATCTCGCTTTTATGAGGAGATCGTCCAAGTATGGGATGACTTTGACTCCTTTCTTGCGAAGAAGAACCATCATCTCTGCCATCACCTTGGTGAATATTCTCGGAGCCGTGGAGAGCCCGAAAGGCAATGTTTGGAACTGGTAGTGGCAGTCCTGCACCGCAAACCTCAGGTATGCCTGATGCGGCGGGTAGATGGGAACATGTGAATAAACATCTTTGATGTCCATCGATACCAGAAATTCCTTTTCCTCCAAGCTGGAGATCACCGCTCTCAGGGATACCATCTTGAATTTGAACCTTTTCAAGTAAAGGTTCAGAGTCTTTAGTTTAAAATCGGTCTAACTGAGCCATCCGGATTCGGCACTACAAACAGGCTTGAATATAGTCTTGACATAATTTCTGTGTTGCGTTCAGCACTTTTGCTCTGTCCTGAACAGAAGCTGGTAAGGCTGATTTGAAAAATCGGCATGGGGAAGGTCCTGAAATTCCAATTTGTACCCTTGGGATACTATCTGCAATACCCAAGGATCCAGATCTGAGTGAATCCAGACCTGGCTGAAAGACAGTAGACGTGCCCCCACCTGATCGTACTCCAGCAGGGGAGCCCCAGCATCATGCTGAGGTTATAGCAGAAGTAGCTGTTGACTTCTGCTCCTGCAAGCCTGATGGTGTTGTAGATTTTTTACCTCTTCCTCAACCTCTTCCTGCGAAGTAGGGGGTACCCTTTGCCTTTTTGGACTTCCTTTCCTAGGTGGAAATCCTTTCCTAAGTGGAGCACCTGCGGAAGGCATTAATGCTGACTTGCCTGATGTAGTTGTTGAAATTATGGCATCCAGCTTGTCTCCAAAGAGGACTTCTCCATTGTAAGGAAGCGCCTCAATATTCTTTTTTGATTCCACATCAGCATTCCATTGGCAGATCCACAGCGCCCCGTGGGCTGAAATCGCCATAGCGGAGGATCTTGAACTCAGCAACCCAATATCCTTCATCGCTTCAACTAAGTAACCTGCAGCATCTTTGATATCGCCGAGAGTTAGGACTATTTCATCCCTGTCAACTGTGTCTATGTTAACAAGCAAGTTGTCAGACCATTTTTCCCCAGCGTTACCTACCCACGAACAAGCAATTGTGGGCATGAGCACCATTCCTTTAGCCGTATATATGGATTTTAGGGTTGTTTCTAATTTACGGTCAGCTGGATCTTTTAATGAGGCTGAACCAGGGGCAGGCAAAACTATTTTCTTAGACAGCCGAGAAACTGAGGTGTCTATCATTGGGGTGTCTCCCATTTGTGCCTGTCTTCCTCAGGGAAAGGGTACGCTACACGTATCCTTCTGGGAAGGGTACATTTCTTCTCAGGGTTAGCCCAGGATTCTTCAAAGAACGCATTCAAATCCTTTGAAGGAGGAAAAGTCACAACCTGCTTTTTATTTAGTTTAAAATAATCCTTTTCCTCTGGGACCAGTATTGTTTCAGGAAACTCCAACACTTCCTTTATAGCAACTATCATACATTGTATGCTTTTAGCTAATTTGGGGTCTACCCCTCTCAAATCCCCAGTGTCGACGTCAGAGTTGGAATCTGTGTCTGTGTCCCCTTGCATTATCTGGGCCAGAGACCTTTTCTGGGAACTGGACGGGACCCGAGTGGATGATATGGAGAGGTCAGTAAACAGTGCATCCTCCACAGACTGCCTCCAATATTTAGTCTGTTGTTCAGACTCAGAGAATTTCTTTGCAAGCATTGACATATTATTTTCCAACATTCTCCCCCACTCCGGCTCCTTCTGAGAGGGAAGGGCCACCACATTACCCTCTTGTGCATATAAAATGTGTTCTTCCTGGGAAGAACCCTCCCCAATGTCTGACATGTTGCACACTTGTACACACACACACACACACACACACACACACACACACACACACACACACACACACACACACACTATCACACAGGGGAGCTATTGGGGACAGACCCACACTAAAGTCTGCCAGAGAGACACAGAGGGATTTGCCAGTCCACACACTGCGCCTTATTGTGAATTGTGGAAATATTACCCACTTACAACGCATATACCAATAATAGGCCCACAGACCTAATTATAATGAACACTCTCTGCCCCTTCTATAACACCCTGTACTTGTATCAGCGTTGTCATGAGGAGAAACAGCGTTCAGGAGCTTCACACTGGAGTTTTTGCAGGAGAAAATGACACCCAGTGACTGTTCTGGCAAATCTGAGGAGAAGCCCCGCCCTTCAGCCTCAGCAATGTAATATTTATACTGGCTGGGGATGGCACATCAGCGGCTGTACATGTATGTACCCTTTTTGCCAGTGACAGTAAGGTTTTAAAACATGCCCTCAGAGCTCGCCCCCCCCCCCCGCGCTCTGCACCCTTGTGCTGAGAGACATGGTGCGCAGCATCCCGCCGTTGAGCATGTACCTGTATGCCGCCAATGATGACCGGAGGATCCCCTCTCTGCAGGACTCCGGTAATATACTCACCAGCCTTCTGACTGTTAGGGGGTGGCGGCAGTGCTGTGGGAGTGAACGCTGGCTAGGCTTAGGCTGTGTTCGCCCCTAAGTCCCACGAAGCAGGGAAGCTGTTGCCAGCAGCTTGCCTGTTTAGTATTTTTCCAGCAAAGCTCTTTAGAGCTCCACTAGTGTGCATCCAGTCTCCTGGGCACATTTTCTAAACTGAGGTTTGGTGGAGGGGCATAGAGGGAGGAGCCAGTTCATACTGTTGAAAAGTCTTAAAGTGCTGAAGGCTCCTGCGGAACCGTCTATACCCCATGGTACTAAACTGGACCCCAGCATCCTCTAGGACGTAAGAGAAATTCTGTCCTGTGACATGGATATGTATGTGCATGTTCTCTTGAACAGTGCAGCCGTACTAGGATCTATGGAGATTATGGAGGCACGAGGAGCTGTATTTTTGGGTTGAGTTGCCTTAGCTACGTGTAGGTGAAAATTCTTCTATGATACTTGTTTTCAGAAAGGCACAAAGAAAGCTTAACTTTATGTCTGAGCTTTTCTTATTCTTAATAAACAACAATAGAAAAACACCTACACTAAAGTAGCCCCCCTGGCGCCAGTATAATTAGTTTTATTCAATTAACAACATGTATATGTCCCAAATCCGCATGCAGCTCACTATACACAGAGGGACTTCCCAACCCCCTTCAAATGGACAAGAAAACTAAAAACAAAAGAAATACAGACAGCGCTTGCAGATTTCTTATTACAATAAATTTATTAATTGACTTTTATCTCGGTGATAATTCTCCACTAGTACTATTATAGTACCAAGGATATAAATTAATAAAAAATCTTTCCCTTGCCTTAACAACAAATTTGCATATAAAAAACCAAAACCACATTGACACCAAGCCCTATTCTAAATATATCATACATTATTTAGTGCTATAACATCTATCTCAAGATTAAAATCACCAAAGAAAGGAAACAGCAGTGAACCAAGTGAAAATAAGTAACCAGATAATGGACTCAGCTGTTGCAGCTTTGTAGCAATTAAGTGAAACACTGGGACTTATTGAAACTATTGTATCTTTTTTGCACTATAAGAGGGCTAGCTAAACCAATCTGTGGAGCAGAGCATTAAGAAAACATTTTTTGTATTATTAATTGATGTCAATGTGGTTTTAGTTTTTTATATGCAAATTTGTTGTTAAGGCAAGGGAAAGATTGTTTTATTAATTTATATCCTTGGTACTATAATAGTACTAGTGGAGAATTATCACCGAGATAAAAGTCAATTAATAAATTTATTGTAATAAGAAATCTGCAAGCGCTGTCTGTATTTCTTTTGTTTTTAGTTTTCTTAATAAACAAACCTATGTTGTCTCCTAAAGTTACTTTTATTAAAAAGTGTTCTTCAATTTACTTAAACCTCTCAAAATTCTTAACTGTACTTTTGATTTTTTTGTGTTAATTCAGTTTAAAGACGGGTTTTTGTATCTTTCAAGGTGCCTCATCTACACGAGAATATCTTAAATCTTTTCAAAGAGCAATCCAGTGAAGAAAATTATTGTAGAAACCCAGGAGGAGAATTTGAACGTCCTTGGTGTTACACAACAGATCCTAATGTTCAATGGGAATACTGCAACATTCCAGTATGTAGGACAGGTAATCATTTTGTTTTCTCTGCTGGATTCTAATAGGAAACAAATTGGGGTTTAGCCCAAATGCCCTATGTGTTACTTCTTCCCTATACAGGTAAACGCTATTCTATTAAAGGGATTAGCTCACTAAGGGTCGCAATTGCAAAACTGTTAGCAGCAGCCTTGCAATTGCTATCCTTAGCAATGCAAATGAAGGAGGAGGTGAGTACGTACCACTTCCTTCCTGCTTTTGCGATGTGATCACATCTGAGATGACCATTTGTCACGATGTTCATCTGCGATGGCAGACTGAGTAAGCCTAAGCTTTCTCAGCCTTGCTGTCACAGGGCGGTTTAGAAGACAAGGAAACTACGACTTGGAAAACGGTGTGGCATGCCCCCTTTTTCCCGTACGCCAGCCATCCCCACCCCCGTCCCTCCTTGCAATGGCCCCTGCCCCTTCATCAGGCCTGGGCACATGCGCAGAACGGGGCCTGCGCAGGACCTGACCATTGGGGTAAATGCAGTAAAAATCGCATCAGAAATCCTTATTGAATCACCCCCAAAGTTTGTTATGTATGTTCAGTATATTTCAGTTATTTTAGAACCTATTTAATATTCTATGGGACCCAGGCAGTTACCTTTATTGGTAATGATGAGTTCTCTGGGATCAACACCTTAGAGAACTTTAAATGAACAATGTACATCATCACACACATCATGCAGTCAAAGTAACAACTACACTATAATACAGCATATCATCACAGTGAGTAAAATCATTGAAAATCAGTTTATTTAAAGTTAGCTGTATTAGTTTTAGTATTTATTAGAATATTTATTAACAGTTCCTTATATAGCACAGCAAATTCCGTTGAGTTTTACATTTGAAAACAACAGTGAAAAAACAAAACTGGGTAATTACAGACAGTTATACAGGTAGGAAGACCCTGATTGCAAACTTACACTCTGTAGGGAATACATTTTTTTTCAGCAAACTGTGAGAAAAAATGTTGTGTACCTCCATCCAAAGTACATTTCTAAATGTGACACTCCCAAAAAAATTGGATACCCCTGCCATAGATAGCTATAGACAAATAGATGATGAAAATATAGAAAAACATTGGTGGACGGACTTACATCATAAACAGCCTTTGTGTTGTCAGTCAGCTTTGTTATAAAAGTCACTGCTTGATGATCAACTACGTGAGAGGGTTAAATAAACAGCCATTGTGATATCAGCCAGCTTTGGTATACATGTCATTGCCTGGTTAAAAAAAACAATGATGGTAGGAGGTAGTGAGTGTGGAAGGTAAGGGATGTGGGAGGTTGAGAGGGATGAAGGGCACATGGGAGGGAGGGAGGGAGGGAGGGATGGAGGAAATTATGGATAGAGGGAGGGAGTGTGGGTGAAAGGTTGAAGCAAAGCATTCAATTAAGTTCTCTTTATTCACTTTAGTATGATCATTTATGATCATTTGGGTAAACGGGCACATGTAGATGAGGTACTTTGCGCCATCTTCCATTACTGGTTAGAGTCTTCTTTATTTTTTCAATGTGACACCTCAGGCTTATATCCTTCACTCTTACATATTAAAACCTACCAGTAGTGAGTATCATTCAGCAGTATCTTGTAGCAGTTTTTCTTTTCTTCAGATCAACTGTATTATAGCTTAGTAGAAAGACAAGCTAGTCACATGGTTCTATATGCCTTACTTTTACAATTACAAGTTGCTTTGTAAGTTTTATAAAAAAAATTGAAAGCTTACAATCCGCGTTGGACTGACTCACCAGGGATTTGCTTCCGGTCCATTTATGCTGGGACAATGTTTAGAAGCACCCAGAACCTTACACCCACTACCTGCATCACTGTCATCACACAAGGTGATGTCAGGTCCGGATGTTTTTGTGAATCCGTTAACCCGGAACCAACCACAGGTGTAGGTGCTGGGGTATGAAGAAAGCAGGGAGGACGAAGGAAGTTCTGTTTCATATATTTATTAAGATAACAATTCAGTAAGGAGTTAAATGACTAGTTGTTAATCATCATTTTATACTGAAGTATTGCAGGAATGGCAGAAATAATATGCTAGAGAAAACTCAAAAATAAATAAAAGAAATGTTCATGGAAACATATGCAAAAACAAGCTGATGAATAAATGTTGAATTGTCCAAATATAAACAAGCTTTGATGCTGAACTGCAGAATGTGTTTAACTGGTTAATGCAGACATGAAGAAATAACTGTAAGGATTTGCAATGGAGTTTTGAGAGTTAACTGAGAGACTGTGAAGAATTATCCTTGTTATGACAACATAGAAAATATAAAGTACTGAATTGGGTTACTTGCGGGTTCCGGAGATCACTGTGAAACTGTAGTAGATGACAAGGTGATGAATGGGTTAAATGCAGAGTTGAACAAACGAACAGCTGAGGGAAATGGAATCCTCCAAACTTTGAATGGTAGGCCGACAAGGTAACCTCATGCAAGACTCTGGGAATTCAACTGTTTCCAGTAGGTGAGCAATTTAACTGACAGCACAGCAGAGAGCCGGTGGATCTTTCAGCAGTGAAGGCTGCAGACGGACCTCTGGGAACGGAGGCGATATCTGGACCACGGGAATCACACAGGAATGCACGGAGAGAGCTCAGAGCTAGAGCACAGCGTTGATACAACAAAGCACTGGCCCAGAGTAACATGATCCCAGCCTACTTAAAGGCAGCACACGCACGGGATTGGCTTACACCTGCCCACAGGTGTTTTCACAAGTGCTCTGTATTACCTATTTGGTCTCCAACATGGCCACCTCCAATACAGCAGACACACCGCAGTGCCTTAGGCCATTTGGTCCCCGCACTCCCAGTTCCCAGACTCTGCATTACCTGTGCCACTGATCACGCCGCGTCCCCACACGGGCGCACAGCACCGCGAGCAACCGCACCGGCAACGGACGAACCCCAGAACCCGCAGAGGTGAGAGACCGGTTCGTGACAGTACCCCCTCTTCTAAGGGTGGTCTCCGAACACCTTTGAACCTTATCAGGATTTTTGGAGAAGTATTTCTGTACCAGTCTTGGAGCATGAACATCTTCAGAGAAAACCCAGGATCTTTCCTCCGGACCGTAACCCTTCCAGTCGACCAGAAACTGTAAACGTCCATATCGGGAACGTGAGTCCACAATCTCTTTAACTTCAAATTCCTCATTCTGCAAAGAGTGAACTTTAGGAGATTTGGACTGGGTAGTACGGAACTTATTGAGAATCAAAGGCTTCAGTAAAGATGTATGAAAGGCGTTAGGAATTCTCAAAGATGGTGGCAACTTGACTTTGTATGACACAGGGTTGAGTACTTTTACAATGGGAAATGGACCAATAAACTTGGGAGCAAATTTCTTAGAAGGAACTTTGAACCTGAGATTGCGCGTAGAAATCCAAACTTGGTCTCCCACCTTGTAATTCGGTACAGCTTTACGTTTTCTATCTGCAAAAGATTTATAACGAGCGGAAGTTTTGATCAACGACTTACGCACACAACTCCAGATTCTAGATAGACGTTGAAGCTCTTGATCTGCTGCTGGAACCTCTAGGGCTGGCAATGGATGGAACTCTGGCACACGAGGATGAAAGCCGAAGTTAATATAAAAGGGCGTAGATTCTGAAGACGAATGGAAGAGATTATTATGAGCAAATTCTGCCAATGGAAGGTAGTCAACCCAGTCATCCTGTGAGGACGATATATATAGCCGGAGAAATGTTTCAAGGTCTTGGTTTACTCTCTCAGTTTGTCCATCTGTCTGAGGATGATATGCAGAAGAAAAGTTCAACTTGACATTTAAAGACGAACAAAGCGACCTCCAAAACTTGGCCACAAACTGTGTTCCCCGATCAGAGATGATCTCTCGAGGAAGGCCATGCAACTTGAAGATTTCAGAGATGAACAATCTGGCTAATAAAGGGGCTGATGGTAACCCAGTTAATGGAATGAAATGTGCCATTTTCGAAAATCGATCCACTATCACCCAAATGGTATTTCGCCCTTTTGATGGAGGTAGATCGGTCACGAAATCCATTGAGATATGAGTCCATGGTTGTTTGGGTATGGATAATGGATGTAATAAACCTGGTGGAGAACTTCTTGGACTCTTATGTTGGGCACATTTAGGACATGCTGCTATAAACTCTTGGACATCGGCTTTGAGACGTGGCCACCAATAAGACTGTTGAATAAATTTGAGAGTCTTTAGAACCCCAGGGTGACCCATGAAGGAGGAGGAGTGAGCCCAGGTAAGCAGCCGTTTTCGAAGACTTGTGGCGACAAAGGTCTTGCCAGGCGGAGGAACTGGAGAGGTTCGAGTCATTAAAAAGGACGTAGGATTCACAATGGCTTGATTCGTGGTAGCATCATTTGATTCAGAGGAAACGAAGGACCGAGAAAGGGCATCTGCCTTTTTGTTCTGAGATCCTGGACGATAGGTGAGCTTGAAATTAAATCGTGTGAAGAAAAGCGCCCATCGAGCTTGTCGTGGATTTAAGCACTGAGCTGACTGCAGATATAGATGATTCTTATGATCAGTATATACTGTAATGCGATGTTGTGCTCCTTCTAGAAGGTATCTCCACTCCTCAAATGCCAACTTGATGGCAAGTAATTCTTGCTCACCGATTGCATAATTACGCTCGGCCGGGAGGAACTTATGGGAGAAATATCCGCAGGGATGGACTTTTTTATCTTCAAAGACTTGGGATAACACAGCTCCTACTGCTTCTGTAGAAGCATCCACCTCTAGTAGAAAGGGACGATTCAAATCAGGCTGTCGAAGAATGGGGGCTGACACAAAGGCTTGCTTTAAATCAGAGAAGGCTTTGATTGCTTCAGAAGACCAGTTCGTAGGATTTGCTCCCTTGCGAGTTAGGGCTGTGATGGGAGCAGCTAACGTAGAATAATTCTTAATGAATCTCCTATAGAAGTTAGCAAAGCCAAGAAATCGCTGAATCCCCTTGAGAGTTGTAGGAGTGGACCAATCTCGGATAGCTTGTACCTTACCGGGATCCATACATAGCTCTGATCCAGAAATTATGTAACCAAGGAACGGTATGGAAGATACTTCAAAAGTGCACTTTTCTAACTTACAATAAAGTTGATTTTCCCTCAGACGTGTCAGTACCTCTTTAACTTGGTGACGGTGAGACTTTAGATCCTTAGAGAATATTAGGATATCATCCAGGTACACTACTAGACACTTGTAGAGAAGGTCACGAAAAAGTTCATTCACATAGCTTTGAAAAACTGCAGGTGCATTACAAAGACCAAAAGTCATTACAAGGTATTCGTAATGCCCATCCCGGGTATTAAAAGCAGTCTTCCACTCGTCCCCTGCCCGGATGCGGATTAAATTGTAGGCCCCTCGGAGATCCAGTTTTGTAAACACAGTGGCTCCCTTTACCCGGTCAAATAACTCTGGAATTAAGGGTAATGGATACTTGTTTTTCACGGTGATCTCATTGAGTCCGCGGTAATCTATGCAAGGTCATAACCCACCGTCCTTCTTCTTAACGAAAAAGAATCCGGCTCTTGCAGGTGAAGAAGATGGTCTGATAAATCCTTTGGTTAGATTTTCCTGTATATAATCAGACATAGCTTGCGTCTCTGGGATGGATAGCGAATAAATTCGGCCCCTAGGAGGGGTTTTGCCCGGAACCAGGATGATTGGGCAGTCCCATTCGCGATGAGGAGGTAGAGAGTCTGCTGCTTGTTTACTGAAAACATCCGCAAAGGGTTGATACACCGGAGGTAGATCGGGAAGGCTAATTGACCGGAGAGGTACAATTGAGGCTAAACAGTCCTTGATACAAGATTTACCCCACGAAAGGACTTCCATGGTTTGCCAATTAAGTTGAGAATTATGTTTCTGCAGCCAAGGTAAACCAAGTATCACATCTTGAGAGGCTTTGGGAATCACGTAGAAGGAGAGGTATTCGGAATGGAGCACACCAACTTTCATCTTGAGACATACGGTTCGATGAGTAATTATACCATCTGGAATTCGACTGCCATCCACTGCTGTAACAGCAACTGCTGCTTCCAGAGGTATGGTTTGAACTTTAGACCGTATGACAAAGGCTGAGGAGATGAAGTTCTCGGCTGCCCCGGAATCTAGGAGAGCTGAAACTTTCACTGTAGAACTTGGAACTTCTAATTGAATAGACAAGGTCGGCTCTTTCCCAGAACGTGATTCTAGAGTAACTCCTAGCTTAACCTCTCTTGAATAAGCTAGGAGCGAGAGTTTCCCGATCGGAGTTTGCAGAATTTAACTAAGTGTTCGGAGGACCCACAGTACATGCAGAGGTTACCCTGTCGACGACGAAGTCGTTCCTCTTCTGTGAGGCGAGAGCGCCCAATCTGCATAGGTTCTTCTGTCGTTACCGGAGACTGTGATGAAGAAACTTGTCGAGGCCTAGGATGATAACGTGGACTGGATCGCTCTGCCCTGGATTTCTCTAAACATCGCTCCCTGTAGCGTAGGTCAAGTTTGTTACAGAGAGAAATCAATTCATCCAGTTTAGTTGGCACATCCCGGATAGTTAAATCATCCTTGATTCTCTCTGAAAGTCCATTCCAAAATGCGGCGATCAGGGCCTCCTCATTCCAATTTAACTCTGAAGACAACGTGCGAAACTGAATAATATATTGACTGACAGGACGTAAACCTTGACGTAGACGGAGAATCTCCAAGGATGCTGAGGTGGTCCTGCCTGGTTCATCAAAGATTCTCCGGAAGGAAGATACGAACTCTTTGTAATTAGAGAGGATAGGATCACCTCTCTCCCATAATGGTGATGCCCACTCCAGAGCCTGACTGGAGAGGAGGGCAATAATATATGCAACCTTAGAACGAGCTGATGGGAAACTGGCGGACATCAGTTCGAACTGGATCTCGCATTGATTCAGGAATCCTCTGCAAAGTTTTGGAGTTCCGTCAAACTTACTCGGAGAGGGTAACTGCAAGCGGGACGTAGGCAGCATCACAGGAGAAGCTGTAGTGGTAACTGGGACAACCGGAGTTGGAATCTGGACTTGAGACGTTTTAATAGCTGTATGAAGAGTCTCTAAACGGTCTGCCATAGTTTGCATAAACTGCACTATTTGTGTCTGTATAGACTCCTGATTTTCCAGACGGGAAAGGATATCTGACGTAGCACCGCCTCCTGCGAATTGGTCACTTGACGGATCCATGTGGCCAGTGCTTACTGTCAGGTCCGGGTGTTTTTGTGAATCCGTTAACCCGGAACCAACCACAGGTGTAGGTGCTGGGGTATGAAGAAAGCAGGGAGGACGAAGGAAGTTCCGTTTCATATATTTATTAAGATAACAATTCAGTAAGGAGTTAAATGACTAGTTGTTAATCATCATTTTATACTGAAGTATTGCAGGAATGGCAGAAATAATATGCTAGAGAAAACTCAAAAATAAATAAAAGAAATGTTCATGGAAACATATGCAAAAACAAGCTGATGAATAAATGTTGAATTGTCCAAATATAAACAAGCTTTGATGCTGAACTGCAGAATGTGTTTAACTGGTTAATGCAGACATGAAGAAATAACTGTAAGGATTTGCAATGGAGTTTTGAGAGTTAACTGAGAGACTGTGAAGAATTATCCTTGTTATGACAACATAGAAAATATAAAGTACTGAATTGGGTTACTTGCGGGTTCCGGAGATCACTGTGAAACTGTAGTAGATGACAAGGTGATGAATGGGTTAAATGCAGAGTTGAACAAACGAACAGCTGAGGGAAATGGAATCCTCCAAACTTTGAATGGTAGGCCGACAAGGTAACCTCATGCAAGACTCTGGGAATTCAACTGTTTCCAGTAGGTGAGCAATTTAACTGACAGCACAGCAGAGAGCCGGTGGATCTTTCAGCAGTGAAGGCTGCAGACGGACCTCTGGGAACGGAGGCGATATCTGGACCACGGGAATCACACAGGAATGCACGGAGAGAGCTCAGAGCTAGAGCACAGCGTTGATACAACAAAGCACTGGCCCAGAGTAACATGATCCCAGCCTACTTAAAGGCAGCACACGCACGGGATTGGCTTACACCTGCCCACAGGTGTTTTCACAAGTGCTCTGTATTACCTATTTGGTCTCCAACATGGCCACCTCCAATACAGCAGACACACCGCAGTGCCTTAGGCCATTTGGTCCCCGCACTCCCAGTTCCCAGACTCTGCATTACCTGTGCCACTGATCACGCCGCGACCCCACACGGGCGCACAGCACCGCGAGCAACCGCACCGGCAACGGACGAACCCCAGAACCCGCAGAGGTGAGAGACCGGTTCGTGACAGGTGATTGCAGATGCGAGCACAGAAAATCGGGTGCCTCTAAACACTGTGTCGGCATAAATGGACTGGAAACAGATCCCCGCTATATAACGCACCAAATATATACTTTCCTCTAACCCAAAGCTGTGCATTTGCATGTCTTCTTAGGCGTACATGACTTTTTAATGCTTTGTGAGGCTCTAATGAAGGAGCACATCATGATATACAGGTTAATGCTTGTGTACACTCCTAGCGCCATCACAGGTTTGCCTTATTGAAATGGTTTAAACCTGCTATTTCTAAAGCTTGGGTTCTCTTTATTGACCTGGCTTGCCTTTTGACTATCCTAGTGTTTACAATCACCATGGTCTTAGCTATGTGTCCATGGCCAGAGCCCTTCTCTATTTTTATATAGCTGTGGCCTTCATTTTCAGCTTTAGAATGTCAGAAGTATGGCTGTAACTGCTCATCTCTTCATATCCCTCTTACAGATACAACGCACCCACAATATGACTACTATTACTGTCTACTGGCATATGGAGAAATGACCTTGTTGCAGCTGCAGAAAGCGCTAGTACTGTATAACAGTACATTGTTACATGGAAATGTTTGGACAATTAATCAGTCCAACTAATTAACTGAAAAAATACTCTATATACTGTAAGATATTGGAGAACTGAGAAGGTTTTATAGAGATGAGGTACTGTTTATTACAATGCATGGCTTACACTGGCACAGGCAGATGGGGTTCTTGTAGACTGAGCTCCCTTTCTCCAACCTCCACAGTGCCATTACATTTTATTTATACCAGCAGTTCCTCCCATACATATTCATTTATCACTATAGGATTGTTTATCACAGCATGTAGTGCCCATATATGTATGTACCAAAAGGGTCTTCATTCCTTTATACCAGCCAATTGCACCAAAGTACAGTATATATACAGATAAATAAGTTACAACTGAGTTCACAAATAACTAGAAGAGCTGTATTAGATAAATGAAGAGTCTCAGTAAACTCTGGCACAAAGGCAGGGTCTCTTGTACTTCCAGTGAGGAGGGGTACTTACACATGGACCACTCCTCTCTTAAACTGCCCCTATACCAAATGGATGATTTTTGCACTTTTTACTAATTGTTAAATAATTATAGCATGCAAGGGTTTTTCATCAAATTAAAGTTTTTACAGCATTATAGGGTACAGAAAAAATGATGCATAGTAATTTTTCAATGTTTTTATACAAGTTTGTAAAAAAAGTTGTAATAAACCAGTTTACCTCTCATCAGCAAGTTCTAAAGCCCCTCTCCCATCAATCAGAGGAGGATATAGACCTCATGGGGCCCTAAGCAAGATACAGATTTGGGGCCCGCTTCCCTCAAACAACCCACAGCACTATTTTTTCCTTCCTGATTTATGCTTCTTACATTATTTGTTGTTTTTCTACCTCTATTACAGTATATTACTTGCCCCTTCACTGAGTGCACCATGTCCACTCACTGACTTTATTTTATATCAGCATTTTATAATGCCCATTATTACACCTCTCAGTCAGTGTGACTGTATTGATTTTATATCAGTGCCCCACTGATTGTAGCAGGTAGGCCTCCAATTAACATTAGTACTTAAAATAGAGTATAATGTCATATTGATATATCATCAGTCAGCAGGGGTCTTGGTCCACCGGAAATGCCCTCCATACAGCCATATCAGCGGGCCCTCCTGGGTTCCACAGGGTCCCCTGAGATCCACAGGGCTCTAAGCAACCGCCTTGGTTGCCTTGTGGTAAATCCTTCTCTGCCGTCAATACAACACTTCCATGTACAATACCTGTCCCACATCAAAACTGACATGCCTTTAAACCCCTCCAACTATGTACCAACATTTTTACCTTAAAATAAAGATGTTCCTTACCTGTGAATTTCATCTAGAAAATGAATGCGAGTTTGGAATTGAATTGCAAATGTAATTCACAGTGTGAGTTCGGTGTGAGAATGGCTCGCAGGACCCATCTTGCACGTAATTGGATTGACCCCTTACCGTACATGCTTAGAAATGGTCAAATGTTGGTAGTTCATAGGCATAGGCAAAACTTGTTTTAGATGGGGTGTTTCCACTTAGTTCAGTGAAGATGTGTTCACACAAATGTGGCCTATGTAGACTTGGGTGTAAGCAAAAATACACATTTTTGGTGTTGAATATGTGTGTATAAGCAGAGTAAATAGTATACATCAGCGGATCCACCCAAATAACCTAACAGGACAGGATTTAACTTGTTCTGTAGTATGGTTTAGTGAGCCATATTACTTAGAATGGTTTACTGTAGTATGGTTTACTGTTTGTACTGCCGTACTCACAGTTACATACTCCATCAGTGTCTGGATGGAGTGGAGCTTGAGCGGATCATACTAGAGATGTGCGGTTGAGTTCTCCAGAAACATGAATCTACCCGAATTTTGTGGATCTGGATCGAATCAGAACCCAGTCTGGATCTCCTTTGGAAATCTGATCCAAACTGAGTCCTAATTTTGGATCTTCCTGTGGTTTGGAATTCAGATTTTAAATCCGAATTTCAAGCTTTGGATTGCAAAAATTACATGATTTTCGCTGTTTTTATCAATTTGGAGAACCTGATTCACTTCCAACTCTACCTCACACCGACAGTGTCTGCATGAGTAGGAGAAGCAAAGGTAGCCAGATGACTAAGGGGTTCATTCTGACCCGATCGCACGCTGCAGTTTATCGCAGCTGTGCGATCAGGTCAAAACCGCGCATGCGCCGGCGCCGCAGTGCAGTGATTGACAGACAGAGGCAATCGCTGGGGGGGGGGGTGGAACAGTTGCGTTTGGCCGCTGTTTTGTGGGCGTGGTCCGGCCAATGCAGACGTGGCCAGCCCATGCGGGCTGCAGCGGCTGCGTGATGTCACACGCAGCCGCTGCAGGCCGGGGAGTGATGAGTAGCTCCCAGCCAGCGCGCTAAAGCTGCGCTGGCTGGGAGCTACTCCTAAAGTGCAAATGCATCACCGCTGTGCGTCACTGACATGCGGGGCGGGATAGCCCTGTGCTGGGAGTCCCCCCACATGTCTATGGTCATGTTCGTAGCCCTGCCAAATTTGGCAGGGCCACGATCAACTCGGAATTACCCCCTAAGTACTGTGCCACAATTGGTGATGGAAAACAATATCAGCATTGCCTGTATAATTAACTACAAGGTAACCCAAATAACAAAATACTAATACAAATGGCATAATTATCTGATCAGTACCCACAGTGTGTACCATCAGCAGGAGTTTATTGGAAATTTAAAGCGGCCCAGGAAAAATTTGTGAAAGTGGCCCTATAAAAAGCACAACTTGGTGAGGTTAGTAGAACATTAGCCCTAGTACTGACAGTATCCTAGTGAATGCCATACAGCATACCTTGGTCCACAAGCATCTCCCCTGTCCATGATAGGCCTTGGATTGGGATAGTCTGCACTATAGCAGGGTTCAGTATTATAGTTTAATAAGCATTCACTCACAGTACTGACAGCAGCATATCTAAATATAGCCCTGGTAAAGGGGGTAAATACACCTTTAAAAGAGCTAATCTGAATTATTATATGTTTGCTTGATGAACTTCTAATTACAGCATGGAGCTTAGGACGTTATTCAGAGATGGACCAGGTCTTGCTTCTGCAGCAAAATTTGCACTCACAATTTAATCGAATAGAGGTCGACACATGCCTGTGCAGCCTGGCTGCATAGGCAGGGTTCCCGCCACCATATTTCCATAAGCAGGAAATGCAGGCAATGTCATAGGCCAGCCATGAAAATGGCCATCACACGCCTGCATTTCCTGATCGCCGCTGCTTCCCCACACACCGCATCGCCCCCCTGGAAGCCCCGTCGTCTGTTAATCACCTTGCCTTCAAACCTTCCGGGTTGAATGCACGGTAAAGGCTTGCGCATGCGCACTATGGCTGGTGCATGTGCGCAGACCCTATGGATGCGGCCATCTCTGAATAGAACCCTTAATGTATCTTTTGTGCAGTGTTGTGGCAGCAAACATAATAAAAATAACATGATTATACACATATTTCATACATAAGGAAAGGAAACATCACTTGACAATCATTCAATCATTCATCCTATAATTAAACTATCCTGTACTGCGGTATAAAATGTATTTAGAAAATTTAGTGAAGTCTACAGCCAGTCTGCCCCGATCACCAGTTTTAGGTGCCCCATCTAAGTATATACCAGAAGAGGTGACTGTGGTGTAACATATCTCTATCATAATGCTTGCATTATGAAGTTAGTTGGTGTGGGTCCAGCTCCACATTGGCTCCACTAGTAATCCAAGCACTATGATACGAGTGACATGGCATTGTACTATGGCCCCACTGAAGTTTAAAGACATAGGGGTACAGTATATTTACTATATTGACTATAGAACTATAAAATATCAATTCCTAGTCTTAGTTCCCATTCACATATTACTTTTTGTCTTCTTTAAAGGTCCTCCACATTTACCAACAACAATAAAAACAGCATTTGAGGTGCCACTTATGCCATCATCATCTTCATCTTTCTATCCAACACATTCAATGACTGTTATCATATCAATAATATCCAGCTTTGCCTTGACTTTACTGGTAATTGTTGCCCTTGTTTGCTGCCGAAGACAAAAAAAGTTAAAAAATATAAACAGGTAAGCTTGCATGTTCATGTATGTGTCATTTATGTAACAGAGCTGAAATTATTCTATTGAGAGCACCTGCCACCCACCTCTCTCGACTGAGCCTATCCCTCAGCACCTCTAGATGCCCGGGTAAGAAATCAGTAGATATGATAATACTGTTAGCACTTTTTGGACACTATGAGTCAGCTCTAACACCAGCTTTTAGAATGCCATGATTACTGGCTTTGTACAGTAGGAGCTGAACTACATGGGCATTGTGGTGTGTGTCATTATGTTTTACGGGCATTGCGGTGTGTGGCATAATGTATAACGGGCATTGCCGTGTGTGGCATAATGTATAACAGGTATTACGGTGTGTGGTATAATGTATAACAGGTGTTACGGTGTGTGGCATAATGTTTCACAGGCAATGCGGTGTGTGGCATAATGTGTCATGGGCATTACAGTGTGTGGCATAAAATGTCACAGGCATTACAGTGTGTGGCATAATGTGTCATGCGCATTATGGTGTTTGGCATATTGTGTCAGGGGCATTACAGTGTGTGGCATAATGTGTAAAGGTCATTATGGTGTGTGGCATAATGTGTAAGGGGCATTACTATAAGGAGGAAAAATTACAAATAATGTAAGGGGCATGAATCAGGATTATTTTTTTCCTGTGGTGGCCAATGTCTGGACGTGCAGTTTTTTCCTGGAATGCCATGCCCCTTGCAGTGAGGCCACGCCCCTTTGTAGTGAGGCTACACACTCTTTTTGTATACTTTTCATATGGCGGGAAAAGAGGGGGAGGGCGGTGTCAGAAACTTTTTGGGCAGCGGGGAGTAAAATATATAGTTCTGCCAGTGCTCTGACGGACTGGCTATTTGCTCATGGTGTTTATGCTATTTTGAAACATAGGGGAAACATACATTAACAGGCATCATAAAACTAATTATCAAAAGTAATAGATGCAATGAAATGCATCCCAAAATTCTGATCATGTGTATTCTCACATTACATGTAGGATAATTTGTCTCCTACTGCACATCAATATGTATTTTTTCTTTTTTCTGCGGAAGACGCATTTCTGTAATGCATGTGGGCACCAAAGTGTTGTTGGGGCTTATATGCCGGTGGTTGGGATGCGAGAATCCTGACAGGGGAAACGTAACTATATAAACCTCCCTTCCCACAGCTTAAACCTATCCCCCCCGTTTCCCTCTCTCCCTGCTGCCTAACCCTCCCCGGTGATGCCTAAACCTAACCTCTCCTTCCAGTAGCTTAAACCTAATACCCCTTCCCCTGCTGCCTAACCCTCCCCGGTGGTAACTAAACCTAACCCCCGCTTCCCGCAGCTTACACCTAACTCCCCCACAGCCTAACACTCCTTGGGGGTGCCTAAACCTAACCCCTCCATCCCCAAAGCAGCATACTTGCCTACTCTCCCGGAAGTTGCGGTAGGCTCCCAATTTTTGGGGTAGCCCCCACCCCCACCCCCTGAAGAGTAGGCAGAACTCCCGCATCCTGCCCCACCCTAGTGATGTGGGCAGGATGGGGAGATACTCTACGGTATTCACTGTCCGTGTGGTGGGGAGGGGTTAAAATGATGCAAATCACATAATTTTCCCAATATGTGGGTAGGGCTTGATGATGACACAACTCAGCCCCCCCCCCCCTTCCCTAAAGATCCCTGCAGCGTTTCTTCTCCTGGAGAAGAAAGTAAAAGTAGGTAAGTATGCCCTAAAGCGTAACCCTCCCTCCGCAGCCTGTTCCAACCCCCCCTCCCTCCCCCCCTTTCCCAAGGCTTACCTCTCTGGTGGCCTGACAATCGCTCTTTGGGGATTCCGGCGGTCGGGATTCCGGCGCCGAGATTGAGATCCTAGTCGGAACACAAGTGCCGGCATTCCGAGCACTGTCAGGATTCTGCCGTTGGTATTTCAACTGCCGGGATCCTGGCCGAATCCCCGCCAAACATGTGTACACATAGATCAATATCTACATTTTTGTGCATCTTTGACTTATGTTTCCTTGCACCTGGATATACAGTATGGAGCAGGCACAGGTAGGAGTGACCTAGTGCAGGCTGAGTATACATAACTGCGACTCAATTATATGTGGACCCATTTGCAGATAAGCACTAAGCATTTTACATATTATTATCATTTCATGAATATTAACAGATGGACTCTTTACACACAGTCCAGAGAAAGATTATTGCCAAAATGATGTATATGTACCAAGTTGGTAATGAGTCAATATGCCTTCTATTTCACAGTGATGTTATTCAGCAGACGTCTGTAGACAAAGGGTGTATATGGCTCTCACTCCCATGTTACCGGATATAGCTCAGTTTAATCCACAGCAGTCTTGTATTGTAAAATAGGCAACATTGAATGGCACACAGTCAAATATGGAAGAAGTTCTTAGTACAGTACACTGAATGATGATTATGATGACTCATGTCAGGGCTAGATTAAAGGCTACAGTACATAGGTCTGGGATGATCAAATGCCTTTTGTGAAAAGTGTAAGGGATGTGACCAGTGCTATGTGGGTGTGGCCAGTGCAATATGGGCGTGTACACACCCTACACTACCAGCCCCAATGTCTCTCTAGATATGTAAAAACAGAAGAATAGCATAATTTTGTGAGGATAATAGAAATACAATTCTAATACTAAGCAGCTTGACAGCTGGTCATCGTCATGCTGACATAATGATGGGCCTAGTTCGATGTGAGGGCCTGGAGCTGTAGTGCATTTTGCCCCATTGTTAATCTGGTGCTGATTAGGGTTGATACACAATATTTCCCTGGAAACAAGTGATTACAGTATCTCTGAGCTCTATTGAATATGAGCACCTGAGAAGCTGCATAATTGGAGGAATTTAGAACATTTTATACCAAAGTTATAGTAACTAATACTGAACTGGCAGCAAATCTTGGCCAGAGCAGGCAGCAGACCAGGAGAGCAACACAAGCTTAGGCAAAAAAAACCCAGATACAGGGGGTTATTCAGAGTTGATAGCAGTGTCCTGAAACTTGCAAACTGGTGAATTTCAGGACACTGCACCGCGCCCAAAGTGCACGCGTGCGACCAATCATTATGTGATCACATCCCAGATGGATGGAATCACATTATGATTGACAGTCGGCGGGACGACGTGGAGTTGGTGGGCGGCAACAGGAAACTCAGGCGTGTGGAATGGCTCAATATGCAACTGTTTATATCCAACCTTTGTTCATAATACACACATACTGCATGTTGGGGCCTCTTGAGCACTTGGTCCTGGCTTTAGTTGCAACTTTTGCAGTTGTGACCTTAAAACATAATTAGTCATACATTTTAACAATATAATCTAAAATGAATGTACAGGACTTCTGGTTTCAGTGCTACATGGAGTAACAGCTCCCTGAGCTAGCTCCGGTGCCAGCCACCTATCTACCCTGTTCCACGCTGTTTTCAGGCGTCTAGAAACCCCCTCACAGCTCTCCTTACCTGCCTCAGGCTGCCCCCACTGTGCATGGAATGTTTCCTGGCTGGAATGCTGGGGAAATCAACCTGTTCGCGGCCAAATTCTGATCGCAGGGCCGCATCCAAAATGGCAGCCGCCACTCAGCCTGACGCCGGGGACCTGCTTCCAAGAGGTCAGTTATGCAGCCTCACAACACTAAACATCCCTCTGACCTCCCTCTGTCCTACCAGAATATAGTTAAAGCAGTCAGGAAGACAGTGCAGTCCCTGCTCCAGGAACAGGCACCGACGGACGCTGCAGCTTTACAGCAAGCGGTCACTGACATAAAAAGCCAGTGCAAGCAGCTTGCTAAACACATCCCTCATGTTGAGCACACTGCAGGGGAAAATTTCCAGGTTATAGCAGAATTAAAGGAAGGAATGGACAAATTCCAAAAATCTGATGCACTGGTGTGGGCGAAGTTGGACGATAACGAGAACAAAATGCGTTGAAACAACCTACGTCTGATTGGCCTCCCGGAAGCCATTAAAGGCCCAGCATTGTATGACTTTCTACATAATACCCTGCCTGATCTGTTGGAGATACGGGACATTTGCAATGATCTGGTTGTGGAGAGAGCCACCAGGACTGGTCCTGTCCGTATGTCCTCCTCTGCCTCTGCTAGACCCAGACAAGTGCTGTTTCGGTGCCTCAACTTCATTCACAAGGAGGCCCTATGGTCTGCCTCATGCAGGAAGAAGGATCTTGTTTGGGAGGAATCTCGGCTGTTAGTTTTCCAGGATTATTCCCCGGAAATCACCAGGCTGCGTAAAGCTTTTTCTCCTACCTGTTCTAAACTAGCCCAGGCGGGGCGTAAGTTTGCGTTACTTTACCAGGCAAGGCTGCGGGTATTTGAAGGTACCTCGTTTAAAGATTATACGGTTCCTGAGGACGCAGAGGCGTATCTCTCTGAAGCAACTTATTCTGAGACTGAGCCTGACTGACTCAATGGACCTGGGAGTCTCCTGGATCATCTGCAATATATCCAGTTTCTGCGTGATAGTTGGTTTCCTTTGCAGCACTCTTGTTCTTTGATTTCTCCGAATGCCTTAGAAGTGACTCTGCTGACATGTATTTCTCGTCTAAATTTGGACATGTCCTCTGACGGGGTCAGTCTCCATGCTGATCCCTCCTTTCATATGGTCGGTTGTTTGGGTATCAAGTGTCCTATTTTTCGACTATGATAGGTGGTTGTGGCTAGGAGTGGGTAACTCCATGCTGCATAGCGCAAGTCCTCCCTGGCATGCCGTGAAGTCTCTTGAAGACAGAATTCAGAGTTTTCCGGGCAAGGAATTCTCTGAGACTTTATTCTTTGTCTGTATTGTTGTATTGTTTTTGTGTTGTTTTGGTATGGCTGAGTTTGTCTTGTTGTCCCCCCCCCCCCCTTGTTTCCCCCCCCCCCCTCATGTTTCCCTCAATATTTTAATGTTTTCTATTCACAATGTGCTGCTACTACAATTCTATTATGTATACAGTATTTATGTTTTTCTCAGTATAACACCGGGTTATGGCCACTCTTAGAGTAGCAACATGGAATGTCGGTGGTGTACACTCACCGATCAAAAGGAAAAAATGTCTCATGTACCTGAATAGATTAAAACTGGATTTAGTATTCTTGCAAGAAACACATCTTCTCTCCCCCAAAGCCCAAACCTGGGAACTTTGGGATTGCATGTTCTTGCGGAAGCCCCCTATTCCACAAAAGCTAGAGGTGTTATGATCTTAGCCAGATCTAGGCTCCCAATCCAGATAGTCTCATCTACCCGAGACCCAGAGGGCTGGTTTTTGATACTTAAAATTGATATATATATATATATAGTATGAGATATGTTTTATGTACTGTTTATGCCCCCAATAAGTACTCCAAGCAATTTATCCGCCTACTCATCTCAAAACTTCTCCCGTACTCCTCTATGCCGCTGATTGTAGGTGGGGATTTCAAAATGATATCCTTCAAACTGCTGGATAGTAATTCTCGTACACACTCGAGATCTCCCCCCAAGCTTGGTATTCCCTATATAATGCAACAATTGAACATCACTGATATGTGAAGATTCTTTCATCCTACTGAGAAAGATTTTACATGCCTCTCTGCTGCACATAATTCATTGTCACGTATTGATTTCCTTTTATTGTCTGATTCTTTGATCCCCAGTTCGGTACAGGCCAGTATAGAACCCATGGTCATCTCTGATCATTCTTTAGTTTGGGTAGAATTTTCCACTTCACTAGATGTAGGCGCTTTTCGGCGGTGGCGATTCCCTACTGATTTCGCCTCATCTGTTTCTTTTAGAGAACAGTTGAAAGTATTTTGGGAAGACTTTCAAAGAGAAAATGCTGAAATGGCCCAAACTGATCATCAACTTTTTTGGCAGGCCGCAAAAGCTGTTCTACGAGGACGTATAATAAAATTTGTATCCTGCCGCAAAAAAACCCAGTTTGCTGCCACATTTAAATTGGCCCAATAAAAATTGACTTATACAACTTTTAAGATGAGCCCTACAATTAATTCCAGACGTCTCTACCTTAAGACTAAAACCCACTTTGAGGCCACTTTAAAAGCCTTAGTTGATAGGCATTCTTTCCACAAAAATCATAGATTCTACCGTTTTAGCAATAAGACAGGCCGACTGTTATCGAAGTTATTGAAGGGAGCTTCTCCAGACTCCCTTATACAGGCGCATAGATGCCCCGATGCTTCCCTTGCCACTGAGTCTAGGGATATTGCGGCTGTACTCTCAAGTTTTTACTCGGATATCTATGCATCACCCTAGATTGATATAAATTCCAAATCTTCTTTTTGGAACTCCCTGAAGTTGCCGGTTCTTGATTCTTCTCTGGCTAACAGAATCTGTGCATCAATTACTGCTCAAGAGTAATAGGGTCTCTGAAGCCAGTTAAGACTCTGGGTCCTGATGGCTTTTCGGGGAAATTCTATAAAATTTTAAAGTCCAGAATAGTGGTGACTTTGACAGAAGTGTTTAATGTTATTCTGTGTTCCCATAAAATTCCACAATATTTTAATGATGCCATGATTCGTCTTCACCCTAAACCGGGGAAGGATCCTAATCTGCCAGGCAGCTACAGACCCATCTCACTACTTACTGTAGACTACAAATTATTTACAAAAATATTTGCAGACAGGTTACTCCCCTTCTTCCCTCCTTAATCCACATAGCCCACACTGCATTTATTACATGGCGGCACTCTTCTAGCAATATACGAAAGGTGCTGTCTGTGGTGCACTGGGTGGGGCTCAGCAGGGACCAGAACCCACATTTTATACTTTCTATAGATGCAGAGAAAGCTTTTGACCTAGTCAGTTTGGATTATCTGTATACTACGCTATCTAATTTTGGGTTTCAGCTGGGCCTCTCCAGTGTGCTGCAGACCTTATATGCCTCCTCGAATTCCCGTATCCTATGTAATGGATATCTGTCTGCGCCGGTGCAATTACATAGAGGTACTCAGCAGGGTTGCCCCCTATCCCCCTTATGGTTCGCCTTAGCTATTAAGCCTTTGGCTGTGGCATTAAGAGAGCTCTCGCAATTTTCTGGAATTCCTATAGGTAATCAGGAATTAAAATGAAGTCTTTTTGCTGACGACATGTTATTATTTGTCTCAAACCCTCAAAAATCGATACCGGCCATAATGTCTTTGCTACACACGTTTGGATCCTTTGCTGGGTATAAAATTAACATGTCCAAATCCAAACTCCTACCACTTAATCCCTCTGCTTTACACATGGCCTCTTCCCCTGTCCTATCGCAATTTACGTTTAACACTTCCACACTTAAATACTTGGGCATCTTTATCCCGACAGAGCTTCCCCAGCTGTATTTATTTATTTATTAATTTTTCCCCAATCCTGACCACAGTTTCGCAATCCTTATTTTCTTGGTCTACGCTCTCTATATCCTTAATGGGTAAAGTAGCAGTACTAAAGAGTATAATTTTCCCTAAGATTTCTTATACTCATCAGATGTTACCTTTTAAACTTAATAAGGCTGATCTTCTTGCTTATGACAGTCTATTTACAAAATTTCTGTGGAGTGGAAAAAAAGCCTGCATAGCCTTATCCAAACTCAAACTCCAGAAAACTAATGGGGGACTGACAGTACTGGATCTGGCAGCATTCTCCAAGGCAGTCTCTTTTAGATACCTTTCTGATTGGCTGTTAGAATCTTCCACTTTTGCTAACTATGATATTGAACAGGCTCTTGTGGCACAGTATGATCTACGCGCACTGATTCACACCCCAAGAAATCTGTTACCTTTACGTGTCAAGAACAATATACTATTTTGGGATACTTACCAAGCTTGGGGGACCATAAATTTAGCTCTAGGTAGACATCCTGAACAGTCTCTGTTTATTCCCTTTTTTAGGCAACCCTTGTTTTACTCCAGCATTGGAAAACATCAAATTTCAAAATTGGAAACAGAAAGGTATAGCGATAGTTAGTGAGAGATGTTTTTGTTCCTGGAGGAGTATTGTACTCCTTTCTGAAACTAGTGGAGAAGTTTGGACTTCATCCCTCAGATTTCTCTAATCGCTAGAACTAGTAAACAAGGCTTTAAGACTCAATGGATTTACTGGGGCCTTCTTCCTGAGGGTGCCAAGTTAAATAAGATGTGGTTATCTTGGTCACAAAAGTGGAGCACTGATTTTTCCTGAGACATAGCTTGGGTTGATATTTTTAAATTTACACCAAATGTCTTTGAAGTACTCCATTCTTTACCAGTTGCAGGAAATGCATTACACATTTCTATAGAGAGCCTATATATCACCTGGACGGTGGAAGCACATGGTTCCTACGGAATCGGGCAGATGTCCCAAATGTAAGGCACCAGATGCTTCCTTTATGCATAATTTTTGGCACAAAGTACAATGGTACATAAGCCAAACTTTTGGTATCACCATCCCCCTGACTCCCGATTCATTTTTGGGTATGCTTGTTTCGACTTGGAACTAGCCCCGCTCTCACTCAAATTATATTCCCCTATTGTGGATGATTCTTACAGTTGGAAAAAACCTGATCTTATCCCAATGGATATGCGCTTCCCCCCCACGGTTAGAAATTTTGAAAGCCTCTCTGATAAATCTACTATACTTTGAGAGGCAATCCACCTTACCGGATTTGGGAACCAAAGTGACACACTTTTATAAGAAATGGGGCCCCCTTGTGGAATATTTAGAACCCTCGCAACATGCTCATATACTGCAATTGTTTGACGGCCTCTTGTTGACATCATACAAAACTGTGACAGACAACTAACCATTTTATCTTTTTGTTCTGTTATTGCCTCATTATATGTGTTAGAATATTTTCTCTTCTTTTTCGATTACTGTTATGGGAATACTGACCCTCCCCCCTCCTTCTCTTACATTCTGTATGTCTTGTGGAATGAATGTGTGGATGAATGTTCTTTCGAGTATGTTTAATATATTGGAAATGTGTATTGCTGTTCTCTTTTATATGTGAGGAATTGTTTTGAGCTATGTGTTAATGGGATAACAGTATGTTTTTCCACATCTTCTCACATGCTGATTTTTGAGTTTCTGTTGCTATATGGCTCTATAGTATTGAATGTCTGTTTGTATTAATGATTGAAAAATTTCCAATAAAAACATTTACAAAAATTAAAAATAAAATGAATGTACAGACTACTAACCTTACTAATTGTATTACTATAAGTTTATTCCTTAAAGTATATAAGATAACATTGCTCCATTAGAGGAGTGAAGGGATGATGGTCCATTTTAGCCAATAAAAAGTACCTTACTTTTTCAGGGAATCAGCACCGACTCTCACAGCGCTTCCATCAGAACTTGTGCTAGATAGATTACATCCAAACCCCATGTATCAGAGAATGCCTCTCCTCCTCAACCATAAGCTCATAAGCCTGGAATATCCCAGGAATAATATTGAATATGTCCGAGACATTGGAGAAGGAGCTTTTGGAAGAGTGTTTCAAGCCAGGTAATATATATAGTTTCATTTTTGGTAATGTTTTAATTTATGCCATGTAATAATGTATGTTATATAACAGGGATGTCAGTGTCCTTCCAGTCATCATCATTTATATATCATGTGAACAGTGGAGAGACATACATATCACATCCTGCAATAAGCCAGGCTTGGATTTATATTATATCACTACTTTACCATATGTTCATATCTGACATTTATCAACACGAGTTGCTGCTGGTCTTATTAAAATATTTGTCTTGTCTTATGTTAAACACATGCCTATTGCTAAACTTAGTAACCCCCTTCATTCCTCTAGTGCAATATTTCATTTCTTGAGACATAATTCTGTGTTGAGTGCCAATAATATGTCAAGCAAAAGCATTCTGTTTATTCTGTTTGTTTTCAGCCTTCATGTAGTCAAGAATTTTGTCAGCGCAGAAAATGAGGGTCATGCCATTTACTGAGCCTGCTAAGGGGGTAATGACATGCCATAGATCCTATTTCGCCATGTAATATATTACTGAGAGAATCCTTCCAGAAAAAAAGACAGTGAGGCCAGGAGCTCTATCTCCCATGATCTCTTAAAGTATTAAAGGATGTTTAATTATTTATTTTAGTTACTATTCCACAATTATTTTAATTCTTGTTTCAACAGGGCAGCACAGTTGGCATAATGGTTAGTATTACTGCCTCACAGCACTGAGGTCTTTAGTACGATTTCCACCAAGGCCCTAACAGTGTGGAGTGTCATATTCCACACAGTTAGGGCCTTGGTGGAAACCAAACTCAGAGTGTGTACAGTATGTTATTTCCATTGGCTGGAACTGGAGAAGTCTTTGGACAGACAGATGGAACCAGGTTGGGTCCAGAGACACTTGAATCAGCTGGAACCGAAGGAAGCAGATTCTGTCTGGAACCGGAACATGCAGAATCTGGGCTGGATCTGGAACAGACAGAATCCAAAGTTTAGATGGCCCATCTTGAATCTGGACCATGCTGGCTATCAACATGGAAGTGCTCCCTGAAGGTGGCAGACAGTAGTCCATGTTTGCATCTGTGACACTATGAATCCCATCTGGGATCCATGCTCTGGAAACCCTCCCTGGGGCTGCAGCTCTGGAGACCCCTCCTGTGGTTGGAAACTCAGACACCTGGGGCTAGCAAGTCAGATGCCTCTCCAGAGACTAGCAAGTCAGACGCCCCACTAGGGGCTGCAGGATCAGACACCTCTCCGACTATGAGCAATGTGAATATTCTCTTTTGGAATAGGCCCTTCTTGTCACTGGACCCCAATTGTAAATTCAAGTCTCTTTTTGGGCAGCATTCTTGACACTATCAAGAGTATCAGGAATAGAAACACAGGATGGCTTGGATACATACTATTGGATTACGATATCTTGGATTACTTTGACACTGAGACTTGTGACCATCTCTTGGCTTGTGAAGGGTACAAGCCTTAATGAATTGATCAGAATTTACCCGCTGATGTTCTGCCTTGGAGAGCTTGGGTCGTGGTAGCTCTGGAATCTATCACTGAAGAGATATTAAATCTAGGGAAGGGAAGTCTGAGACAGAAGTCCCTCCGGTGACAGACGATTGAGATGAAGTCTTTACTGTGTCTGAAGTACTTCCAAGGGTTTCAGGAAGTAACAGGTTAATACTGATTAGAAGACCTTACAACTCTTTGAGCAGTTGATAAAGGATCATTAGGCAATCAGGATTCACTGTACTGGATGACTAAAGAATCTGAGAACAGTTATGAGAGGAGGTTGCCTTTGCAGGAAGTGAAACTTTAGTGAAATTGCCTTTACATTTTCCAGAGGGAAGCTGACGAGATGCAGCCATAAGAACAGATGCGGGAGGTTTCTGGGAAAGTGTACTAGAAGCTCCAGAACCACTGAGCGAGGATTGAATATTATCCAGATGAGTAGATAATTCTTGCAGGTACTGCATAATTGTACAGATCCTGCGGTCTAAACCTAATCCCTCATTGGATCCATTAGGCCAGTACAAATTGTCATCTCTGAGGGTTGGGTGTGGCTGGGGAAGGCTTGAGTGGCTGGAACTGACAGAGACAGAGTGTGGAGGAAGCTGGGATGCTTGATCCAGCTTCTGCTCATGAAGCTAAAAAGCAGTGAGGGACAGCAGCGGCTAGTGGACTTGGACTATAATGTAGATGCACTGGTAGAGGGGAGCCTGAAGACGGGATCAGTTAGAAAATAATGTAAGCTTTATTATACAGGAACAGTGACCGGGATGGAACCGGAATGGTGACTGGGCTGGAACCAGATTGGTGTCCAGACTGGAACTGGATTTGTGACTGGACTAAAGCTGGATAGGCAAGGAGAATCATGGAGCTCAGCACAGAGTTGTGACTCCAGGAGAAGCAACATTGTACTGGTAACGTCTCAAATTACTGCTGCCCTTTTATCCCCTGAGTTGCACTGGGATTGGGGAAGCAAGTCACACGAGGAAGTGATGGAAAGACACTGGTGTTCCAACAGTCAGCTGACTGAATCCCATATGGCGACACCCAGCCCTCAGAGATGGAGGGAAAACTCATGAAGTGCATGCAGGAGGAACCAGGGTGCCCTTTGGGTAGCAGCGCTACTGAGAGTAAATGCATCCAAAAGATCACTGCATTGCAGTTTCAGCACTGCTAACTGGACTGATACACTGCTGCAATATTCACACACAGGAGAGCACTCAGGTGAATAATCAGCTTGGAAGAAGATTCAGCAAACCGTAACACAGTCTCATGATCAACCTGAAGGTGTTGCAGCTAGTATGGTAAGCAGTCTTCTCAAGCAAGAAACGGTCAACCTTTTCATGTGTTGACTTGTCCCATGTCGACAATTTTAATGCATTGATCTTTTTCCTGTGTCGACCATGTCAATGTCAACCAATAGTGGTCGACCTATTGACTGTAGACCTAATCCATGTCATCTACCATCCGAGTACCGTTGGCGCAGTGGTTAACATTAATGCTTACCTACAGTACATTGGGGTGATGGTTTTAGTTCCAACCAGGTTTCTATAGATGTTTTCTTTCTATACTTTCCCCTATATACATACTGGTAGGTTAATTGGTGTGATTCTGAAGCAGATGCAAAGCAGCAACAGCTGCAATGTTTATCATAGCTCCTACTGCAAAATGATGCTACTGCTCCAGCCGATGGGCTGTCTATTGAGATACCCACGAGATGCTGCACCATCGACATCGGCATCACTGTCAGACTCCTGAGCAACCCCATGATTGCTCACAATGTCCATCAGAATTTGGCCTATGGGATCAGAGGAACTGTGTCTTCCTACGCAGTTCCTGACACTGACATACCCACCGCCTTGAGCCACCTCCCCACCAAGGAATGCCAATCAGAACTGCATGAATCTCCATGCAGTTCCAATATTCATTTGCTGGTGGTGGCAATTGGGTTACATGCACAGTGCTTCTAAGATGCATGCGCATAAGTAAAAACCATGCCCAACACCTGATGTATTTTGGATTTTTGTCTGTTTGACCAACTCAGGCATATCGTGACCTTTATTCCATCATTGTTTGCTTATATGTGTCACACAGAACAGAGTGTCACCCAGAACAGAGACATTACAGCAATTAAACATGGCGTAGGTTATCCCATGCCTCATCCAGCTCCTTTTCCAATCCCAGGTGTGATGCTATTCAGATACCAGCCAGGGGAGGGACTGAACAGTGTGAAAACTATCATGGATGTAATGGGAAGGTTATTTGGACCTGAATAATGGGTGTGGAGTGCCATCTCCTACCAAGTGCAATGTCTGGGTAAGAACTGATCTTAGGGGTAGGTAATCTACCTAGAGATTGACAGTGGTACTATTTGAATTTATTTTGGTGTGCTGTAGCATACTGTATCATGAATACTGGAATAGTGTTGATGTGAAGTCAGGTATATTTGTCCAAGGTTTCTAACCTATGTATTTTTAAACCCAAGGTTTTGGGCTCCTGGGTTTTTATGGATGGAGGGAGAGGGTGGGCTCCATCCATTAGGCCCAGTTTGGGGTTTTGGGTCTGTAGCCTCATTGTGGGCCAATTAGAGATTTTACCTGCAAGAGGGTGATAACATGCTGCTAGCCTGATCTTTAGGTCTCCTGATCTTTTTAGGTCTCTCCTGGGGAAAAGGGAAACGGCAGAGTCTCTGTGACAGAAACCTGCCACAAAAAACAAGTGAGCTATGCTTGGTAAAACTTGGTGTTTTTGTAGTTAGGAGTGACTTGTGTTTAGTTTAGTACCAGGTGGCAAGGTATTTATTTTGTTGTTGTACTTTGTTTTGCTGCTTAATAAAATTGGTTGAGGCCAGTTGCACCAGAAACCTTGGACTTGTGTGATCTGCCATCTGCTACAGGAGATGGTACCGGTTTCCTTAACCCTATTACAATACAGTTCACATTTATAAATACTGTAACCGAGATACCGATGTAATAGAGAGACTGTTGTAGCTTTCCTGATGCCTTGCTGGAGAGATCCAATCTTAAGGTACTGTACCCTGGTTTACCTAGTAAGCCCCATCTCTAATACCCAGGTGCCCCACAGTTTGGCTTCTAAAAAACCCTAGTGTGTGTCTGTAGAAGGAAATATAGACTGGAAGCTCCACTGGGGCAATGATTATGGTCTCTATGAAGTGTTGTGTAATATGTACTGTAGATCATATATATAATTAATGTTGATAATAAATAACTAATGTCCAACACATATGGTAATAGACACCGGTTTACAGATCCATGTCTACCAGGCTTATGCTAATTATCTAAGGTTATGATTCTGCTGTGACTGCTTTAGTGTTTTTTGCCATAGTCACATGTGCAACTTTATGCTAATGGTAGTATCAGCTCTTCCCCTCTTGTATATCTGTGTGTCAGAATGTGCAAGGACTATGACACCAACTTTCTGTTGTTAGACCCTGTAATACCACTTGGTGCATCTTTTGGACGCCACGACACCACTTCACCAACACGTCCACGACAGTCCTATAGCACACCCTAAGACAGACCATTTGCATGAGTCTGAATAGCCACATCTAGGTCACCATCCGAAATGGCCAGCACATTTCTGTTACCACGTGTCACAACTGTGTCCGTGGGATGCATATACAATGAGGTTTTAGGGATCAGCTCTGTGAGCATCGGTATTACATGCAACTTACAGTAGAATCAGTTCTTAAATATCTTAGCCAAATGAAAACATTTTACAAACAGTCCTGTGCTCAGAATTTCATCATCATGCCACCAAGTACGGCCCTTAACCAGGCTGAATATAGTCTGATGCCCTGTGCCCAACATATGCAGCCTCAATCACAGGCTTCTTCAGCTTTACGCTCTCTTCTCCCATATCTCCTACTCCCTGTGGGGGTTATTGTACACAATACATAATCATGGCTGAGAATGCCCTGCTAACATTGGGGGGCGATGTACTGTACATCAATGGCGGAGAACCATTAGTTCTCCGCTATCGATGGTAGACCCATCTTACATAAGCTGTCAAATATCAGTGGTTTACAAACAGTGATGATCAATGGCCAGATTCCCTACTTTGCATAGTCTTACTAAGTTGCCAATGCCTCCAAATATACACTATCTGTACCCTTTCAGGTTTATGAAAATATCACATACCACAAAATTGAATCTTACTTTATTATTTGTATCCCAACATGTAGATGTTGGTTGAGTCCTCCTCAATAAAAGTGCACATACTCTATTCCATTTTGGAGCTGTAAACACTGTACACATTAAGATCAAAACAACAGCTACTATTACAGCAAAATTCTCGGAATGATTAATCCCATAGTAAGAGCAATCTGTATGAATGCTGCATACTTTATTTTATATGCTGGAATGACATTATCCACTGTCAACAGATCTGAACTGTCAACATCAGTCAGTTCTACATGGGGTACTGTACCGCTACTGTAACGTATTAGCATACAATAGGCGAGAGTCAAATGAATTTGTGGCTGGCAGCCACTAGATGGCGCCCAATGAAGATATTCAAATATAGCTCTGTACAGGCGTGATTGGCTGCCGGCGTCTACATTTCAGCTTGCACCTGCCGGTGGTTGGGGAGCTCCGCTTCGGAGCCCAAGTGGCACTTTTCCCAACCGCACCTATTAGTTTATTTGGGTTTAGCCGCCTTACTTGGCTAAACACGACACTAATGGGCGCGATCAGCACAATAGGAGGCATCAAATGAATATCGCCCCCTGCGATCTCCCGTCACTTTAGACTGGAAATCAGGGGTGATAACATTTGAATTCCCCCCACTAAGCAGGGCCGTCTTTTCGTATGGGCTCAATGGGCTCTTGCCCAAGGGCCCCAGGAATATAAGGGCCCTAGACTGATAGCTGAGGGTTCCCTCTTTCCAGGGGTACCAGAATTTTTAAAATCGGCCCTGTGGAACCGGAGATATCTGACTTGAAAGCAGTGGTCCCCAACCAAGCCTGTTAGTTTCTCTTCCCAGCCTGATATCTCGGGTTTTGTCTGACTTAGAGTATTTCTGAGGGTGTAATCCAAAAGCTGGGACTCTCCCCTTTCAGTATACACAGGCAGCTTGTCTCTACTATGCCCTGAATGACAGATATCAGCCTTCAAGCAGCTGGTCCCCGCTCCAGCTCCACACGCCTAATATGCAGTTTTAGATTTTCGTTGGTGGATTGCTCTGGCTCCTGAACTCTGATCCCCAAGTCCCCAGAACCTTCTGAAAGGTGGGACTCTCTATTTTTTTTATCCCATTCAATGCTAAGAAATATATTTTCAGGAACTTGAGATATCTGCAGTCAAGCAAGCTGCCCTCCCACCGGAAAATTATAAATATTAAGCCCACTCCACTTCCATCCCTCCCCTACGTATTAAACACCACCTACCACTCTGGAAGTCATGTACCATTGCTTCTTCATTCAGCCCAATGCTTCCATCTACAGTTTAGCCCCATCTGTGCAGTAAAGGAGTAATTAGCAGAAATTACTGTTCCAGGTCCTACATGCTGAGCGGAAGATAGAACATCCCCTACCGTCCGCGGGACATCAAAGCTGTGCTGATAGCACCCCCCATCCCTACCGCCAGAGGATGGGTAGGGGCCCCAGTGCATTACTGTGCCCAGGGGCCTACACTGCTGTTAAGACGGCCCTGCCACTAAGTCATACAAGCCTGCACGCCAGGTGCTTATATACATGTCACAGATATCGTGCAAGAGGACTTCTAATATCTGTATTAATATACAATTTTAATAAGGGTTCCATTAATAAATACTAAATGGATGACACTGCTGCTTAGATAAAGAGATAGATAGATAGATAGAAGGGTGATTCAATACGTAATAAAACAAGACCTCTCACATGTGTAAAGCTTGACCACTGCTTCCCCTCATGGAAATTACACTCACCTCATATCAATCATACTGTCCCAACATCTGTTGTACGATAGCATGACTGGTGGAAACATGGTCACACATTGAGGTGCATAGTGTGATCAGATTGTTCTAAAGAGAACATCAGCAGCTGAAACTCATCATCAGCTTGTTAAGGTATATGGTGATAACATCATGTCATGGAAACAGGTTTGGGTTGCTATTGCATAAAACAAAACATGTTGCTACTATTTCCATTTCAAGATTCCCGCAGATCTATAGTAAAGGTAAAATATGATCAATATAATGTTTAATTTCTTTGCAGGGCACCAGGTCTCCTTTCCTATGAACCATTTACCATGGTGGCTGTGAAGATGCTGAAAGAGGAAGCTTCTGCTGATATGCAGGCAGACTTCCAGAGGGAGGCAGCACTAATGGCAGAATTTGATCACCCCAACATTGTAAAGCTTCTAGGTATGGAAATAGTTCAGAAATAAATTGAATAGATATGAACCAAAGTGATAACTGTGCCTAGTATGAAGCCAAAATCAGGCAATAGTGCAGAACACATGATATGACCGTCTCTTGGGTTTATTTACTAAGACTTAAATGGAGATAAAGTGAACGGAGATAATGGGCTAGATGCATCATCGCTTGGAAAGTGATAAAATGGAGAGTGAGAAAGTGCCAGCCAATCAGGTCCTAACTACCATGTCACAGGCTGTGTTTAAAAATGGCAGTTAGGAGGTGATTAGCTGGTACTTTTTCACTCTCCATTTTATCACTTTCCAAGCGATGATGCATCTAGCCCAAAGTCCCAGCCAATTGGCTCCTATCTGTTATGTCACAGGCTGGGTTTGAAAAATGACAGGAGCTGATTGGCTGGTACTTTATCTCCATCCAAGGCTTACTAAATAGATCCCTCTGTTCCCTACATGTTGCAGGTTCTGCTGCTGCTAGAAAGATGCGAATGTTGAGATTTATCACTGTATATGCAGCCCAGTAAGGAGAGTTTCAAGTACAAAAACAAATGTCATAATAATATACAGTATTTCAGAATTAAACACTAATTACTAGAACTGATCCACCAATTTGTTGATTCATGATGAGGTCACCATTTTGTGGGAAGCAGAACAAATAAGATGAGTTTGCAGCTGTCACCTTTATTATAATAACTAATCTGGACAGGTCATCAGTGTGTATTACTACACAAAGTGATCAGGCACATTCTGTTGTTTGTGGTCAGCTTTCTTTGTAATCACAGTCACTGCCGTCATTCCCCTTGGCATCTGTAAACAGCAGCTGGCTGAAAATGTCCTATTTCTATAACAGCTATTGCAGATCTACTCATCTCAGAGTGAGCAGTATTTCACCCATATGTACCTATTGGAAATATACCTAATTACATTACATTTTATTTATATGGTTTACTATGGATAGGTATTAACCTAAGCTTCATTTGAATTGTATTACTGTAATTTTACTTCTTACAGTATATTAAAAGAAATTTGCTACATTTTTATACACAGCAATATCCACACTACCACGTTCAAGGAGAATTGGTTCATCTATGTGTTTAAAGGGTTAAAATAGGAGATGTGCACCAGACCATTTTTGCTGGTTTGAGTTCTAATTCGTTGTCCGGTTTTGATTTTGCCAAAACTGCCCTCACTGGTTATGGTTTTGTATTTATTTATTTTTTAAATTGTCAATAAAGCTAGGGGGGGGGGGTGTAATAGGGTGTGAGATTAAGAAAGTGAGAGACTTTGGGAGAGTTTTTCTGTTTTTTTTAAAGTGGCAATCATTTACATGGGAAAACCAACCTGGTTTTGCCATGTAATGATTGCCACTTTAAAAAAAACAGGAGAACTCTCCCAAAATCTCTCACTTTCTGATTCTCACACTCTATTACATCCCCCCCAGTATCACACATTTTGGGCCTGTCTTTGTTCCTACAGTATTACTAACCTCAATAACATTAATTTGCAGTCATTTCCTATTTTGACCACCACCTAACTCTCAATAGTGTTCACCAACATAGGCCAAAGGCTGGGCTGGCTACACTAAGCAGCATAGCAGTGGCACAAACACACGGCAGTTATTTCTGTTTAAAAATTTTTTTGCAAATTTGTAATGTATTAGCAATAATCAATGTAACCAACTCGTAAGTACTTTCAATAGAAAACAATACAACACAGAAATGTACTAAGAATAATGGGGCAGATGTATTAACTTGGAGAAGGAATAAAGAAGTGATAAACCAGTGATTGCACATGGTGATAACGCACCAGCCAATCATTACGGATTTGAAAAATGACAGTTAGGAGCTGACTGACTGGAGCACTTATCACCACTATATACATTCTCCAGGCTTAATACATCTGCCCCTATGTGTGAAAAATCATTACTCTAAAGTAGTAGTAGTCAACAAACAGCAAAGAAAAAGCCCTAAACCATGTGTAAAATAGCAACAGCAGAGATAGATGCCCCCTACACAAGTGCACATGCCCTCAGCACATGCCTATTGTCAGTGCCCAATCTGTACCTTTCTCCTGGGTTCTGTGCATTAAACTGGGATGCTGGCCATGACTTCACAGCATCTAGGTTCACTTTACAGATCTGAGTGGGGTTACAGAGCACAAAGGTCATACGACCAGCTCGCTCAACAATCACTGGTCCCTGGATACAGGTGTTATTTGTTAATTGTAATTTCATTTTTTATTCTGTGATCAGCCTGTGGTCTGTCACACATGGCACGCACACATGGCTGATCACAGGAGTCTACTCTGTGCTCTGTTTTCCCAGGGAAGGCTGAGCTAGAGTAGGTGAAACAGGGGAAAGCCATCTTAACGCCATCTAATATTTTTTCACAATTAGATTTCAGTAAATAATGGGAAATACAATCTGCTTTCTAAAATAGAAATGCAAATTTATGGACTTGGAGGAGAATTTAGCAAATTCTCCAATTGACCTTTGATACATTTCTGTGATACTGAAATAATCTGAAAAGGGTCAGTTTTCATATTAGTGTAGTAAATATAATATTGATAAGTATGACACTTAGGGCAGTTGGGTGTATCCTGAGTGTCCAGGGCACATGTAGGCTCTGTGGGGGATCAGGATTTGAATGAAACTATTTGTAGCTTGGACTAAAATTTTAAAAGGAACGTTCAATGCATCCCATGATGAATCACCTATACGGAGCACCAGAATATAAATACACTTTAAACAAATGTCAAGCAGGTTAAAACACTCACTCTGACGTCTTCACATGTAAGTGGTGACATATTTTTGTTATGTGCTTTTAGAATACATACATTAATGAATATTAAGGAATATATTTTCCTATTTACACAATAGTACGTCATTCTCCAAGTCTTTAAAAACAAGGTTATGGTTCAAGAAAGTATGTGGTATTAATCATTTTCTGAGTACAGGATTCTTTGCATTCCAAAGTGAAGTCATCCCACGAAGAGTCCATGGTCAGTTATTTGTATCACATTAGCTATACACACACATTGTAATTTTCATTTGTTAAAACCATGGAGGAATGCAAATGGCACAGCCAAGCTCAGGCACAACTGACATAAAATGAGAGTATGTGGCTTGGTGTGCATATCTGACCAGAACCATTGTAATTTCCGCACATACTATTCCAGTTCTGGGTGAGCAGCAGTGGAGGTTTGGCAAAATGGCAACAGGCCTTCAGGTCATCCTTGTTTTTACAGAAGGGTGCCAAAGTGAAACTGATAATGTTGCTTAGTGTACAGGTACCATATAGGAATATCCTGAATGCTTAGCCATAGGTATGTCTAGTGGAACAACAATGCCCAGCAAGCTGTACCGAGTCTGCTAATTATCATATAGGAATATCCTGAATGCTTAGCCATAGGTATGTCTAGTCACTAGTGTATTAAATATTAGCAGATTTATTCAAGTTTTATTTGTAGTTATTTGGGGAATGTGTAATGGTTTCATCCCTACACATTATTTGTTTGTTTAAGTTTTATTGCCCCAAATGGGTGATGGGCTAGGGGAGGGTCCAATCAATCAATGTGCTTACATACACATGTTTGGGCTTTATATTGGTGTGTAGTTTAGCTGATTTAGCGTAGCTGAATCATTGTGTGGAGAAAGATCTCAAAGGGAGAAAATCTCTAAGGGATTCGTCTGGCACTTATACTGGACTTTAACTGGACGGAAACTGCATGGAAACTCCAAACAAAAGCAAATAAATCATCACAATCCACCAAACCTTGGACTGCAGCTACAAATGTATGTACACACCTATTATTCTCCAAACCTCACTTACCCGGACACTAAACATTCACTTTCTGCAAAAAACCTGCAATACAACTTTTACTCTGACCCTGCAAATACCTGGAAAACAAATGTTTAATTGAGAAGCATATTTGATGAAGTAACACTGACTTGTGGTTTGCCAACACTGTGTAATTTTCCATCTAACATCAACAAATATTTGATTTACTGGTAATCTGTAGATATTAACATCATTTTAATTACTTGCAAATCGTATTTCTTTCTGCAAACTTCACTGCTCTCTCATACAGCCACCACTCCTCCCCCTATTCTCATTATACTACCAGTTTACACACCATCCACACTATGGCCAGGCTGGCAACCCCCCTTACTCATTGTCCTTCTATTCCTTTATTCTGTCCCCTGTTACCACCTCTATCCCTCTCTCACAGTCTCCTACATCTCCTCCTCCCTCCTCTCCTCTGTCTGCCTCCCTACCCCTCTTCTGTTTCCCCATTGCAATTCACTTCTGCCCCTTCACACCACTTATACCCCACCGCTCAACCCTACTCTTTCCCTCCTCTGCCTGTCTCCTCACCTCTCCTCCACCAGTATCAAACTGCACTCCCTCCCTGTTTCACGCATGCAGTCTCCCTTCCTAGCCAAGGCCCCAGCACCATCATCACACCCTCTTTATCTTCTCCTTCCAAATTACTCCTACCTCAACGCTACAGCAATCCTGATAATCTCATTCACATCTCTCCCACAAACTCATACCCCCTATCTTGTGCACTCTGGAATGCCAGATCTATTTGCAACAAACTGACCCCCACTCATGACCTTTTCATTTCCAACTCCCTGCACCTCCTGGCCATTACAGAAACCTGGATTACTCCTCATGACACCACTTCTCCTGCTGCTCTCTCTGCTGGGGGCCTCACATTCTCACACACACCCCGACCCGGGGGTCGCCATGGGGGTGGTGTTGGGATCCTTTTACCCTCAAGCTACACATACCAACTTATACCTCCAGAACCTTCTCTTACATTCTCTACATTTGAGGTCCATGCATTACGCCTCTACCAACCTACTAATCTTCGAGTTGCTGTAATTTACCGTCCACCTGGCATTTCCTCCAAATTCCTTGACAACTTTGCTTCCTGGCTACCTCACTTCCTCTCTTCTGACATTCCCTCCATTATTCTAGGTGATTTCAACATCCCTATCGATAACCCCACAAAATCACCTGCCTCTAAACTCCTTAACCTCACCTCTTCACTTGGTCTCTCCCAGTGGACCACCTCACCCTCCCATGTGAACGGGAGCTCACTGGATCTGGTTTTCACTCACCGCTGTGATATTTCTGACTTCTCCAATTCCCCTTTTCCCCTCTCTGACCACCATTTGCTTTCTTTCAACTTATCTATCTCTGCTTCCCCATCTCTCCCTCCTAAGGCTACCATCACGAAGCGTAACATTGAGGCTATTGACACCTCATCCCTGTCCTCCCTGTTTGACTCCCTTCTCTCTCCTCTTCTCTCTCTCACATGCCTTGAACAAGCCACATCCCTATACAATGCATCTCTTACTTCTGCCCTTGACTCTGTTGCTCCGCCAACCACTATTCACCCTCGCAGATCAAAACCTCAACCCTGGCACACCAAATGCACCAGATACCTACAAAAATGCTCACGTACTGCCGAGCGACAGTGGAGGAAATCACGCTCTAAAGCAGACTTCCTCCATTTCAAATTCATGCTCTCATCCTTCAGTACTGCCCTTTCCCTTGCTAAACAATCATACTTCAAAATCCTCATTTCTACACAGTCTTCCAACCCCCGGCGCCTCTTTGCCACTGTTAACTCCCTCCTCTGCCCACCACCACCTCCTCTCCCTTCCTCATTGTCTGCTCTTGACTTTGCCACTTATTTCACATCCAAGATTGACTCCATACGTCAGGATATCACTTCCCACCAGACCAGCAACCAGCCACCACCCATCCCTTGCCACCCCTCCCCTTCCCTCTTACCAACTCTGACATCTTTCTCCCATGTATCTGGCGAGGAAGTCATGGCCCTCATCCGTTCCTCCCCCCCCACAACCTCCCCGCTCGACCCTATCCCCTCCCACCTCCTCCGTTACCTCTCCCCTTCTGCCTGTTCCCATCTTGCCCACCTTCTCAATCTCTCCCTTTCATCAGGCACTGTCCCCTCTGCCTTCAAGCATGCTCTTGTCTCCCCTATTCTTAAAAAACCTACCCTTGATCCTAACACTCTCTCCAACTATCGACCCATCTCTCTCCTCCCCTTTGCCTCCAAACTTCTTGAGCGTATTGTCTATAACCGCCTCACTGCCTTTCTTTCCTCTCACTCACTGCTTGACCCATTCCAGTCTGGTTTCCGTTCTCTCCACTCCACTGAAACTGCCCTCACAAAAGTCTGCAATGACCTCCATGCAGCCAAATCTAAGGGCCACTACTCTCTGCTTATTCTTCTTGACCTCTCTGCTGCTTTTGACACTGTGGACCATCCTCTCCTTCTGCAAATCCTTCACTCTCTTGGTCTGCGTGATACTGCCCTCTCCTGGCTGTCCTCCTACCTCTCTGATCGTTCCTTCTCTGTCTCCTCTCATGATGCTACCTCCCCCCCACTTCCACTAACTGTTGGTGTCCCCCAAGGCTCTGTTCTTGGTCCTCTCCTTTTCTCTCTCTATACGTCCTCTTTAGGTGAACTCATTAGTTCTTTTAACTTCCAATATCACCTCTATGCTGATGACACTCAAATCTACCTCTCCTCCCCTGATCTCTCCACGGCTCTCCTCACTCGTACCTCAAACTGTCTTTCTGCTATCTCTTCCTGGATGTCTCAGCGCTTTCTTAAACTCAACATGTCTAAGACTGAGCTGATCATCTTCCCACCCTCCCGCACAGCCTCACCTCCCACAATCTCATTATCCATTGATGGCACAACTATCTCCCCTAGCCCCCAAGTACGCTGTCTTGGCGTAATCCTTGACTCCTCCCTCTCCTTCAAACCACACATTCAGCACCTCTCACAAACCTGTCATTTTCATCTCAAAAACATTTCTAGAATCAGACCTTTTCTCACACAGGATGCCACTAAGATCATTATTCACTCACTGATTATTTCCAGACTGGACTACTGTAATCTCCTCTTAACTGGTCTCCCTGACAATCACCTCTCTCCACTCCAATCTATCCTCAATGCTGCTGCCCGGCTCATCTTCCTCACCAAACGCACTACGTCTACCTCCCCCCTCCTACAGGCCCTCCACTGGCTTCCCTTCCCTTTCAGAATCCAATTCAAACTTCTCACACTCACTTACAAAGCACTCACCCACTCCTCTCCCATCTACATCTCTGACCTTATCTCCCTTTACTCTCCCACCCGTCCTCTTCGCTCTGCTAATGCACGCCGTCTCTCCTGTCTTCTGATTACTTCCTCCCACTCCTATCTCCAAGATTTTTCACGTGCTGCTCCATTTCTCTGGAATTCTTTACCTCTCCCCCTCAGACTCTCCACCTCTCTACAAAACTTCAAACGGGCTCTTAAGACCCATTTCTTTACCAAACCTAGCCAAATCTCAACATAACCCTCTATTCCACGCTCTCTATGTACCCCATCTGTGTCATCCCTGTCTGTCTACCCCTCCCCTTAGAATGTAAGCTCTCACGAGTAGGGCCCTCTTCCCTCATGTGCTTATACTTTTCTTACTTTAATAATCCTCAACTGCCCAGATCCCACAGTTTTTTGACCACCTGGAACTTATCTCTATGTTTACTGGTGTAGTTATGCTTAGTTGCCCTGTACTTGTCCTATATTGTATTCAACTGTAAGTCACTGTTTTCCTATTTTTTATGTGCATTTGTACTCTGTAATCGGGCGCTGCGGAACCCTTGTGGCGCCATATAAATAAAGGATAATAATAATAATAATAATATAAATACCCTACAGTATATAAATTACTTACCATGGGCAATAGGCCTGGCCTGAAATAGAGTGGCTATCACCTCTAGTTGCTGTGTAGGGGGATAGTTAGTCCTGACAGCAATAATGCCAGGTAAAACAGCGCTATAAGCTGGATCTGGTAAAGAATTTACATTTATTCATACAATAATATACTTTAAAAAGTACAGTTGCAACGGGAATTAATACATGACTGATAAAAGAAAAAACAAGTTAACATGAAATAAAAAGGCACACATTAGCACTGCAATTCAATGATAATATATATATATATATATATATATATATGAGCTGGAATTTATATAGGGATTTGTCCATGGAGACTGGACACAATCCTGGGAGGTAAGTATGCAAAAGTGGCAATTACCAGCTTGGTGGTTAGATGAATGACCTCTTGAAGCTTGATGGGAACCCAGCAAAGATCCTATTAAAATCTCCGGTCTTGTCCTTATTAAATCGAAATGGTAATCCCTGTGGATTTCTAGGCTTCGCTCCTGGTTGATCCAAATTGCAATGGTGCCCAGCTCTTGGTCCAACGCATTTTGCTGTGAGACACAGCTTTTTCAAGGTAATGGTGCTTGGTGCCAAGATGCCCTTTATATAGAAGTGATAATTGTCCATGATTTGCAGATGCTGCTATTGCATATTCATACTCAACATTAAAAACAAATCCAAATCCATCTTAATGGTTTAATGATAGACACACTGGGGTAAATTTACTAAGATTCGTATTTTCCCGTTTGAGGTCAAAGTTCAATCACGAATGACATCGAAAGTGTAAATATGCAACTTTTTGAATTGATTACGACTAATTTACTAAGCTGCCGTATTCTGCATTTTCGGTTTTTCCGATGTCGATGTCATTCGTTTTTTTTGGCAGTGTTTTACGTGAGTGACTTGTAAAACACTGCCGACTTTAATACAATGAATCTCGGCCGGATCTGAGAGATACGTGCTGGGCTTCATTGTGCACCTTGTAAAAAAAAAAGTTTAAATGTAAAAAAAAAATTGCGTGGGGTCCCCCCTCCTAAGGCAAACCAGCCTCGGGCTCTTTGAGCCGATCCTGGTTGCAGAATTATGGGGAAAAAATGGACAGGGGTTCCCCCATATTTAAGTAACCAGCATCGGGCTCTGCGCCTGGTCCTGGTTCCAAAAATACGGGGGGCAAAAAGAGTAGGGGTCCCCCGTATTTTTGAAACCAGCACCGGGCTCCACTAGCTGGACAGATAATGCCACAGCCGGGGGTCATTTTTATACAGTGCCTTGCGGCCGTGGCATCAAATATCCAACTAGTCACCCCTGGCCGGGGAACCCTGGGGGAGTGGGGACCCCTTCAATCAAGGGTTCCCCCCCAGCCACCCAAGGGCCAGGGGTGAAGCCCGAGGCTGTCCCCCCCCATCCAATGGGCTGCGGATGGGGGGCTGATAGCCTTTGTTCAAAGTGATTGATATTGTTTTTAGTAGCAGTACTACAAGGCCCAGCAAGCCTCCCCCGCAAGCTGGTACTTGGAGAACCACAAGTACCAGCATGCGGCGGAAAAATGGGCCCGCTGGTACCTGTAGTACTACTACTAAAAAAATACCCCAATAAAGACAACACACACACACCTTGAAAGTATAACTTTAATACATCCATCCACACCTCCATATACACATACTTACCTTATGTTCCCACGCAGGTCGGTCCTCTTCTCCAGTAGAATCCATGGTGTACCTGTAGAAAAAATTATACTCACATAATCCAGTGTTTTAGGCTCCTCTGTAAATCCTTTTGTAATCCACGTACTTGTAAAAATAAAAAAACGGATACCCGACCTCGCACTGAAAGGGGACCCATGTTTTCACATGGGTCCCCTTTACCCGAATGCCTGGAACCCCCTCTGACTTAAGTCCAAGAAGGTTCCATCAGCCAATCAGGGAGCGCCACATTGTGGCACCCTCCTGATCGGCTGTGTGCTCCTGTACTGTCTGACAGGCGGCACACGGCAGTGTTACAATGTAGCGCCTATGCGCTCCATTGTAACCAATGGTGGGAACTTTCAGGTCAGCGGTTGACCGAAAGTGACCTCACCCCTGACCTGAAAGTTCCCACCATTGGTTACAATGGAGCGCATAGGCGCTACATTGTAACACTGCCGTGTGCCGCCTGTCAGACAGTACAGGAGCACACAGCCGATCAGGAGGGTGCCACAACGTGGCGCTCCCTGATTGGCTGAAGAAACCCACTTAGACATCAGCCAGAGGGGGTTTCTGGCATTCGGGGAAAGGGGTCCCATGTGAAAACATGGGGCCCCTTTCAGTTCGTGGTCGGGTATCCGTTTTTTTATTTTTTCAAGTACGTGGATTACAAAAGGATTACAAGCAGAGGAGCCTTCAACCATGGATTATGTGAGTATAATTTTTTCTACAGGTACACCATGGATTCTACTGGAGAAGAGGACCGACCTGCGTGGGAACATAGGATAAGTATGTATGTATGTTGGTGTGCATGTATGTATTAAAGTTATACTTTCAAGGTGTGTGTGTGATGTCTTTATTGGGGTATTTTTTTTAGTAGTAGTACTACAGGTACCAGCGGGCCCGTTTTTCCGCTGCATGCTGGTACTTGTGGTTCTCCAAGTACCAGCTTGCGGGGGAGGCTTGCTGGGCCTTGTAGTACTGCTACTAAAAACAATATCAAACACTTTTCACAAAGGCTATCAGCCCCCCATCCGCAGCCCATTGGATGGGGGGGACAGCTTCGGGCTTCACCCCTGGCCCTTGGGTGGCTGGGGGGGGGACCCCTTGATTGAAGGGGTCCCCACTCCCCCAGGGTACCCCGGCCAGGGGTGACTAGTTGGATATTTGATGCCACGGCCGCAAGGCACTGTATAAAAGTGACCCCCGGCTGTGGCATTATCTGTCCAGCTAGTGGAGCCCGGTGCTTGTTTCAAAAATACGGGGGACCCCTACGCTTTTTGTCCCCCGTATTTTTGGAACAAGGACCAGGCGCAGAGCCCGGTGCTGGTTGCTTAAATACGGTGCTGGTTGCTTAGTATGTGTGTATGTTGGTGTGCATGTATGTAATAAAGTTGTACTGTCACGGTGTGTGTGTCCTGTTTTTATTGTGGTATTTTTTTAGTAGTAGTACTACAGGTACCAGCGGGCCCGGTTTTCCACCGCATGCTGGTACTTGTGGTTCTCCAAGTACCAGCTTGCGGGGGAGGTTTGCTGGGACTTGTAGTACTGCTACTAAAAACAATATTCACCATTTTTCACAAGGCTATCAGCCCCCCATCCGCCGCCCTTGGATGGGGGGGACAGCCTCGGGCTTCACCCCTGGCCCTTGGTTGGCTGGAGGGGGGGACCCCTTGATTGAAGGGGTCCCCACTCCTCCAGGGTACCCTGGCCAGGGGTGACTAGTGGGGTATGTAATGCCAGGGCCGCAGGGACCAGTATAAAAGTGTCCCCCGGCTGTGGCATTATGTACCTGGCTAGTGGAGCCCGGTGCTGGTTTTAAAAATACGGGGGACCCTTACGCTTTTTGTCCCCCATATTTTTGGAACCAGGACCAGGTGCAGAGCCCGGTGCTGGTTGATTAAATATGGGGGAACCCCTATAATTTTTTCCCCATATTTTTTCAACCAGGGCCGGCTCAAAGAGCCCGAGGCTGGTTATGCTTAGGAGGGGGGACCCCGCGCAATTTTTTTTTTCAGTTTTAACACTAAACAGACCCTTTCCCATAGATAACCATGCACAGATCTCACTGATCCGTGCATGGTTATCCAAACTCGACTGGAAAAAGCAGGTCTATTTTTTTGCTGCTTTTTTTAACAAAACGAAAAAAAACAGACCCGCACTTGAGCACTCAGAAACTAACACCCAAATACGAAAGAATAGTGAATGCCCGTATTGTATGAAATAACAGCCGCGTTTGACCGATGGTCTATTCATTCGTATTTCGGAAGGTTGTCATTCAAACCATTACGAATAGACCAGACACTGCCGAGATTGGTGCTTAGTGAATTCCCGGATTGGGACTTAGAAAAAAAAAACACAAATCGTCCAAACTCGAATTTTTAGTAAATACTGGCCCATGTTGCCATGCGAGGGGAGCAAATACATTTATATTTTTTCTGTGCAGAGTAAATACCGTTTGCTTTTGCATGTAGCCCACATATGTTAGACAGCTTTGTTTTTACACTGCAATTTAGACTTCCGTTTGTACACATCCCACCTAGATCTAAATCTCACTGCACATGTTACATCTGCCCCACCTGCAGTGCAATATGGTTTTGCCCAGTTGCTTGCTTTTTTGCTTTACTTACAAACATGAATCAGACCCTAAGTGACTACATTGCTTATAATAGTTTTCTTTTTTTAATCTCTTTACAGGTGTGTGTGCTGTTGGGAAACCGATGTGCCTGCTTTTTGAATATATGGCCCACGGAGATTTAAATGAATATTTGCGTCATAGATCACCACGAGCTCTAAGTAGCCTAAGCCACAGTAGTCTTGCTGCAAAAGTCAGGCTCTCAGACCTGAATCCATCACCTCTTTCTTGTACTGATCAACTACATATTGCCCGTCAGGTGTCAGCAGGAATGGCCTACCTCTCAGAAAGGAAGTTTGTACATCGTGACTTGGCCACCAGGAACTGTTTGGTGGGTGAGAACATGGTGGTCAAAATTGCAGATTTTGGTCTTTCCAGGAACATATACTCAGCTGATTATTACAAAGCAAATGAGAATGATGCCATACCAATCCGCTGGATGCCTCCAGAGTCCATATTTTACAACCGTTATACAACAGAGTCTGATGTTTGGGCTTATGGTGTTGTTCTGTGGGAAATATTCACTTATGGCATGCAGCCATACTACGGCATGGCTCATGAAGAAGTCATCTATTATGTTAGAGATGGAAACATTTTGTCATGTCCGGAAAACTGTCCACTGGAATTGTACAATCTAATGCGCCTCTGCTGGAGCAATATGCCCACTGATCGCCCTAGTTTTGCTTGTATCCATCGCATTCTGGAGCGTATGTTTGACAGAGCTGTTTCTGCCCAAGTGTGAAGGATATGTGTTCCAGTGTGGCATAATACTTCCTTTAGTCCTTATAAAAAAATGCATAGTCCTGCCACTTATCATGGATGTGTAACCATTATACACACACTGGCATACAGCACATGCATGAACAGACGCTGGACCTAAGTTACCAGCACAGAAGTGGATATTTTCCCACAAGTTTAGCTTATCTGAGGGGAAAATACACTCTATGAGGGAAATGTCCTTCTCATGCTAAGAATAGTAAGTAAATGAGAGTAAAATGGCAGCACAGTGGCTTGCTTTATGCAAGTTATCACATGCTTTTACAGTTGTGAATGATTAACAACATGGCCCTGAATATAAGGACATTTTTATTTCCATTGGGTAAATGAGTTACACAGCACACCTGCCATGCAGCAACATAAAAGTCTAAAGTAATCGTCTCAATATACGGTGTATGTTTCTAGTGAATTTCAAATTAAAGGTTTTTCAGTAGCAGAAACAAGTTGTCTGTCAGGCTAATAAAGCTTTTCAATAACCCCATTCATTCCTTGTATTTTACAGCAAAGACACCTTAAATATAATCAAGATTGAAACACAAATAAAATGTTCAATAAATATGATGTAACTATATACTAAAATGACAATGTAATGGATACAGCAGTTCCAGATGAGGGCTGGTGATCAATAATACACTATGTTTCTCATTTAAAGGGAGACCCCTTCTTTTGTTAACTGTTATTTATTAAATATAGACTTTGGGAATCCACAGACTTTGCAGGAGCACGGAGGAAGTAAGCTATAAAAGAAGGTAACACTGCTGCAGTAGTGGAGAAAGCTGATCAGAAGGCACTGTACCATTGCATATCCAGTCAGCTTCAGTACACACCTCATGTCTCCAAGCAATGCTGATGCAGGAGGTCCCAGGGCAAGGAGCCTTGTGTATGTTTATATTAACTCATTCTATGGAAGTGGTGGTAAAGTTACATTTAGAAGACCGTTTATTAACTGATAGCTAGTGATCTTTCTTATTTCCACTAAACATGTTAAACTACTAAGTAAAAATATCCTGATTAACTTTTTTTTATTTTATGTCATTTTTATTTCAGCTCATTGGTCATTTTGTCACTTTTGAATATTTTTTGTAATCAATAAATAGCTGATATTTAATGACAAAGTATGTGTGATTTCAATGTGATACTATATGTATAAGAATGTAGTTCCAGTCACTCATTTCGTTGTAGCGTTATGTTTAGATTATATAGAAGTGCTTGTCTTGGTCAGTATATAAATATTGAGGCTGTTTCTTCATGTTTAATGTAGAATTAAGTATCACCCCTATTTGACAAGGATGTAAGGCAGGACATATAGGAGATATCTCTTGCTTTGTTAACAAAAGCTTTCACAGCAGCTATCACCATAGTTTTCTAACAGGATGGTGTTAAGAGGTGGTGGACTGCAGCCCCCTCTCCCCAGTAAAATTCACCACCTGCAGGAACTGCCTAGCAATGGTAATGACTCCCCTTTGGCAGCACTCCCTGCTAATCACAGCCAGATAGGCAGTCCCAGGGGGAGGTGTTTTCACCCCATGCGACTGCCAGTCCATCTGCTATAGCAGAAAGAGCACTTCCTGTGTGAGGCAACTCCCCTGCTATTACAGCAGCCCTATCTAGCTTCTAGGGGCTGCAACTGATGCAGTCCCTAGAAGTCAGCAAATTTGCTAGCAGTGCCAGACTTATGCCCTGCACCAAACGTAAAACCCATCTGCCACTGCTGCCAGACTTAAGTTCTGCCTCCTAGTGACATCAGCTGTCGTAGGAGACCAGACACAATGCAGACCTCTTCCGTGGCCAGACAGGTAAGGAGCAACTGCTGGTGTTAAGAGTCTATTTAACAAGCTCCTGCTTCCTCTATGGCAGTGGTTGCCAAACTTTTTTGAATCATGGCGCCCTAGAGTATCAGAATTTTTTTCACGGCACCCCTAGGGCAAAAGTTTTTATTGAGAGATTTAGAATAAATAGTAAATGAAGTAAATTGTGTTTATATGTCACCCTTTGGTTTAGTTATGTGGTGTGGGACAGGAATTGCTTCTGTTTGTCCACATATTTTATGACTGGCAGCCACCAGCGCTGGTTTTGCTTATTACATTGATCATAAATAATTTAAATTGGTCCTGGATCACCAATCCAAGGCACCCCTGCAAGTGTCCCGAGGCGCCCCAGGGAGCCGCGGCACACAGTTTGGGAACCACTGCTCTATGGGGAAGAGCAGTTTCTTCCCAATGTACATCGCAAATAACACATGGCATAATGACCACACGTGCACTTGTGTGGGATGTCCGATCCTGGAAATAAAGTGATAGTATCAGCTATCACTTTACTTTTTACTCATTGCTGGCATAAGCCCTTATTGGAGCCAGTGTCACTGTGAATGGCCCTTAATAAATTGCTCAAAGAATGTTACTTTTCAAAGGCTATAGTAAAAATTTTGCTAAGAAAGTCTAATAGAAATACAGTAAAGGCAATAAACCAAAATGTATAACGTAATTAACATTTTCATAATGCTGAATATGCTTACTATAGGTTCAACATTAATGCATAATTAAGGATTGTGTGCATGGAAATACATGCACATATTTATAAGTATGCAGGGCTGTACGCATTTTGCAGTCTGCCAGCTCCCTTTCAGTTAGCTACTCATCATCATCAGTGCACATTGCACCAATTTATACTTGGTGCAAATAATTAACCTGGAAGCAGCTCACCTCTAAATCTGCTTATCCCACAGTTCTACTGACCCCCGCCCTCACTGAACTGTGCCCCTATGTTAGAATGCCCAGATACAGCAACTCGGGTACACCTTAGTTGCAAGTGGCAACTTACTGACTCGACCATCTTCCCTGAAACTGTACTAAATAGATTCCCAGTATCCCCTACAGACTACGAGAAAAGGATTTACCGGTAGGTAATTAAAATCCTATTATATCCCTGATGATTGATCAAACATAAAATTAGGGTATTCCTTTAAACTGCAATCTTAATAGATGATAATCCAGCTAACAATTGAGAGAACATATAGGGGCCGATATATCACCCTCTGCATCTGAGGATGTGGATGTGAGGTGAGAAAATCAACACAATCCACAATGCGATTCTTGGTTACATTGCATGGATGTATCAATAATCACATGCAGGGACAGAGCATGCAAGAAAGCTCTGTCCCTACGATGCTATGCCGCAGACATATCTTGGTATGTTTGGTAGTTCCCCAAGTATGTCCTGCGCACGCACCTCCGAAATCACCTCCGCTACCACTGCCACCTACTCCCTGTCACGATAAGAATTCCCCCCCAATGGCAGATCATGCTCACCACAGGTGGGTATCTGTAATCGGAGCTCCAGATCGGCTGCTGGACATCAGGGCACCTTTACTGCAGCGGAGGTCACAGGAGCAGTAGGGAGCCCCAATGACCTGCATCCTGCACCAGAGCCCTGATCACTGGACCCTGGGTCGGTGAGTATGATTTTTTTTTTTTACACATTGATCTGCTTGTGTGTCAGAGCTGATCACACTGCCAGATCCCTGCACAGTAGTGAAATCTGTGTAGAAGTACCCGATCCGCAGTGAGCCCTGTGATTACGCCAGCTTAATTAGGGCTCACTGCTGTATTTTTTTACAATTTTTTTGTACTAAATTTGGTCAGATCGCATTTCCCATTATAAGTATGGCAAATGCGATCTGGGTTACGAAAAAAATAGAATTTAAGGGTTTGGAGCCGTTTTTCACAAAAACTGCTCCAAAAGCCCTTTAATTCATTAAAGTGATACTAAAATAATGTGAAAACACCCTTTTTAACATTATTTTAGTAAAACAAATGTTAATAAATATGCCCCATAATGGTTAAATGAAATCTGTGATCCATGAAAGTGTCAGGCTTACAGTCTGGGACCCCAGGACCTGCAGAGCTTGCTATAGGATGCCTATAGAAATTTCAAGTAATGACTCTTGCTCTCGTTTATCAGTGTAGACGCTGTGCTCAATTTCAGAGTGTTGAAACCTGCTGTGAATTTGTTCTTGTACATACTTGTAACACAAGACAGAAAAGTATTTATCTGAGAAAAGATAACTTAGAAAGGTTGTATCACCAAAATTACAAAATCGCGTGTTGGTGAATATTGTCAAAATAACTTTAATTCATTAATTGTTGATTATCTACACATTGCAGTTTGGAAATGTTCCTCATCATTTGTTCTTTATGTAATCTTTTATGTATTTGTTTCCTGGTGGTCCAGCAACTATTGTTTTTCAGCTGATACTATCATACGCATGAAGTTACCAAGGCACGGCACTGCAGTTTGGAAGAATTTACCCCCTTCGGGTGTGATATGATATGTTGACAGAGAACAAGAATTCAACATTTGTTGAATTAATAATATATTTTAAGTACAGTCCTTTGTTCACAGAATTTGTTTAGAACTCATACTGTATAGACAACTTTCGAAGAAACTACTAAAACTAAAAGTCCATTTTCTATAATGGTATAACTAAGATGGTTAAACAACTTTTCTTACATGGTCATGTGATTTTTCATCAACAAAACCTGACTTTCTCAGGGGCAATTACATCTCAGATCTTTTCTTATTCATTTCAGTTGCACAATAATTTTTTATCATGGGGCTGATGCCAACCCCCCCCCCCCCCCCACACACACACACACGAATCATCATACTCACTTACAAAGCCCTCACCCAATCCTCTCCTATTTACTTCTCTGACCTCATATTCCATCACGCTTCTATCCGTCCACTTTGTTTCACTAATAATGCTGCCTCTCTTCCTAACTGATGACTTCCTCCCACTCATGTCTCTAAGATTTTGCCCATGCTGCTCCCTACCATCGGAACTCTCTCCCTCTCCCTATTAAAACACATTTCTTTGTCAAAGCCATGAAGCTCTCATCTTAGCCCACTACTCCATGTGCCTTGCTCTCCTGTCTCTCCCCTCTGTGTTACCCCTGTCTTATACTTAGTTTTAGACTGATAGCTCACACGAGTAGGGCCTTCTTCCCTCATGTGCTTTTCCTTCCCTCAATTACAGTATATCATCATCTCTTCCCCACTGCCTATAACGACACCTAACCTTTGGCTTCTCCTGAATCCTGCTTATTTGAGTATTATGACTGCGGATATAGTAATGTTTTAAAACCACTTTGTCCATGTCCCGTAATGTTCTTTATAGGAAGCCACTATTTCTTATTTTGCTCATACTGTTTCTTTTTAAGTATTTTGTAAGGTGCTGTGGAAGCTTGGTGGCGCCATATACAGTAAATAAAGAAGAATAATATTCGCTAAACGACCTGGGCTGGATTTAAACAATAATAAGGAGATCACAAGTGTGGGGTTATGCATGGGCTGGTGATTTTGTTTGGGAGACTGTAAAAAAACACAAAATGTCCAACACTCATAGGCCCTCATTCCGAGTTGATCGCTCAGTAGCTACTTTTAGCAGCCATGCAAATGCATAGTCGCCGCCCACGGGGGAGTGTATTTTCACTTTGCAGGAGTGCGAACGCCTGTGCAGCCGCGCGGCTGCAAACACATTTTGTGCAGAACAAGACCAGCCCTGTAGTTACTTATTTTGGCGATGATTGCTGTGACGAATGACACGGTTATGACATCAGATACCCGCCCAGCAAACACCCGGCCATGCCTGCGTTTTCCTGGACACTCCCAGAAAACAGTCAGTTGCCACCCAGAAACTCCCAATTCCTGTCAATCTCCCTGCGTTCGGCAGTGCGACTGGAAGCGTCGCTAGAACCTGTGCAAAACCATGATGCTCTTTGTACCCGTACACCGCGTGTGCGCATTGCGGTGCATACACATGCGCAGTTTTGCCATTTTTTTTAAATGATCACGACGCAGCGAACAACGGCAGCTAGCGATCAACTCGGAATGAGGGCCATAGTACTAGAGACTTGAGTAACAGCCAACCAGAAGCGACCTACAGATGGAGCCCTCCTCATCTTTGCCTTTAATAGGATTAACTGAGCAAGGGCAGTCGGATTTAGGGCCTAATTCAGACCTGGTCGCATGCAGGCGGTGTTTAGTAATTAGTATTGTTCACATTTATAGAGCTGGGTGATTTGTTTTATTGCGGACGCAGGGTTTTGTACACGTGTCTCGGACAAAGTACAGGACTGCGCACGCAGCGTAAGAGACACACACGGTCGCGTGTTTACACAAAGTGCGTAAGAATGCGGGCGCTAAGTACAAATTACACAATAGTGTCGATTAGTTCAAAGGTGGGATAGTAGACATTTAATACAATAGCACATAACTATCAGATTTCAAAAGCAGGTTACTCTAAATTTAGTTTAAAAACTGTATTGCCTCTGGGGTAAAGCTGCCTATCTGAATGAATTTAAATTTTCTGTACAGAAAAACCAAAGTGTATTCGAGTGAGCGAACATAGGAGTGAGTGGATTTGAACCCCGGAAATCGGGTCCCGTGGAGGCTTGGTGGCGTGAGGCGGCTGATTCACGTTAATATAGATTGAAATACACAAATCGTGAGATTTGCAGAGGAGCGTAATAGGGAATTGTGCATTGTGTAGTATTGAAGTAAAAAGGTTTTTTGTTACGCTCCGAGCTGAGGGTCACAGTTTGTACATTGACCCATGGTTGTACGGCAGATAGGTAACAAGTACCTATACGCTGTGTGATTGGACCGCGCGTTTGTGGGTGCGATATATAGCTCAACTTGATACCCCTTTTACGAGCTTTTGCGTAGAATCGCGGTATCATTAGCGCTGTATAGAACATATGCAAGCATGATTTGTGTATAAGTGTATAGGGAGTTTTCGCTGGTCTCTCTCAGGAAAATCTCCAGCGGCAGATATTTACTGGAAAAGGTAAGTCACTCCTAACATTTCCAGTAAATAGAAACTAAATAGGGCCTCACTGGGTACGCGGTGTTCACTATTGGAGTGAGTCGTGGTACTCAGCAGAGAAGGAGCGAGTGAAAGCGCTAGGTGTCTTTCACCGTCTATCTGCGGTGTGCATTGGGGATTGCGTTTATTGGCAAAAAGTCCGCGATGGGATCCAATTGCACAAGCAGTGGGCGTTTGGTAGCTAGGGTTCAGGCTGAAGAAGAGTTGGGACCGAGAAGGTCAGACTCGAGACTGAGAAGGTCAGAATTGCGACCGAGAGGGTCAGCAAGGTTTATTATGTGTGAAAAGTATGGTTCACACACGGAGGCTTTTTGCAATGAATGGTTATGTATGACTGACAAAGATAGGGTATCATTCCCTAGGGTGGGCAGCTTTGAACCAGAGGTATTGCAGAACTTAAGGATAAGGATATGTCTTCTTAAATCCAGAAAACAAAGGGTAAGACATACAAAGTGTTTAAACCTGTGGCAGCAAGAGGGGTTGGTGAGTTTGATCCTAAGGTACTGCAGGTGGGATGTCTATAAGTCATATAAGACAAGAATGGAAATATAAGAACTGTTTGAACTTGTTGCAACAATAAACAAGTAGGAAGAAAAAAAGAGAATGCAAGTACACCGCCTTATGTAGATGTGGAAGCAGTTACGGCCAGCATACAAACTATAGAAAATAATAAAAATATGAAAAATATGACTGTAACCTATATATGTACTAATGAATGTTGAAGTTTTATTTAGGAGGAGAAGGTGACCTGATTGTTTTCAGCCATTTCTCATGTACCCAGACGAGTATCCAACAGTAAAAGAAGAGCAGTAGCCTGTGGGGGAAGTGGCTGAGACCAATGGAACAGGTAAGTATGGTATCATTCGTGTACATATATAGTAAAACCAAAAAAAAATCAAGAAAGTAACGTCAGAAATGGAGAAAAACCTGTCCGCACATTAGTATTTGCCAGTAGGAAAGCGGACAGAGACAAGGTAACCCCAGGGTATTTCTTTCAGTTACCATATAAGAAGTATTCATTCCTAGTAATGCCCCTAGTCAAGATGAGCTTGGAAATGTTTGTTGGACCATGTACAGACCCTTAATACGGGATGAGAAGGATTGAATGAATACTTCGCATGACCTAGAAGCTTGTTAAACTTTTTTTTTTTTTTTGTCTCTTGCAGTAATAGAAAACTCTCCATCTGGATAAGACCACTGGCAAACACTACTTCGGCAAATGGGAGGTGGCTGTCTCTGTGCAAATGGACGGACTCAATAAGGCATTGAGTGTCAGGTTGCAGACTTCTTTGCAAAATTGGAAAGGGGTCACAGTAGCTAATCTTAGATAGTGTGCTATTGAACATCACAAGAATCGTGCTAGGCGCAGAGAACAACAGGTGGAGAGGTTGAGGACGGTAAGTATACTGGCACATACAGGAAAGACCCATCAGTCCAAACCCCAGATCCCTAATGGTCAATAATATGTTACACTTGTAGGAAGGAAGGGCATTTTGCCAGAGATTGTAGGAGTAGCAGGACACATAGTCAATATAGATCCCCTAGACAGAAAACACAAGCCACATTATTAAACACATAGACGGGACCAAGGGACATACAGTAAGGAATCATAAGCCATATAGAAAACAAAGATTCGGCTAATGGGAAGAACAAAATAAATGCAACATTACCTTTTGACAGAACTTGTTGGGGTTAAGAGGAGGCCTCTAAACTTTTGCTTCTTTCTCTAGCAGAAATGGCCCCTGATTAAATTAATTTTGTTAGATATGATATACATATACTGGGCTCCTGCTCAGGAAGTACAAAGTATGTTAGACACCCACGAAGACTAATGTCACATGCAACTGTTCTAGATGCATGTCCATCACAGGTAGAGGAAATTATCTCCCAGATATCGGGTTCCCTATGAACTTAGAATGGACAGGACACAGGATTGATGGCTGGGATAGTCCCAATAGCGATACGATAAACACAGATTTTTTTTAAGGGGAGTAGACCAAGTAGAGAATCACTTCCCCGTAGTACCCAATCCAGTTGTCAAATTTTTATAAAATCTTCTTCACCTCTACAAACTCATCTGTCACCAACCTCTATTCTGTTTCTCTACAGTTTCCTCTTCATCTTTTGCGTTCACACAGGGTGGTACAATACATGGACCCAATTACAGTTCAAACTCTACATGCCTAGGTCCTTCAGAGTTCTGCCCGAACCCAGTATATCTCAACAGCACGATAACACCAGTATTACTGCAGTGTGCCTTGTCATGCACAAAGGGTGGAGAATGGGAATACTGGTGAAGGGAAATTTTGTATAGACACTGATATGCCTGTTGGTGAATGGCAAAACTGACATTTTCTTTTTAATTTTCTTCTTCTTTCTCTCCTCTAGAGATGTTTCTTTTTTCTTTTCTTTTTTTTGAGTTATGCTCATGGTACTCTACATTGCAAACACACGATAGTTAAATTAAGATACAAAAATTTGTGTTCCCTACAGGAAAAGGCAGTCTGGAGGACAAAGGGGTATGGCCAGGAGTCCTCAGGACTGTGGGCAGGTGGACACGGTAAGCCAGTAGCCCCCAGAGCATACCTTCCAAGTCTAGCTGAGGTGGCACACGGTCTGACTCATCTAGGCAAAGAGGGTATGTGCAGGCTGATGAGAGCCTACTGGTGTGTGCCAGGATTCTATTCTCATGCAGGTAAGAGAGCAATGACCTGTCTTGCTTGCTTGAGGAAGAATATTGGTAAAGCAATACCAACAGAGCCATCCCATATCCCTCCTGCAGACGAATCTTTTCAGGAAATACAAATCGACTTCGTACAGTTAACACCCTTTAGGAATTATTGTTATGTATTGGTGTGCACTGATGTTTTCTCAAACTGGGTAGAGGCATTTCCTGCCGCCACGGATGCTGCTGTTTTTACCGCAAAGAAAAAATTGCGCAGAAATTTGTGTGTAGATAATGGTACCCCTAGAAGTAGGAGCAAAGCTTGAAATTGTACTATTGTGATCATAGATACTGCCACTAGTATTATGTAGCTTCGGAACCACTCCCAGATCTTCACTCAACTAATCTCCCTCTTCGAAATTTGGTTTTGTTCTTGTTTTGGTATTTGTGTCTTTATGGTTGTTTTTGGAAGACAACCTCATGTCATGATTGATCCGCACAGTGATCAGAAATACACCAATGAGGTGACAGTACAGTACCTTATTGAGATGAGCCAGCATTTGAGAACTTGACAAAAGAACTTGAAACTGTAGATTGCTGATATGCCAAATACTAACTGTCTTGATTGTGAACTAAGAGACTGTGTGATTGTTCTTACTTATCCGGTTGCCTACTAGACAGGTGGGAAGGACCATACCAAGTTTTGTTGACAGCACTATCCCAGTGAAAGTAGCCAAGAGAGAGACTTGGGTCCACGATTCCCATTGCAGGAAAGTCGGTAGTCCGGAAGGAACTCGTAAATGGAGTGAGATCGCAAAAGTATCACCAGAGACTCTGTTCCATGAAGACTGAGAGGCAGCACTGTTGAACACTACCTGAGCGTACTAAAGGATTACAGAAAGACCAGTCATTGTAATTGATTTGTTATGAACAAGAGTTGTTTTGTTCTATTTCTCTTTTCTCCCTTTCCCGCTGACAAACATTTTGTTTCAGGATATTCTATTTTTGCGATGTTTTTTTATGAGTAGTCGAGTGCGGGACTGGAACTGGTTCTGGAGGAAGGAGTGATTTCCTTATAGGATCCCAGGATTAGCCGATCAGTTTGTTAAAGTCAGAGAAAAATCAAAGGTCTAGTAGTTATGGAGTTCAGAGGTGATCAGGAACAATCAGACAATGGCTATTCACACATTGCAGATAAAGAGCTCATTAATATATGTGGAAGAAAGGTTTATGAGTGGCTCTCCCCGAACTCCGAAGGTTTATATTATTTAGGAAGGACACTACTTATAACCCTTGTTCAATTATTAAACAGACCTAGCATACGTTCCAGAAATGGAAACAATGTTCAGAAAATTATAGGAATATGTAGATCATGAAAATGTTATATGTCACTGTCACGATTTGTTTGTGTCTTCTTCATCTACCCAGCAGAACCTCAATCGAATCCAAACATCAGTGTACAAAGACGTAGGTACATGTATGTGTGAAATGTTAATCGCAAATCAGACATTATAGGCCAAAGCACTGTCCCAGCATACTCTATAGGTTGAATGTTGTCCCACCCAACCAGTGGTCCCGTGACCGCCGAGTGCATATAGAGGATGTCTCGTCCTCCTCCCTGTCTTCCCCAAATATAGTCAAGTGTCTGATTTGCAAAATGCATACATACTTGTGTCTAGGTCACCGATTATTGTATGAAATATTTTTTTTTCTCTTATGTTAATAATTGATGGCAGTTATTGTTTGCTGCCAAAGGGTGGACTGTCGAAGTCAAAATATTACATAAAAAGAACATACAAACTACACACATATTAGTCGCTATACTTGCAAATACGCGCAGCGAGCACAGCAATATATAGTAACACGCATTTACACGGACATGCCACAGAGATGGATTCAACACTTATTTCATATAGTGCATAATTATAATAATATCAAGCGCCAGACATCATGATGATTTAAAATTATATAATGAAGTAATGTCATGTATGTGTATTATTTGAACGAAGCAAGATAGACCTGTCATATTTACTATAAAAGCAACCAGATTAATGTGTAGATTGATTTGATACTTGTTATTAAGTTGTAGGACATTGCAACAAATAATTATGATTAAATGTATGTAAGCTAAAATCACTTTTATTAGAACAATAGATATTCCACACAGGTAGTGGACAGGAAGCTCAGGCCACCCCTTTGGACGTCCCCAAGGCTGAACCTGTTTAGCATATACAAAGAGACTAGTGACTCATCATGAATGAGTAAGTTCCCTCCCCCAACTAGATAACACATTGCTGATCACACAGGAGTCAGTTGCTGATCGGTCCCAGACGATGATGGAGTTCTTGCATGATTTTACAGAGAGAGAGAGAGTCATGGAGGGACAAATTTATATGAGAAAGATATGGTAATTGTATCGCTGGCCTGTAACTGTATGTAACTGTAACTATGTTTTAACGGCTTACTGTGTGAGTGTAACCATGTAACTATAGGTATACTGTACTTTGTAATATATTGAATCCATATCCTTTTAATAACAAATATATACATCAATGAGCTTTGGAACTCAGATAATGTGTGGGTGTATTGTTTTCTCTTATGGGATGCAGCATTTTGCGATGTACAGTGCACTTTTATCGTATATGGTAATAAGATGCGCCTGGTGTCTGCAGTATATATTAGAGCGGGCATTTTAAATATTTGTGAGAAAGCAATTTGGCATTCACAATACATGTATTTCTTTTGCATGCAGGGTAAATACTAGCTGTTTTTGCATGTAGACCACACATTCTGGACAGCTTTATTTTTGCCCCTTCCTTGCACACTGAGGCATGCTTCTTACTAATCCAGAAGGTCCCTCCCAGAAAGGTCCAAGGGGGTCATTCAGACCTGGTCGCATGCAGGCGTTTTCTTGCACTGCTGCGACCAGGTAATCGCCGCCTACAGGGGAGGGGGTAATCACTGTGCAGGGGTGCGATCGGCTGTGCAGTGAGCTGCACAAACAAAAGTTTGTGAGTTTCTGCACAGCCCAGGAATTACTCAGCCGCTGTGATGATCTGGGCCGATGCTGACGTCAGGAATCCTCCTCCCGAACGGCTGGGCACGCCTGCATTTTTCCAGACACTCCCTGAAAATGGTAAGTTGCTTCCCACGAATGCCTTCTTCCTGTCAATCTTTTTGCGATCGCCGGTGCGATCGCTTTCTTCGTTAGATCTGTCGCTGCCCGGCGATCCCCAACGCCTGCGGCCGACGCGCCTGCGCATTGTGGTGCATGCGCATGCGCTGTCCAGACCCAATCGCATGGCTGTGAAAAACGGCAGCGTATGATCGGGTCTGAATGACCCCCCAAGAATGGATGATTACCCCAATCAAGCCTGTCCTATCTCAATGTGAAACCTGTCCATGTCCCAGGTAATTGGGAGGGAGGAGAGTGGGTTGTCCCAACACTGCTGCGTATCTCATGCCCTGCAGGAATAATCTATGAGTAGTGATATAATATACTGCCTGCACGTGTCTTGTGTGTGTTCTATGTGTATGCTGTGTATATTTATCCTGTGTACTGCTGAAGGGGGAGAGAAATGAGAAGGAGGTATGGGGGGGGAAGAATTTAAAAGACATCAGATCAAACAGCAGATAATAACTCTGACTCCGGAGGTTCGCCTATCATTAATTGGTGGCTTCACAGCTAGACAGGGGTCACCCCTTCTGGATCCCAAATTAGGTCCTACTCACTACAGACGCCAGCCCTTACCGTTGGGGAGCTGTAACCGAACAACCCTCATTTCAAGGGAAATGGAGCCTGGCAGAGTCTCAGTTATCAATCAATGTATTGGAATTGAGGGCTGTATACAAAGCACTGACCCTGGCATGCAGTATTCTCCAAAGTAGGCCTGTGCAAATTCAATCCGACAACGCCACAACAGTGGCATATATCAATCACCAAGGCGGTACTTGCAACAAAATGGCAATGCAAGAGGCAGACAAAATACTAAAATGGGCCGAACGGCATCTTCCAGCCATAGCAGTGTTGATACCTGGCCTCCTCAATTGGGAAGCAGACTTCCTCAGTCATCAGGAGGTGCACGAGGGCGAATGGGCCAGAAGTGTTCCAACTGGATAGGTGGGACCGGCCAGACGTGGATCTGCTGGCCTCACATCACAACCAAGTATATGGATCAAGGTCACGGGATCCGCAACTGGCATTTGTGGATGCTCTAGCGATACAATAGGACTTTCATTTACCATACGTATTTCCCCCAATATACCTTCTACCAAGGCTAATACGGAAATACAAACAAGAAGGAGGAAACCTCATTCTGATAGCCCCAGAGTGGCCCAGGTGTCATACATGTACAACCTCCATATGTACCCCCGGAAGCTACATTGGATCTCTCAGTAGTATTGTATGCACTTCAAGAGACTCCTTTTGAACCTTTATAATCAGTGGACCTCAAATAGTTGACGGCTAAGTCATTATTTTTATTTTCTATTGCCTCTGCCAGGAGGGTGTCAGACTTAGAAGCTCTCTCTTGTTGTCTACATTTCCTGATTTTTCCTCATGACAGGACAGTTCTACGGACTACGCCTGGTTACCTTACTAAAGTGGACTCCAGGTCCCACCTTAATTAAGAAATTGTACTCCTGGCTTTTGTCTCACCAGATCTTTCAGCAAAAGAACAGTCTTTGGATGTATTACCTGCCTTATGTATCTACGTAGGCCAAACCAGTTACATCAGAGGATCTGGCTTTCTATTCATAACCTTATGGATTTCACGAGCGTGGCTGGCCAGCTAACAAACAGTCGCTGGCCAGATGGATTAGAATGGTTGTTGCACAAGCCTACAATCAAGTTGATTTGCCTTTCCCAATTTGCCTGCCCATTCAACTAGATCTGTAGGACCCTCATGGCAGTACGCCGTGGGGTGTCTCCTGAGCGAATATGTAAAGCCGCTACATGGTCTTCTATTCACACGTTTCTAAAATTCTACACATTTGAAACCTTTGCATCCCAGGATGCTTCCTTTGAACACAGGCTTCTGTTATTCTCTCAGGCGCGTCCCTTCTCTTAAAAATACTGCTTTAGGACATCCCCAATGTTCTCCCTGTGAAGTCCTATGAAACTTGAAGAAGAAAACAAGGGTCACGGGCCGGCCGCCATCTTCCACTACACCAGCGGTGGCCAACCCATGGCTCTTTCTATCTCCGCATGCGGCTCGTAAGCTCCCGCGACGCCTCCCGCTGCCCTAGTCTGCAGTGCCTGGCGCTGGCCCGTGAGCCAATCAGAGCTCACGGACTGGCAGCCAATCAGGAGTCTTAGCTGTCGGTCCACGAACTCTGATTGGCTCATGGACCGGCGCCTAATTAGAGAGAATTATCGCCACCTGAGAGTGGAGACTGAGGGGAAGGAGAGGCTCACGCTGCGCTCTCCTCCCCTCACAAGCAGCATACTGAGCAGAGCAGCAGCCTGGCGGTGAGCAGCACTTGGGGGGGCGCAGTGTGGCGACATGTGTATCTTACACTGGGGGCATATCTGGCACTGGGGGCATATCTGGCACTGGGGGCACATCTGGCACTGGGGAGACGTGTATCTGGCACTGGGGGCATATTTGGCACTGGGGGCATATCTGGCACTGGGGGGATGTGTATCTGGCACTGGGGGCATATCTGGCACTGGGGAGACGTGTAGCTAGCAGTGGGGGCATATCTGGCACTGGGGAGACGTGTAACTGACACTGGGGGCATATTTGGCACTGAGGGCATATCTGGCACTGTGGGGACATGTGTATCTTACACTCGGGGCATATCTGGTACTGGGGAGATGTGTATCTGGCAGTGGGGGCATATATATGGAGACTGAGGGGCAGGAGAGGCTCACGCTGCGCTCTCCTCCCCTCACAAGCAGCAGACTGAGCAGAGCAGCAGCACTTGGGGGGGGCGCAGTGTGCGGACATGTGTATCTTACACTGGGGGCATACCTGGCACTGGGGGGACGTGTATCTTGCACTGGGGGCATATCTGGCACTGGGGGGACATGTGTATCTTACACTGGGGGCATATCTGGCACTGGGGAGATGTGTATCTGGCAGTGGGGGCATATCTGGCACTATTGGGACATATATGTATCTGGCACTGTGGGGGCATATATGTATCTGGCACTGTGGAGGAATATATGTATCTGGCACTGTGGAGGAATATATGTATCTGGCACTGTGGGGGCATATATGTATTTGGCACTGTGAGGACATATACGTATGTGGCACTGTGGGGGCATATATGTATTTGGCACTGTGGAGGCACCCATTTTTTGGTGTTTTTATATGTATGTGGCACTGTACAGGGGCTTTATTTGTACAGTATGTGGCACTGTACAACGTGACTAAAAATGGGGTTATAACACATGGGCATACTCCTACAAACCGAAAGGTATGCGCATAAAAATGGGTTGTGCCTTTGTGACAACTATGCCATGCCCCAAATTTATAATAAAGTATCTTTGGGATAATTTACACCAGGCCTATTTTTTTTAATTAATAAATATTTTTAAACAAAAAAAACTCCATTTAAGATGGCGCCATTACTTATGGGCCAGTGCTCTGAACTTGCCCCCTAGGTCTAAAAGTTGCCAACCAGCCTCTGACCTACGCAACGTTTACCAATGCCCATTGTCCGACTGGGGCATGAGGGGCCCACAGAATTTATGCAGTGGTAGAGGCCTATGCTTAAGGGGTGTGGCCAGTTATCACAGGAGGTGAGGGCTATCCCCACAGAGGCTTGGACAGTCATTAGAGACCATTTAATTGACCCTCTAATAGATGAACAATGCATCATTCAAGTGCACAGTCTGGAACCTGACATTAGAATAAGGGTTCTAGCTCCCCTGGCAGTGGGGCCGGGTGAGGATATCCCCTGTACCCTGTGGGCCAGTCTGACCCTGCCACTGCCTTTACAAAATTATAGATGTTTTATATTTGAGAGAGAATGATTACGTGAATGTGGGGTCATTTCCAACTGCTTTCCATATACAGTACCACCACCCATTCACAATTAAAGCTACCAATTGGTTGTAAGTATTCTCTAAGCATCTTGTAACAATACAGATATACATGAATGGCTCAACAGCTGATGCTTATGAAAGTGTACGCGGTGCAATGTTCCATTACTACATCATGACTTATACCCCTAATATGTACATTACATTCAACAAAGGTATTTCTCATATCTGGGCTACAAATGATTAGTAATGCTGAGGAGGCTTCATGACCCTGTTCCTCAAAATACATAAACAGAAATGTTCACATTTAATCATTTTTGTCTATTTAACTTTCATTTCAAATTCTTTTTCCATGAACTTACTGGATAGTGGTTTGGATTTTATACTCTGGATGTGGAAGGAACAGGACTCAGTTTTCAAAAACATAGCCAAATATGCTTGCAATCACTAAAATCGTAATGGCTTTTATGACCTCCCATGGTATAAGTTACTGCTGCAGATCCTCATGATTCATCAACAGATGGTAAACGTTATTGGACAAGAACAACAATTTATTTTTAACTCCTTTGTTTTCTGTCGTAACAAAAGATAATATATTTTTCCTCCAACTGTTTATCCCTAATCTTGTTTTATCCTATAATAATGCTATTGTCAAATCATAATCCATTTAGATTAAGTGTTGTACAGAGACCATAACAAACAGCCACCCCCTTTTTCACATATTATATTCTTATGTCATAAAATTAATAATTTCAGGAATTCAGGAAAGATCAACAGAAAATACTCTATTATATCAAAATTCTAAATTCTAATGCCTTTTTGTCATTACTTAGAAAAATTAAAAAACAATAATTATTCATTGATAACATACAGTATGTAGTCACCCCATCATAAACTGTGAGATGATTTAAAAATTGCCAGCGTTTATTAAGTGTAAGAATTCCTATAAATCCATTTTGATTACATGATTTAATAAAATAAAATGTGAGAAATGGCAAATGGGTGAGTACCTTTTCTATCCACTGTATAATTCATTTAGTTATTATAAATGTTGAGGCTATTTAATTAGTTTAATTGTGATAGTGTGCTCGTGCATACCAATGAATCCAGCTGCTTTCAGTATGTATATTGCTATATACCCGTGACTATGCAGATCTCAATCTATTGCTTTATTACAATTTAGCACATGTGTTGCTGTATATAGTAATCAGTTTACAGTTAAATACAGTAAGTACAGGTAGCAAACCTGTGGCATCCTATGTAAGTAGCAAATACTGTATATGGGCGCCTGAGTGTAGAAGGGGCCCGATTCAGACCCGATCGCTGCTGTGCACATGCGTATGCACCGCAATGCACACGCGCGTCGCCAAACAACAACAGGGATCACTGAACGGCGACAAGCTGTTGAGAATATTTAAATCGCACAGCCATTCGCAAGCTGATTGACAGGAAGAGGCCGTTTGTGGGTGGTAACTGGCCGTTTTCTAGGAATGTCAGGAAAATGCAGGCGTTCCCAAGCGTTTTCAGGGAGGCTGTGTGACATCAGCTCTGTACCCGATCAGCCTGTTCTCATCACACTGTAGGAGTAAGTCCTGGGCTGCGCACAGACTGCACACAGTGGTAAGAACATTAGATGGTGAGTGTGGTGCGAACAGATTTGCAGCTGTCTGCTGGCTGAGGGATATTATTAGCACGGCGTACACATGTGATCGCACACTTGCACGGGCGAATTTACACTCCCCTTGGGCGGCGACTATCTGAACGCAGGACAGTAAAATTAGCAGCCCAGCGATCAGGTCTGAATTAGGCCCCAAATCTGTAAATTCTCACAATTTCATTATTTTTGGTTAAGCTGTGCTACTAATCCAAGACATATTAGTATCCTATTCAGCATAGATCGCTACTGAGATGCAATCGCATATTTCCGAATATAGTCCAGTGCAGGGCCCACACTGCGCATGCACGGGCAAGGGAGATGCGATCGTATCTCACTAAAGCGAACACCACTGCCTGATTGACAGGTAGAGTCATTCGCGGGGCGGCGATGCAGGAGTGGGGCAGCGCAAATGGGGGCGGGACAGCACCATTTCGGGGCAGCTGCAATATGTCAGACACAGCTGCTGCAACGGAAAACATGGCCGCCCTGCACCTGCCTTCGCAGCCAAGCCGCGCAGGCAGGAGGCTATCCCTAATTCAGCGATGTGCTTGCAAGTGAATTGTGATCGCATCGCTGGCGGGCATTTGCATGCTGGGCGGCCTTACCCTGTGCTGGGCGGCCCCAGCATGCTATCGCAAGCAGTTGCAGTTTTGCTAAGACCACATCAACATCATAACTCAAATGGATAATCTATTATTAATTTTAACTAAACTCTTGTACTCAGTAGGCTGGGCAGGATTGCATATATGCTCCAGGCTGCTACAAGTTGAGCCCCACTTCATGTGGTTGCCCTCATTTTCCAGTTGTGTTTATTTATTAAGTACTAGGGGGTTGATTTAATGAGGACCGAGCAGGGTGAATTGTTGTTGCAACAGCATGGAAATACAGGTTGAGTATCCCTTATCCAAAATTCAAAATCACACATTTGCTGTAGCACATTAGTATTCTGTTCGCCCTGGACTTGTGGAACAAAAATCTGAGAGTATAGATTATTTGGCCACACTTACTCCTAGGACAAACCAACTCACTCCTAATTAAATTGAACCCTAGATGTTGTCCTTGGCTCTGCCTGGGTTTTTCCTCTCCCTCCCCCTCTTACTCCACCTCTCTCCTCTGACTTCTGTATGTTGCTCTCATCAGTATTTGACTGTATTACATAGTTTGTACAGTACTTACAGTAGCATTACCATTTTTCTTTTCATTTTTACTTGTATTTTTTGGGACTTCCTTAACTTTTCTCTGTTGCAGATTGCTTTCTCTTCTTTGTATGTGGACTGCGTATCCATGGGCATTTTCCCTCTCTTTTATGCTGTTTTTCATTTTTGGTTGTGGATAATGTTTTGTTGTTGTCATTGGTTGGTTTTTCAGGAGTGTATGTTTTCATGAGGTGGTATTTGATAAGTAATTATGGAAAATAACAAGTGTTTGGAGACTGAAGATGTGTGTAACCCTGGAAACTTTCTGGAATTAACATCACTTACACAGGTGTGAGGGGTTAGAATTCCAACTGTCATTAAATGCCAATGTGGTTTTATTATTTTTATCACTCTTTAGCTTTATATATAGATATTGAGAATAGCCATTCCACATGACAGTGAAGCAGCAGTTACTGAATATGGGGTCATACTGTACCCAGCCTGCACTTGCTTACACATTGATTGGTGGCTGGCTCTGGGCACTCAGTCAGAATGCCAGAAGTTGCCCACAAATGAATTAGTGGAAAGCTGAAGCTTTTCACAAATAGGAGGGCAAGAACCCGTCAAGTGGATATGGCGGTTTCTCAGTACAGCCAAATTTCATCCCCATGTGTGAACCAGCAGGGAACCATGGGAAAGGTAAGTGATGATTTTTT